>NC_133867.1:10529496-10668954 GCF_044706935.1 Curcuma longa | reverse complement strand
TTTCTAAAAATTTGCCATTGTGACACTTTCTGCATGGGCATCTTATCTTATTTCCATCCATAAAATCAAACTTATTTGAAGCAAACTCGATAAATTATTCTAATCCAGCAATAAATTCATCGGTCAAACCTCTACGTTCAGGTAAATTCTTGTTATACATCCAACTTCGTGCGTTCTGCATTTTTCCTGAATCCACAAATTCGAACATATTAACATATATTTCATTAATAATTCTTTTTTAATTCATCAACACTTGTTCTAACGTTTAGGGTTTAAGAGGTTTAGGATTTAGGGGGTTTAGGGGGTTTAGAGGATTTAGGGGGTTTAGGGTTTTTACGAGGATGATTAGGGTTTAGTGTTTAGGGGCTTTAGAGTTTTAGGTTTTAGAGGTTTAGGGGGTTTAGGGTTTTAGTAGGAATTTTTAAGAGTTTATGATTTATTGTTTAAGGGTTTACGAGTTTAGGTTTTTATGGTTTAGTGATTTTTTAAGGTTTAGGGGGTTTAGGGTTTTTGGGTTTAGGTTTAGGATTTAGGGTTTGAGGATTTAGGGTTTAGTGTTTAGTGTTTAGGGGCTTTAGAGTTTTAGTGTTTAGAGTTTAGGATTTATGATTTAGAATTTAAGATTTAGGAATTTTTAAGAGTTTATGATTTATTGTTTAAGGGTTTACGAGTTTAGGTTTTTATGGTTTAGTGATTTTTTAAGGTTTAGGGGGTTTAGGGTTTTTGGGTTTAGGTTTAGGATTTAGGGTTTAGAGTTTACAATTTTAATTTTAGAGTTCAGGGAGTAATTTAGGATTTACGAGGTTTAGGGAGTGATAACTTGTACACTTGTCCTACCACATTTATACGATACAATAAATGGTAATAAGATGTTCTTCAGTATTGAATCTAAACAGATTGCAATCTAAATAGCAACATTAGCACAATAAAAATACTATGTATTCTACCAAAAACCTAACACCAACCATAACATTTCTAAGCATATGAGGTAGAAACTACCTTTGATAAGCATCATGAAAATTAACCTGGGAAAATTTTTCTAACATGAAAATTAACCTATACAGGGAAAATTAACCTATACAGACAGAAAATTAACCTTGACAGATAAAATTAACAATTAGCGCCGGCAAGGGCTGGCCAGCGCTTGGCCAGCGCCGGCCAGGGGCGGCCAGCGCCAGCGCCGGCCAGGGCCGGCCAGCGGATGGCCAGCGCCGACAAGGGGCAGCCAGCGCCAGGGGCGGCCAGCGACGCCCGACGGCGGCCAGGGCCAGGCAGCGCCGACAGTCCCGACGTCCGGCGATGTCTCTCCAGCGGCGCCGGCGGCGAAAAACACAGAAGAAAAGAGGAAAAAGGAAGGAGGAAGCTTACCACGTGAGGAGGAAAGATTTCGGAGAGATCTCGGTGAGAAATCAGCGAGATCCGGCGAGGGAGAGCTTCGGCGAGGGAGAGATCCGGCGAAGATCGACGCTAGATCCGGCGGCGAGGGAGAGAGATCCGGCGAGGGAGAGATCCGGCGAGGGAGAGATCCGGCGAGAGATCGGCGAGAGAGAGATCCGGCGGGGAGAGATCCGGCGAGGGAGAGATCCGGCGAGAGAGAGGCGAGAGAGAGAGCTGTGCGACAGAAAGTTCGCGTGGGAGAAGAAAAGAAAAGTTTGGATCTAGGGTTTTAGTGAAGTTTTTGCGATGAAAGTCTTCGTCGCCAAATTCATCGCCAAATTGGCGACGAACAGGCTATTCGTCGCCAATTTGGCGATGAACAATCGAATTTGGCGACAATAGTCGACTTTTCGTCGCCAATTTGGCGACGAATAGCCTGTTCGTCGCCAAAATTCGACGATATTTGTCTGGATGGTGTCTGTTTGCAACAAATTAAACTTTTCGTCACCAAATTCGTCGTCAATTTGGCGACGAATAGCCGATTCGTCGCTAAATTGGCGCGTCGCCAATTTGCTGACGAACAGCCGATTCGTCTCCAAAATTGGGCGATATGACATCTTTTTTGCAACGAATAAATCTTTCGTCGCCAATTTACGATGAATAAATTATTCGTTGCAAATTTACGACGAATTTAGCAACGAATTATTTTTTACAACGAATTTTGCGACGAATATATTGAGTTGCTAAATTGGCAACTAATATTTTTTTCATCGTAAATTTTGTTGCAGATTAGCGACGAAATTTGGATTCGTCCCAAAATTCGTTGCTGATTGGCGACGAAAATTATTCATCCCAAAAATTCATCGCAAAATACCTATTTTTTTGTAGTGTCCTTCACTAGACCTGCAAGCTAAAGTACTAAAGTTCCTTGAATCTGGTAATCAAGTGAGAAGTTCTCACTAGGTTACCAGATTCAAGGAACTTTAGTACTTTAGCCTGCAGGTCTAGAGTTCGAATATGGGAAGGCAAAAATCCACTGGGCAGGGGTGGCTTTTTATTATAATATACCCGGCCCGTCCGCCCGTGGGAACTCTACTTATCCCGATTCCTATTTTTCTATGGGTCATGGGTCGTCGACCATCGACCGTGCCGTTACCTACTAGGACTTTCCACCCCTGCCCAGTGGATTTTTGCCTTTCCCAGATTCGAACTCTAGACCTGCAAGCTAAAGTACTAAAGTTCTCACTTGGTTACCAGATTCAAGGAACTTTAGTACTTTAGCCTGCAGGTCTAGAGTTCGAATCTGGGGAAGGCAAAAATTCACTGAGGAGGGGTGGAAAGTCCTAGTAGTAGGTAACGGCACGGTC
Source organism: Curcuma longa (assembly GCF_044706935.1). Taxonomy (NCBI): domain Eukaryota; kingdom Viridiplantae; phylum Streptophyta; class Magnoliopsida; order Zingiberales; family Zingiberaceae; genus Curcuma; species Curcuma longa. Next base: position 10,666,210 of record NC_133867.1, on the reverse strand, counting down.
GATGGTCGACGACCCATAACCCACAAAAAAATAGGAATCGGGATAAGTAGAGTTCCCACGGGCGGACGGGCAGGGTAGTTATAATAAAAAACCACCCTGCCCATTGGATTTTGCTTTCCCCAGATTCGAACTCTAGACCTGCAGGCTAAAGTACTAAAGTTCCTTGAATCTGGTAACCTAGTGAGAACTTCTCACTTGGTTACCAGATTCAAGGAACTTTAGTACTTTAGCCTGCAGGTCTAGAGTTCGAATCTGGAGAAGGTAAAAATCCACTGGGCAGGGGTGGAAAGTCCTAGTAGGTAACTGCACGGTCGATGGTCGACGGCCTATGACGCACAGAAAAATAGGGGTCGGGATAAGTAGAGTTCCCATGGGCGGACTGGCCGGGTCGTTACAAAAATATTGCATCAAGATGTTTCCTTGCAAGGGAGTAAAAAGGATGACATATTATATCTCCTTCGTGTACATGCTCATGATGCCAACTCATGTGGCTTGCTATTGCGACAGATGTATACAAACATTAAAGTCTAGCAGTTAACGGGAAGTAATACATAACTTTCCATGGTAAATTCTTTTTCTTCTTCCCTGATATGTAACTACGCTGCTTATAACAAGGATGATTATACATTCTATATTCAATAAGTTCTCTGTCTATATTCCAAAAGATCATGCATTTATTTATACAACAATCATTTTTTTCCATAGGCAAACATAAACCCCTGACCAATTTCTTGTACTGTAGAAGTTATCAGTTATTATATTATTAGCAAGGAGTAACTTTAACATCAATTGACAAATGTCATTATAATATCATTCTAAAAAATAATGTTTTATCTTGATGTTTAATAGCCTTGAAACTGCTTATAGTTGGGAATGACCAGAAGGAATATCTTCTCACACTTTTCTTTCATTAGCCTTTACATTTTATATAGTTTTTTTAACTTCAGGTGTTGGAATTTCATCTATATTTGAATGATCAACTACATTCATTGCCTCGTAAACCATTAATTGCATTGCATTATCATTAGATGATGATTCCTCTCAAGTAATAGGGCTAAATAATGAAGCAATAGAAAGTCAAATTGCCTCAAATAAATAAGGCCCTCCATGATAGTACCAACTGCAGTAATTTAGAACAAAATCATTTCTACCTAGATGTACTTTTATGGTATCCTCATCGTGGAAAGTTGTATTTCTACATTTCCAATGATTACACAAACAACATAACAATCACCATTCATATAGTTTGGATGACACTTAACAAAATTCACAAACTCTTCAATTCTATCAAAATATTCTTCAATAATAAATTTATTTTCTAACCTATTGTACATCCAAGGTTTATTCATATACATTGTAACCTAATAAGAAATAAATTTGCAACATTATTGAATGTGTAAAACTAAGCATGCATATAATTTAAACTTAATCATAAGTAAATCATTACTTAACCATCAATGAATAATCATTCATCATATACCTAAAATTGGTGCACAAAAAGCTAGAGTGTCTATAAAGAAAACGTTAAAGCCTACCCAAACAACACCAAATAGAGAACCGTACACAAACAACATTATGAATTTAGTCAACAATCAAATAGAAGTGTGCACAAACAATAATTATTTCCAAATTTTCAAGCCCGCCTAACAAATACCAAGTCTTGGCCGGCTAAGCTTGCATCCATGGCTAGCTGAGGTTGCGATTGGCTAAGCTCCCTGTCGACCAAGATAAGGTCGGCTACCAAGCTCACACCAAGGGTTGAGGCCGCAATCTTGGTTGTGGCCAGCCAAGCTCGCAGCCAGGGTTAATGTCGCAAGCTTGGCCATGGTCGGCCAACCTCTTAGCCAGGGCTGATGGCGCGAGCATAGTTGTGATCGACCAAGTCGACACCGTGCCAAGCCTTGCGATCGATAGGAAGGGGAGAGGAGAGGGAAGATGGTTACTGCGTGCCGGAGAGGAGATCACGTGACAGAGACAACGATGTTGATGATCAGAGAGAGAGAGGAGCAGGATCTGTGAGATAGGGAAAAAATCAGATTGGGAAACCCTAAACTTTACTAATTTAGCAATGGAATTAAATTTCTATCGCTAAATTAGCGATTGAATATTTTTTAGTCACAAATTAGTGATGAAATTAAAATTTTATCGCTAATTTAGCAATCAAAAAATATCCAATCACTAATTACGATAGTAATTTAATTTCATCATTAATTTATGGTTGAAAAAATATTCGGTCCCTAATTCGATCTCTAATTGCAGGTTTTCTTGTAGTGATGACATAGAATATTATGACCATAGAAAACTTAATAAAACATATATAATTAATTGTCTAATTTAATTAATCAAAATAAATTTTATTTATATTTTTTGTTAGGACTCGTGCGAACTAGAGGAAGGGCGTGAATAGCTTCAATTTGATTTCATGTACTTGTCTATAATTCGTTAGTACATAGAAGAAACAAAATAAAAGAAAACACACAAAGACAAACTGATTTTTCTTGGTTTACAGTCTTCCAAGGTGACTACGTTCAAGACTTAGACCTAGCGGATTATCACCACTGACCTTCTCCTTCTTGGATACCTTCCGAAGGCAAAAAAGCACTTACAACACATGTTGTATACAAAATAACAAACAAACAAAAACAAAGATAGAAATAAGAACAGTGTAAATACAACACGTTGCAAGAATGAATCTTTGATTTGGATTTTTTTTGTCTCTTTAGATTGCCTCTTAATGGTAGGAAATGTAGTAACACTTCATTTCCAAATCCTCAAGAACTGACATGAGAATCCTCCTTGAAATCCTCTTTATAAGGATGTTGTTTGGACTGATGTCTACCTAACAATCGATTGCTAGACTTTACCAATCGATTATCATCGAATCTGACCATTTAAACCTATAGAACAACTCTTTTTACCTTAGCATTATTGTTAAACATCAACAATCGATTGGTATCCCTAACAATCAATTGTCAATCCAAAATAATCGATTACAACAACTATTGTATGCTGCTACAGTGCCAACAATTGATTACTAGAACCTAGCAATCAATTGTTGCATTCCAACAATCGATTGCTGCGTCCTAACAACTCCCTTTACACCCTCAAATCCCAAATTCAAGATTTTTGAGTCCATCGATTGATCGATACACCTTATCAATCAACCGATACTCCTATTTTAGCCTTACCAAAGTTGTATTCTCGTCTTACCTCGTATCTAGTTGACTTCAACCTATTAAGACTTCTTTGCTCAACATCCGATCAACCTTGACATGTCAGGACTTTTCCTTGCCTATCATCTGATCAACCTTGACCTGTTAGAACTTCATCATTGCCAAACACATGATCTTCCTTGACCTATTTAGACTTCTTGTCTCATGCCTAACATTTAGTCAACATGACCTATTAGGACTTTTCTCATCACTAAGTGTTCGGTAAACCATGACCCACTTATGCTCTCCTCTTGCTAACTCCCCATTAGATTTTTGATCACCAAGTATTCGATCAATCATGACTCACTTGGACATTCCTCTTGCCAACCCCCAGTTGGACTACTTTTGATCACCAAGTGTCCGATCAAACATGACCCACTTGGACTTTCCTCCCCTTAAGCCAACTTCTGATCGATCTTTCGATATCACTAGGCATTTGATTAACAGTGACTCACTTGGAGTTTCCTTGCCTCATGCCAATGTCACGTTGGACTTCCAACATCATTAAGTATTTGATCAATCTTGACCTACTTGACATCTTACTTTATCATCTTGATCAAACATCATATTGGTCAACATCTACGATATTGATCAAATATTGAAACTTTGCAACTAGAGTCAACTCGACACTACAAAAATAATCTCAAACAGCGATGAAATTAACGATTAATTGAATATGATCGCTAATTTTGCGATCGATATCGTATTTCAATCACTAAATAGCGGCAATAATAAAATTCATTGCTATTTAGGGACAAAATTATACTTCGATCGCTAAATAGCGACTAAAACATACTTCGGTCGCTAAATAGCAACTAAAACATAGTTTTATCGCTAATTTAGTGACCGAAACACATTTTGATAGTTAATTATTGTGATCAAATCATGATTCAATTGCTGAAATATCGATTGAATCATAGTTCAATCACTATTTACCCTAATCTCACCCACATCCAAAATTAGCGATTGAACTTGTGTTCGATCACTATTTTAGTGATTGAACCCGAGTTCGTTCGTTAAACTTCCCTAAAATACAAATCCAATCCCTAAACCCTAATCTCGTGCGCATCTAAAATTAGAGACCAAACCAGGTTGGATCGTTAGGTTCGATCGCTAAAATTCCCTAAATGACAACCTAGCCCCACACCCCTGATGTCGTCTTCTCTACCAAGCCATAAAAGCTCTGATCTGATCTTTCCGCTATGATTTCTTCTCTGACTTTGTGGGGTGGGGGTGAAGGTAATTTTCTCTACTTCGATTTCCCCTTTTCTTCACAATCTATTGTGGGGTGGCGACGGGGGCGACTAGGCTGGTAGCGGGGCCGCCAGTTGGGTAGGTCACGTCGGGCTAGTGGGTCAAGTGGGGTTGGTGGGTCGATTGAGTTAGGTGGGGATGGTTGTGCGGGGCTAGTGGTGTGGCGCAGGGCTTGTGGTGCAGTTGGCTAAGGGTCGATTGCGGGGCTGCCTGGGGGCCTGGCCTCGACATTGATCTGGTCATGGTGGGGCTGTCGGTATGGTGCGGGGTTGCAGGGGTCGGGCATAGGGTTGTCGGGGTCAGGCGCGAGGCTGTCAAGCCTGAGGTCGAGTATGGGATTGAGGGGCCCACCGCGGGGTTGCGAGGCTGACTACGGGCCTACTAAGGTCGAGCACGGGATTGTAGGGTCAACCGCGAGACTACCGAGGTTGACTGTAGGACTACAAAGTCGACCGCGAGGCCGGTCATGGGGCTGGTCGTGTGGCTCACTGTGATATCAAACTAGGGTTGCCGCGTGGTTGGTTGTAAGATAGGCCTCGGTAGAAATGCATGCTGTCGAACACGGGTGCAACCATGTTTGGACGCATGTGTAGTCTTGACCGGGAGATGGGGTGTACAAATAGGCATATATTGAAAGAATTTTATTGTTATATTTAAGACATTATGTAATGTGACTTATATTAATTTTATATTATTATTTTATTATCTTCAGGTATACTGCATATTCTGAGCACTTATCTCTTGTCTATTTGCGATCTACTCTGTTAGTGGTACTTTTAATTTTGAAGTTCAAATATCTTATTTAGTTTATGCTTAAGTGGTATTATATTTTAATTAAGTTTACATTTTAACTATATGCATGTTTAGTTTTACACATTTCATAATATTGTAAATTTTTTTCTCATTAGGTTACAATATATATGAATAAATCTTGAATGTACAATAGATTAGAAAATAGATATATTATTGAAGAATATTTTGATAGAGTTGAAGAGTTTGTAGAATTTGCTAAGTGTCATCTGGAGTGTATGAATGGTGATCAATTATGATGTCCGTGTAATTATTGCAAATGTAGAAATATAACTTTCCATGATGAGGATACTGTAAAAGTGCATCTAGATAAAAATAGATTTATTCCAGATTATTACAACTGGTACTGTCATGGAGAACCTTATGTGTTTGAGCCAATTGGACATTCTAGTGCTTCATCATCTTACCATATTGCTCAACAAGAATTATCATTTAATGATAATACAATGCAATCAGTGGTTTACAATATGATGAAAGCATTTGATCATAGAAATGTTGATAAAATACCAATACTTGAAATCCAAAAATTATATGACATGTTAAATGCTGATGAAAGAGAAGTATGGGAAGACATTTCTTCTAGTCATTCCCAACTATCATCTACTACTAGACTATTGAACATCAAGGCAGAACATCATTTCTCTGAATAATATTATGATAATATTTGTTAATTAATGTCAGAGTTGTTGCTCCCTGCTGATAATATAATGACTAATAGTTTCTACAATAAAAAAAAATTGATCAGGGGTTTAGGTTTGCCCATAGAAAAGATTGATTATTGTACAAATAACTACATGATCTTTTAAAATAAAGATAGTAAACTTACTGAATGCAGATTGTGCAATCACCCTCAGTATATACAATGCAGTCGCATATCAAGAAAGAAGAAGAAGAAGAAGATACCATGAAAAGTTATATATTATTTCCTGTTAATTGTTAGACTTCAATGTTTGTATGCATCTACCAACAGCAAGCCACATAAAGTGGCATTATGAGCATGTACACGAAAGAGATATAATGTGTCATCTTGCTGACTCCCCTACATGGAAACATCTTAATACAATATTTTATTCCTTTGCAATGGAGCTATATAATATAAGACTTAAATTTTCAGCACATGGATTCAACTATTTGGTCAATCTGGACAACAATATTCATCTTGGCTAGTCATAGTAACACCATACAACTTACCGCTATGGATGTGCATAAAAGATGAATTCATGTTCTTTACCATTCTTATTCTAGGTTTAAATAATTCAAAAGAGAAGATAGATATATTTTTGCAACCTCTTATTGTAGAATTGAAAGAATTGTGGAATATAGGGTCTCTAACTTATGATATTACAAGTAAAAGTAATTTTACCTTGCATGTTGTTTTATTATGAATGATTAGTGATTTTTGAGCCTACTCAATATTGTTTGGATGTAGCACGACCGCTAAGTTAGCATGTTCACATTATATGATAGAGTCAGATGCATTTTTATTATCTTGCAATGAAAAATATCTTGGTTTGATAATCACCATAAAATTTTATCAAAAGAGCACCCTTTCAGATAAAATAAGAAAAAGTTCATAATGAATACAGTGGTCAGAAGACAACCATCCGTAATCAAGTCAGGATAACTATAGATTTGTACCAGTAAATCAGATGAGTTTTAATGATTTAAATAAATATATTGCTAGGGTCTGCAAGTGTGGTTAGTCAGAGCATATTTTGAAAGTTGTCATATTGGAAGTATTTGCTCATTCGATATAATTTAGATATAATGCATGTGAAGAAGAATTTTTTCAATAATATTTGCAATACTGTGATGAATGTTATGGGCAAAACTAAAGACACATCAAAATCATGTAAGGAATTGAAATAATTAGTTAACATACCTGAGTTGCATCAAAAATGAAACAACCGATAAATTTCTAAAGACTTGCTATACATTGGACAAAGAAAGTAAGTAGATATTGTGTAGTTAGTTAAAAGAAGTCAAATTCCTGATGGGGATGCCTTGAATATGGCTCGATGTGTGGATTTGAATAAATTAAAAATATTTGGAATGAAGAGTCATGAATTAAACATGAATTAATTTCATTAGGTCTAATCGGATTTAAACCAATCTAACTTAATTAACCTAACTAACCTAATTAACTAACTAATCTAATCTATAAATCCAACATCAACAGATCAAAACTCAAGAACCTAATTTACTAATCAAGATTAATTCAAGCCACCATAGGCAAACAATATTTCAACAGAACTCTAACCCCTAACATGTCAACAATCTCAACGGAACATTAATAAATCCAACAAACTCTTAAAATCTGACCAATCCCTCACACTGATCAGATCACCATAAATAGATTAATCAACACTCTAACAACAACAAATCTCTACAACCAACCGAAAGAACTCAAGATAGGGATCTTTAATCCTTACCTTGAATGGGACCATGCCCTAACAGCCTTGAATCCACTCACTCACAGCCGCCACATATCAAACAAGAAGAGGAATTCACCTATGTTGCCCTACATCCGATCCATCAAATCCAAACAACCAATCGGGGGAAATCGCGCCCCGGGAGACAGCTTTCCGAGAAATTTCGGCAGCATCTCCCCTGTAACAATTGACTTTCCCTGAATACATACATGATATAATAAATCCATAACAGGCTATGGATATGTACTGACAGAATTAAATAAATAAAAGTGACCAACAAAGCCACATGCATATATATCCAACACATAATGATCCACAGGATCACTATCACCATCCCTGCAGCGAAAACAAGCACAACCACGCAGATATAATACGATCCACATCAACAAGTATATCCAAATCAGAAAGAATCCCAAAATATCCGATCGACATCCAAAACTCGAAACTCCAGAATCACAAATAGAGTAAACTAAGTCTGAATAAGTCTGAGAAACGGATAATATGGGAAATATAAAGGAAATTAAATAGATCTCCAGGGACTAGCAGTGCAGCTCTCCAGACGGCATCAACCTGAAATAGACATACGGGTAAACGGAGTGAGTTCAAACGAACTCAGCGGGTATCAAGTAGACATGTATCAAATAGCTAGCAGACAGTAATGGAAATACCGGTAGAAGAATGACAGGAATGAAAATCTGAACTCATGTGTATATATACTCACCAGAACATGCTAACGATATAATCATAGGTAACATGATCCCTAACAAATCCATACGATCCCTGTATATACATATCCAACATATGCAGATAACCTGAATGCAACAATATCACCAAAGAATCCCTATATCATGCACAAGTATAAGAACCTATCCTGGTCACCCCTGCTACCCATCTGATCCTTACATACCAAAGTGAGGTCGCGTGGGTCCTCAATGATAAATGCCCGTCAGATCCATCACCGAGATGTGAGGTCGCGTGGGAACTATGCCCGTCAGATCCATCACACTCGAATGGTGAGGTCGCGTGGGAACTGAATATGCCCGTCAGATCCATCACCGATAGGTGAGGTCGCGTGGGAACTGAATATGCCCGTCAGATCCATCACCGATAGGTGAGGTCGCGTGGGAACTAAATATGCCCGTCAGATCCATCACCGCTAGGTGAGGTCGCGTGGGAACTGAATATGCCCGTCAGATCCATCACCGATAGGTGAGGTCGCGTGGGAACTAAATATGCCCGTCAGATCCATCACCGCTAGGTGAGGTCGCGTGGGAACTGAATATGCCCGTCAGATCCATCACCGATAGGTGAGGTCGCGTGGGAACTAAATATGCCCGTCAGATCCATCACCGATAGGTGAGGTCGCGTGGGAACTGAATATGCCCGTCAGATCCATCACCGCTAGGTGAGGTCGCGTGGGAACTAAATATGCCCGTCAGATCCAGCACTGGTATGTGAGGTCGTATGGGTAGGGGTATAACCGCTGTGCACTCTGACGTCATCGCTAATGCGTGACCGAATGGACAGTATGCTGGCCAGCGTGTCATAATATAACATGAACTCTAACCCTAGTACAGGTAACCACCTACAATCCATCATGCATACTACACTAGTACTACTGAGGTACGAAGTCATATGTCTAGCATGTGCATCAGAAAAGGTGATGTATAACAGGCAAGCAGTAGCATATAGAATGTATCACATGATATCCAGTCAAAGGAATAACAGATAAATAATCAGATCATAGGTATCAAATAAAAATCTATATGAACTGGAAATATACTATCACTGGTAGCTAACAATCTCTACATGTCTAAGTACGACAAATCTAAAATAGATAAGTCAGAGACAAGATACCCGCCTTTCGGAAATAGTCGGTGTCCGAAAAGAAAACTTCCGTCCAGAGATCCGGTTCAGTGTCCTGTAATTAAAATAAACATTCCTAAATATTTAATTTTCCACGAAGTGAACCCTAGTCAATTCTAAGGTTAATCTAACCCGATGGACTCTAATTAACTCAATTTAACACGACTCCATTTATTTTAATTTAAACTAATCTCATTCCAAATTAAGTAATTAATATGTTAACACCTTACTTCCCTTATTAAATAACTTAACTAGATTGTTAATTGATTAATTAATCCATCTGTAAAATTCATGAGTTCGTTAATTACAATCTGATTAATTAATTAAACTTTAATTAATCAGGTTTACCCACTAATTACCTTGTAAATCAATTAAATCCCTCACTTGATTAACTCTACAACGTTAATCACCAAACAAATCAATCCCCCTTAACCATCAAACCGATTAATTAAACTAAATTAATTATACTAATTAACCAAAACCATCAACCCTCTGTTACTCGTACAAGGCATACCAAAATGATGCTGGTCTACAAGGGCAAAGGAAAGAAAACGAACAAGGAAAGGTTACCTAACCGGAACTTGACAACGTCACGCGAGGGAGAATATCACCAATTCCATAGGCCAAGGTGGAGCTAGAGATGGCGCCCCTGGAGAAGGTGCAGAAGACTTTTGCGCCGGCGGGAGATTCCAAGGAGGGAGGTCACGATGATGGCAATGGAGGGCGGCGGACAGAGGAGCGGCGGCGGTGAAGGGCAAGCAGCGGCTGGCCCTTTTCTCCTTGCAGAGGCGGCGGCGTCGGGCCGAAGAAGGAGAGGAGAAGCGGCGGCTGAGCGGCGGTAGGGCAGCGGCGTCGGGATCTAGCGGCAGACGGCGACGGAGCGGAGTCTCCACGCGGTTAGCACCCCCGGCGGCAAGGCTGAACACGCTCGCGAACAGAGGAGGGGCGACGGTGGGCGGCGGAGGGGATCGCGCGAAGAAGGAAATCGGCGGAGGATTTCCCTGTTTTTAACCTAGCTCCCCCGAACCCAATCAAACCGGAAACCACACCACTGAACCGGTCAAACCCCCATCGAACCGGACCCAAACTGAACCAACCATTAATGAACCGGTTTATGTGTTGGTTCACTTGGTTCAGTGGCCAAACGATCTCCGTTTTAGTCCAAACAAGTTTTGTTTGGTTCGTCTTCGCGAGACGCCTCTTTTCGTATCCATACTAAAATTTTTCGGGATCTTACATCCTCGCCCACTAATAAAAATTTGGTCCCCAAATTTATCATCTTCATACTATAATGTAGAAACACTGTAGTAATATCCTCCTATTTTCATCCAGTATCGATATCTCTGGAAGAAACCCGACTGGTTTCCACCGTTCAACCTTCATCTACTGGCATACTAACCATTGCGCAACAAAGTGCGATATCACCTCATGTCGTTTTGCCAATATGGACTCTTAAGGTCCCGATATATATATAAGTACCAACTAGATGTATCACAAACCTAATATGGTAGGTCTCCTACAACCACTCCTTAATCGAATACTGCCCTGGGATACAAATTCGTTCTCAAAACGAATTATTTTACCTACGTCACAACAAAACTCTACCTGGTGTTCGCAATCCATCCTACTATAGACACAACGAAATTGATGTCACTAGATAGTGTAGACTTAATCTTCTCCACTACAGCCAACTGATTAACCATCGAAACCAAAACACCCTACTGAGTCCAACTATACTCCACTACTCCTTCTCTGTTTGCTTCAGAAACTGTAAATAACCTCGGCAACTACGTCTTACATTGACTATGGCTGTACCGCTGAAATAATGGGTATTTGTTCACTCCTAGTACCCACGAATTCCCATGCGAGTTGATCTGTAGGTTGGAAGGTAATCACTTTAATTGGCTCCACAAGCCATTCCAACCATGAAATCAATCACCTTTTTAGCAACCACAATTAAAACATTAAAATCCTCAACTTTTATCAAATTTCAATTAACAGCTTATCCTAAATCACAACGCGCATATAACCAACATACACCTTGATTATCTATCAACTCAATCTCCTCACCGTTCAAGACATAGGACCAATTGATACATACCAAAGACATATCTTAGCACCCGAATATACACCTTTGTATAGCATAATAAACTCAAGGTCATTGATCTCCTATCATCAATATTCTGTGACAGAACAACGATACGACTGTTAGGTCAACACCTGCTCATCCACAAAAAAAGCAAATATCAAATGTGTCATTCTGTTGAAGTCAAGGAAATCCAACATGTAATGCTTAGAACAAAATTTTATTCCAAATTCCACTATAATTATCCACCAACCACAATTCAGATTTACCAATCTCTATTGATCCATCATTATTACCATAAGTTGATTCAGTTACAATCATAAAGCTTCCATGATCAAATTCAACCACAAAACCCTCCATGGATTAATGTATAAATAACATATCTACTAAACAGTTCCACACAAAGAAGCCCAGCTAAATTTCTAGCCATCAACCGCAACATGTAGTTTTATAGCCTATAGCTAAATTTCTACACTGATCCTTACTACATTTGTTCAACAAAACGAATTAACCACCGGAGTTATAATCTTCACCTCTCTAACCCAATTCATCAGAATCTATTAGACCCCTTTGTTATTATCTATGTCGATCATTTTCCTCAACCAACCAAATCTCGCTCACAACAAGAAAATATAGGTAAGAGTCTACCTGATTCACTTCAATTACTAGCACTGTATATAAATACATCACTACTACAAGGTCTGTCCATTTAATGGCTCAACCATCAGAGACTCGTACATCCTCGTATGTGGCCGTTAAGGTCGTCCACGTTCCGCGCGCAGGAGCATGTCCTTCGCGAGTCATATCTGTTTAAGATTTACTCCATATATTACAAACCGTATCCAATTTCTAAATTAAAAACTTTACCTGTTGCTGTCTGGAGATGTTCTGCCACTGCTTAGTCCCATAATCGGATCATAATACGACTCCGTAAATCCGTAAACACCGAAACGCAAAATCACAAATCCAACAAGCCGAAAAGAACGTAAAACTACGCTCTGATACCACTAAATTGTTACGCCCCGGGAGACAGCTTTCCGAGAAATTTCGGCAGCATCTCCCCTGTAACAATTGACTTTCCCTGAATACATACATGATATAATAAATCCATAACAGGCTATGGATATGTAGTGACAGAATTAAATAAATAAAAGTGACCAACAAAGCCACATGCATATATATCCAACACATAATGATCCACAGGATCACTATCACCATCCCTGCAGCGGAAACAAGCACAACCACGCAGATATAATACGATCCACATCCACAAGTATATCCAAATCAGAAAGAATCCGAAAATATCCGATCGACATCCAAAACTCGAAACTCCCGAATCACAAATAGAGTAAACTAAGTTTGAATAAGTCTGAGAAACGGATAATATGGGAAATATAAAGGAAATTAAATAGATCTCCAGGGACTAGCAGTGCAGCTCTCCAGACGGCATCAACCTGAAATAGACATACGGTAAACGGAGTGAGTTCAAACGAACTCAGCGGGTATCAAGTAGACATGTATCAAATAGCTAGCAGACAGTAATGGAAATACCGGTAGAAGAATGACAGGAATGAAAATCTGAACTCATGTGTATATATACTCACCAGAACATGCTAACGATATAATCATAGGTAACATGATCCCTAACAAATCCATACGATCCCTGTATGTACATCACCAACATATGCAAATAACCTGAATGCAACAATATCACCAAAGAATCCCTATATCATGCACAAGTATACAAACCTATCCTGGTCACCCCTGCTACCCATCTGATCCTTACATACCAAAGTGAGGTCGCGTGGGTCCTCAATGATAAATGCCCGTCAGATCCATCACCGAGATGTGAGGTCGCGTGGGAACTATGCCCGTCAGATCCATCACACTCGAATGGTGAGGTCGCGTGGGAACTGAATATGCCCGTCAGATCCATCACCGATAGGTGAGGTCGCGTGGGAACTGAATATGCCCGTCAGATCCATCACCGATAGGTGAGGTCGCGTGGGAACTAAATATGCCCGTCAGATCCATCACCGCTAGGTGAGGTCGCGTGGGAACTGAATATGCCCGTCAGATCCATCACCGATAGGTGAGGTCGCGTGGGAACTAAATATGCCCGTCAGATCCAGCACTGGTATGTGAGGTCGTATGGGTAGGGGTATAACCGCTGTGCACTCTGACGTCATCGCTAATGCGTGACCGAATGGACAGTATGCTGGCCAGCGTGTCATAATATAACATGAACTCTAACCCTAGCACAGGTAACCACCTACAATCCATCATGCATACTACACTAGTACTACTGAAGTACGAAGTCATATGTCTAGCATGTGCATCAGACAAGGTGATGTATAACAGGCAAGCAGTAGCATATAGAATGTATCACATGATATCCAGACAAGGAATAACAAATAAATAATCAGATCATAGGTATCAAATAAAAATCTATAGGAACTGGAAATATACTATCACTGGTAGCTAGAAATGTATACATGTCTAAACACGGCAAATCTAAAATAGATAAGTCAGAGACAAGATACCCGCCTTTCAGAAATAGTCGATGTCCGAAAAGAAAACTTCCGTCCAGAGATCCGGTTCAGTGTCCTGTAATTAAAATAAACATTCCTAAATATTTAATTTTCCACGAAGTGAACCCTAGTCAATTCTAAGGTTAATCTAACCCGATGGACTCTAATTAACTCAATTTAACACGACTCCATTTATTTTAATTTAAACTAATCTCATTCCAAATTAAGTAATTAATATGTTAACACCTTACTTCCATTATTAAATAACTTAACTAGATTGTTAATTGATTAATTAATCCATCTGTAAAATTCATGAGTTCGTTAATTTTAATCTGATTAATTAATTAAACTTTAATTAATCAGGTTTACCCACTAATTACCTTGTAAATCAATTAAATCCCTCACTTGATTAACTCTACAACGTTAATCACCAAACAAATCAATCCCCCTTAACCATCAAACCGATTAATTAAACTAAATTAATTATACTAATTAACCAAAACCATCAACCCTCTGTTACTCGTACAAGGCATACCAAAATGATGCTGGTCTACAAGGGCAAAGGAAAGAAAACGAACAAGGAAAGGTTACCTAACCGGAACTTGACAACGTCACGCGAGGGAGAATATCACCAATTCCATAGGCCAAGGTGGAGCTAGAGATGGCGCCCCTGGAGAAGGTGCAGAAGACTTTTGCGCCGGCGGGAGATTCCAAGGAGGGAGGTCACGATGATGGCAATGGAGGGCGGCGGACAGAGGAGCGGCAGCGGTGAAGGGCAAGCAGCGGCTGGCCCTTTTCTCCTTGCAGAGGCGGCGGCGTCGGGCCGAAGAAGGAGAGGAGAAGCGGCGGCTGAGCGGCGGTAGGGCAGTGGCGTCGGGATCTAGCGGCAGACGGCGACGGAGCGGAGTCTCCACGCGGTTAGCACCCCCGGCGGCAAGGCTGAACACGCTCGCGAACAGAGGAGGGGCGACGGTGGGCGGCGGAGGGGGATCGCGCGAAGAAGGAAATCGGCGGAGGATTTCCCTGTTTTTAACCTAGCTCCCCCGAACCCAATCAAACCGGAAACCACACCACTGAACCGGTCAAACCCCCATCGAACCGGACCCAAACTGAACCAACCATTAATGAACCGGTTTATGTGTTGGTTCACTTGGTTCAGTGGCCAAACGATCTCCGTTTTAGTCCAAACAAGTTTTGTTTGGTTCATCTTCGTGAGACGCCTCTTTTCGTATCCATACTAAAATTTTTTGGGATCTTACACCATCCACAGACAGATGGACAGTCTGAGCGGACCTACAGACTTTGGAGGATTTACTGAGATCATGTGTTATGGATTTCGGGGGCGGCTGGGAGGATCATTTACCGTTAGTAGAGTTCGCCTACAACAACAGCTATCATTCGGCTATTCAGATGGCACCATTTGAGGCGTTGTATGGTAGGCCTTGTCGGACACCTACACTCTGGGAGGAGGTTGGTGAGGCCCAGCTGCTTGGACCCCATAGAGCTCAGCATGAGGTAGAGTTGGTTCGTATTATCAAACGTAGGATGGCAGAGGCACAGGATCGCCAGAAGAGTTATGCTGACCGGCGACGACGACCCTTGGAGTTCTCTACTGGTGACCATGTTTTCTTGAGAGTTTCACCCACGAAAGGGGTGAAGAGATTTGGTCCCCGAGGTAAGCTAGCTCCGCGTTATATTGGACATTTCCAGATCCTGGAGAGAGTTGGAGCAGTGGCTTACCGTTTGGCACTACCACCATCATTGGCCGGAGTTCATGATGTATTCCATATATCCATGTTGCGTAGGTATGTAGCTTACCGTCTAGCTCTACCACCATCATTGATTGGAGTTCATGATATAGTTATGTATCCATTGTGCGTAGGCATGTACCGGATCTAGCACATATTCTATCTGATGTATCAGTCTCTGTTCAGCCTGATGCCACACACGAGGAGATTCCGGTGCGGATTCTTGACCGGAAGGAGCGACAGTTGAGGAACAAAATCATTCAACTTGTTAAAGTCGTATGGCAGCATCACTCAGACGAGGAGGCAACCTGGGAGCTTGAGGATACGATGCGAGCTCGATACCCTCACTTGTTTACCTGAGGTATGGGAGTTGGTTCCGTTTCGTTTCATGTTCAGCATATATATACTACTTAGTTGTTGTTAGTATAGGCTGTTCGAAATAACGAAAATTTGGGGACCAAATTTTTGTTAGTGGGGGAGAATGTAAAATACCGATATGTTAAAGGTTAAAGGGTTATTGGATCTTGGATAATACCCAACTCGTTAAGCCAAAACCATCCATTAAGAATGCTACAGTAGCACTCTCCTCGCGTGTTCCGCCGAGATCCCCGATCGCGAGCCCCTCTCTGCGCTTCCTCTCCCGAACGCGCTCTGCCTCCGCCGACAACACGTGCTCTCCTTCTCCATCGCGCCCTAGTCGCAACATCTCACGCGACGCCGCCGCGTGGAGGTGAAGCCGACGCACACCTCTTCCTTTCTTTCCCCTCTCTTCCGTCGACGCCGCCCTCCTCTCCTCCTTCTGCCAGGCCGAAGTCTCTCGGAGGGAAGGGAGTTTAGCTAACGCTGAAGCTGGAGGGACGGAGAAGCCAGCGGCCGGAAACTCAACTGAGAAGGGGGTAGATCTGTGATCGGCGGCGGCTGTAATCGACAGGAATCGGAGAATCGACTACTGATTGGGTAAGTTTAAGCTGTAAATCTTGGATTTATTGGTTCTTGATCCTAGATCTATAGTTTAATCGAGTTTTCAGGCCTGATTTGGATCGGTGAGATCGTACTGGAGTTACATTAAGTTGCAGCAGCAAAAGTGAAGGAAGAATAGAGTTAGGGCTTGGAACCAGAGCTTGGATTGGTGGTTGCTAGTGCTAGATCGGACCGGATCTGATCTAGAGGTGAGTTTGGGTTTTTAGTCTGATTATTGCATTTGTGATGCTCGGTTATGTGAATTAAGGGTGACTACCGGTTGATAGAGGGTTAATTGTTTGGAACAGGTTTGGTAGCTTTCCTTGGGTGGCCGCAAGGCAAGAAGGAAGAAGAACAGTGGTGATTCTGTTTTGGAACAGATCATTAGACTTCCTTTGAGTTGGGATTTCGGTTGATTTGTGGCAGCAAGGAAGAAGAGGTGAGTTTTCTTTATTGGTTGGATTATTAGTGATTTACAATGGATTATTGATTCGGTCGAGAAGTGTTATGAGGTTGTTGATCGATTTGATCATGTTGGTATGGTTGATTACGTGGGTGGTAGGGATTAGCTAACTATATGTATATATATGTTCTTTGATTCAGGACATTGATCTGAGTTGATTTGTTGCGGACATTATCAGACTTGGATTATTGACGTTTATACGCAACCTATCTTGGCAGGCGGGTACCTTGACTTATCCTTATAGATAGGTCTTTACGATATGTGTAATTGCTAGCTATCAGTAATTCATGCTTCTGTTTGTATTTATTTCACTTGATACCTTGATCTGCGTTTTACATCAGTCCTTATTGCTATTTGATAGTATCGGATACTTATTCATATTGTGGATATCAGTTAATCATTTATCTTGCTATCATCTGATACCTGTGCCATGTTTGGTTATCCGATCCTTATTACTTGTTGATACCGCCGGATACATGTTCATATGCTTTAGCTTGGTTTATCTTACTCTGTATCGGTGTTTATGCTAGACGTGAGACCTTATATCATTCTGATTATTTGAGCATATGACATGGACCGGTAGTTTGATAGGTGGTGCATGGACCATACATATGGATATGTAGTTGGATATATGATGCATAGACTAGTGTCGTACATCATGCTTGCATATATTGCATACTGACGTGCGGGATTCCATTGTTGTTGAGTCCGGCGTCAGTTACATGCGGGCTACCAACCAAAGGGTGTGTGTAATTGCATGTCTTGTGATCATCTGCTCCTGCTCCTATTTTAGTTGAGTCGCTCCTATTATAGTGGTAGCACAGTTTGAGTCATCACTCGTATATGATTTACACACACACTCCACTCATGGGTTAGTGGAACCTTTAGGTTGGTGCATACTTGCCCTGACAGGAGCTCCGCTAGGCCACCCAAGATAGTAGTTTCGTAGCATGGTAGCATACAGGGATCCCTCCTCTGTCATTGTGACCAGGAGATGAGAGCTTGCTCGCCCACTTATGATTTGGGTTACCAGGATAGGTGTACACCTAGAGGACATCCTGTCCACTCGGTCACGCAGGAGCAGTGACGGCAGAGTGCACAGAAGTCACAGCCCTACCCACGCGACTTCACCACTGTGGATGAGCGATCTGACTGGCGTAGTTCCACTCTACCTCACCACTATAGGGGTGACTGATCTGACTGGCGTCAAGGGTGACCAGGACATACATTGCACCATGTGCATACTGCACTGATTGCATTTGTTTATGATTGTTGCACTCGTTTGATGCACTTGGATGACATGCATATACAGGAGACCTATGTATTGGTTTGGGACTACTTTCACTTTATCACTTGATTATCCGACTCTGGTATGTACAGATCTACTGTTGTTCAGTTTTCATATCTATTTATCTTTCAGTAGACTATACAGTATGATATTACTGATGATAGCTTTTATACACATATCTACTGAGTTTCTTTTGGAACTCACCCCGTTTTACCTGTATGCTATTTCAGGTTGATGCCGTCTGGAGAGCTGCACTGCTAGTCCTGAACCACATTGTGTTTTGGTTTATTTTCTTTACGATACCAGGGTATTTGAGACTTATTAGACTTCTTATCGTGTTTTCCCTTTTGGTATCTAGTTTTTCGCTGATTCGATATTTGTTTCCATAATCGAGTTGTCTATCGAATTTTGATGGATTCGTTATGCATGCGTGGTTGTGATACTAGACTTGGGAATGCTATTAGTGATCGTGTGGGTCACTTTATATGGATGTGTGATGTGTTGATCACTTTGTCTTTCCATTTTGTTATATATATATCCATAGCCTGTTATGGATTATTATTATGTGTATATATTCAGGGAAAGTCAATTGTTACAGGGGAGATGCTGCCGAAATTTCTCGGAAAGTCGTCCCCCGGGGCGTGACATGCTTTGCTAATCCATCTCTGTGTTTGCAGATGAGGTTTGAATTCAGATGAAGATCAGGGAGAGTCAAGGCTTGGCTTTCCATTGTAGCAGTTTGTCGAACATTGGTTTTCAGGTAAAAGACAACGGGAGACCTGAGTTGCAACAGGAGGATGAGCTCAGGGTGCTGAGGGCTCAGAGGGGCTTGGCTCAGCAACTGGAGGAGGGACCTCAGTGTGCTGGAGGGCTTGGATGGCTCAGCAACTGAAGGAGGATGACTCCAGTGTTGCAGGTGTGCTCAGGTAACCATTGAACGAGCAGAAAAGAAGAGGCTAGAAGAAGGGCATGTTGAGGAGGAGAGAAGAAGAGACAACAACAACGAAAAAAAGGCTGTTTTGTGGTGTGCTTGTTGTGACTTCTCTGCTTGCGCTCATTGCTCGTTCCTTGAGTTCTCTGCCTGAGGTGGTGCAAGGTGCTGGTGCTCTTGCCCTCGGGAAGATCTTTTGCTTCTTGGTTTTGTGATTGAGTTGAGGCAGTGCTGTAAGTTGTTATTGTTCTATTTGCCTCAACCTCCTTATAATCTTTGTGCTTAACTTCTATTCTTGAGATTGGTTGTGGAGAGGTCACTCCACCGAGAAGGAGATACTATCTAGTCGGATTCATCCGAGGTGTAATCTATCGAAGATCAAGGGATCGTCCACCTTACAGACACGCCGAGGAGTAGGGGCAAGTTATCCCTGAACCTCGTACATCCTCGTGTTAACTTTGTCTTTGGTTTCTTAGTTGTTTTTCTTCTATTTTCGCTGCGTACTAATCTTTGTAGGAGAAAAATCGATTTTCAAGGAGTGACTATTCACTCCCCCCCTCTAGCCATCTTCCGATCTCTAACAGATTGGATCTGGGCTCTCAGATGTTACTCCAGGTGCTCGAATAGTTCAAGCGCCCCTAGATGGTCCAAGCACCAAGATCAAGAAGAATCAGCCCCAATAAAGATCGAAGAGATCGTTTCGGATTCAAGCGCCCAAATAAGAATCCAAGCACCTGAAAAAGTCTTTATAAGAGCCCCAACGTGCACCCCAAGGCATAACATAAATACTCCTCATTCTTCATCCTATGGTGCTTGATGGGGTATATTTGTATGGGAATTTATTATTATTTATATACATTTTCCCTTTATTAAATGTGTCACTTACACCCATAAAATTAATAATTTATTTAACCAAACCTCTTATTATCGCCTTAATTGGTATAGGGAGGTCCGGGTCGTCTCTCTCGGACTCAATGACTGGATGTTTATTCCTAGACCGTTGATGTGAGGTTCCTATTTATTGACTTATTCATTCCTATCTACAACTCTGTTTATTCAAGAATCAAATCCTATTTCACATACACACAACAACAATATAAACGTTAGAACATGTTCATTATTCTATTCATGGCCATCACTCAATCAATCATCAAACATACAATTATTCAACCACTTATTTTATTTACAATAATGATTAACTTATTACACGAATTTTATTCCTACAAACTCAACATACAACCTACATCTTCATACACAAATTCAATGTACAACCTACTAAACAAGCTTCATACAAACACTATACATTACAACATACATCTACAATGCATACATTAAACAACATTATTCATTATACTACATAAACATACAATATATAAATCTACATCTACATTATATATCAATGCTAACATACAACATACAACATACAACAAGTTAGAATTAGTGTTAGCAATTAGGATTAAGTTACAAATTAGGGTTAGAATGAATTAGAGTTAAGGTTAAAACAGAGTTAGGTTAAAACAGTGAATCAGAAATTAGAATTAAAACATATTTACAACATTCACAATTTATATACAATGAACATGGGAGTTTTCGGTTGAATTAAACAGCAACAAATAGGAAAGTACAAGAACAGAAAAGAAAATGGAGATGATAAGGGAAACCTCCCTCTCCCAATCGGCACAGAACAAAGTATACTCAACAATCTCCGATTGAATCAACCCACGGGACCATGGAATCTTGCTGCTACAAATCGCCGCCAGCAAGACTTAGCCGGATAGACGAAGGCGTAAATCCTTCACCCGCTGTCCTAATGACCTGCTGAAATCACAGACAAACCATCAGAAACATGGAGACCATTGATCCTTACCTTGCCATCTCCGGGGACAGTGGCTTCGAAGACAACCGGTGAACCTCTGCTGCAAATCGCAGACAGAGTCCGGTGGATTCTGAGGAGGCGAAGGGGTGCTGTCGCCGGGCACCATCGACGACAGGGAAGGGAGAAGTGGCTGCCGGATCTTTTCACTCGGAGTTGCTGCCGTTGCTTAGCACCGATCGGAAGGAGGAAGGGGAAATCGCGAGGAACCACCCTATTCAAGACCGAACAGAACCAACACACCAGAAGGGGGAATCGCGCCGGTGAAGATGGATCTCGCCGGAGAAGTCACTCACGGCGAGACACAAACGGAGCAGCGCAGGCGAAAACATCCTTCTCCATCCTTCGTCCCTGCTGAAGTCACAACAAAGAGTTAGAATAAGAACAGGAAACCTTTACCTTGCTTTTCCGGTGACAATGGGGTGAACGGCGGCCGGCGACGCCTTGCTGAAGTCACAGACAAGGGTTCAGAGAATTGCTCCGCTGAAATCACAGACGAAGCTCCCTTCGGCACATCCGTGAGGAGAGGCGGGCGGCGTTCATCCTCCAGCTTCTGCCGGAGTTGATCGGAGAATAGAGGCGGTGGCGAGATGGATGGAAGCTCGCGACGGCGGGAGCTCGGTGGACACCGTCGCGAGAGAGGAGAAGAAGATATCGGGGAAAACCTAACTGGCGAGCTCCCCTGCGGTGAACCGGCTTCTGCGTTTTTCACGCTGTTCTGAACCACCGCTTGAACCGGCTGGAATTGAACCGGATTTTGAAATTGAACCGGGCTTATTTGTTTGTGGGCTTGAACAGAATGGGCTTTGGGCTGGGCTGAGCTTTGGGCTTAAACAGTACTAGGCTCAATTGATTTCAAGGATAATTTGATTTGGATTGAACTTGGATTTGGGTTGTATTGATTGACCTGGTTGAATCCTTTTGATCTGATTGAGTCAATTAAATTCCAATAAATTCCAATTCGAATGATCTTGGAACCCAAGCTCGATTTCTTGCAATTTAATCCTCCAAAATTCATTATCTTCATCCTAATTTCCTGCCAATTCAATTACCACAAATTAATATCGTTAAATACCTCAAAATAATAAGAAAAATAAAATGAAGACTACAAATAATTCAAGATAGAAAAACAAGATAAAAGCCCAATTCATGATATGAAATATAATCAATTTTAACCCAATATGATCCTAATTTACCCGGTCAAATAGGCAGTTATCAGTGCTACTGAACACAAACGAAGCTAGGCTCCTACAACCAAGAAAGTTTCAGGAGGAGTGTGCGGTACTCAAGGGCTTTCAGATCAACTACATGAAAGTTTGCTATTTATTTTAGGTCTTATTATCTTGCACTTTATCTTTGTAATTATTTGGACCGCAAGATGAGTTTCTCCACCTCCAGATAAAGGTCCGAAAAGGAGACCATTAGTAGACGAGCGTCTTTCCGTGCATAGGCCTTGGACGTACTAACCTTGGGGGTTAGAAACCAAGTAAATCTGTGAGTCCCCTGTTTCTTTATCTAATCTACTGCTAAGTTTCTATGTTAATAACAAATAAATGAACGAACAACGAAGGTGTTATTCCCCCCTCTAGCGCGCCCACCGATCCTATATGTGATGCATGTCGAGAAAATTTTTTGATAATATCTTCAATACAGTGATGAATGTTCCTAGAAGAACTAAAGATACCATAATATCACATGAGAAATTTTAAAAAATAGTTAACAGATCTGAGTTACATCAAAATAAAGCAACAAATCAATTTTCAAAGGCTTGTTATACATTCGATAGAGAAGGTAAGCAAGCTTTATGTAGTTGGTTAAAACAAATCAAATTCCATGATAGGTGATAGGCTCTCGCAAGAGTACGATTGTTGTCAAGTAATAAAAAGTTATCGAATCCACAGGGACCATGGAATTAATCACTAGACTAACATAAAAAGAGTTACGAATGAAATGGTTTTGTGTTGGGTCGAGAAAGAAGGAGAACTAAAGGACTTAATCCTTGAACAAACAGGAATCAACTATATGACAGGTATGGGAAACGATCCTAGAATTTTGGAGTCCTTGAGAGTTATGGCTGATAGTATCATGGATGATTTGCTAGTTCTCAATGTTTATATCAATGTAGGAATCCTAATTAAGTTATCCAATTAGACCTTTTTAGGCTTCATCGGAATTAAATCATGAATTTCTAATGTTATGATTACTAGTTCAAGATGACACCTAGATAGCCTGGTTCTATAGCTCTCCCGCTGTCACCGGGCACTCCGATAATACTACTGATATCCTACCCTCTGTCACCGAGTACCCAATTAAGGATCTCTTCCTAGTAAATAATAACTGTTAGTTATCCCTCATGAGAATTTATCACGGCTTAAGAATCTCCTAGGAAAGTCCAGTTAAAAAGGTTCACCTCCTGTCACAAGGCACCCCGGTCATACGATCCTAAGATTTCCTGTAAACCACAATTCACTCCCATCCATATGAAATCAAGTCTTCAAAATATCACCAAATACACACAAGACACAATTCCATATAATAAAGCATAAATATGTTATCAAAATCTACAATTGAGTAGATAATTTTAGAATATTTAATTTCTCAAAACTAATATTGGGTGAATGAGAAATTCATTAGTAAATTGACCCCAAATAAAATCCATCACTTGTTATGGATCGATGATGTGGCGCGATTTGAGAATCAAGTTGGGCTTAGAGTGGATCAATGATATGGTTTAATCTGGATCGTTGGATTAAGATGGATAAATCAGGTTCATCTAAATGAGAGAGCATAAGTGCCTCTTCAGATGACTCAATCTGAGCCATTGAATTCAAAATGGAAGACTTAGATACATCTAAATTAAGGAAGGGGCAAAGTACTCTTTAACATGGGACTCAATCTGAGTCATTAGTTTCAAAATGGATGAATTAGATAAACACAAGTGAAGGGACATTGTGTACAGTTAGGCTTAGAGTGGATCAATGACATGGTTTAATTTGGATCATTGGATTAAGATGGATAAATCAAGTTCATCTAAATGAGAGAGCATAAGTGCCTCTTCAGATGACTCAATCTGAGCCATTGAATTCAAAATGGAAGACTCAGATACATCTAAAGGAAGGGGCAAAGTACTCTTTCACATGGGGCTCAATCTGAGTCATTAGTTTCAGAATGGATGAATCAGATAAACACAAGTGAAGGGACATTGTGTTCCTTGGGAAGGGATGCAATCTAGATCATGTAATTTATGCAGGATAGATGAGATTTGATTGAACCAAGAGGTTCTTCTAACCCCTTCACAAAGTATAAATAAGGCACCCACTTTGTCATTTCAATTTTCAGAGTACAAGCATTGCAATATTGCATTCTGGAGAGTTTGACAAGCATCTTCGGTGCAGGGATCTTGCACTACAAAAATACAGATTAGCAACGAAAATTTGCGAGAAATATAATTTGGTCGTCAATTTGCAACGACATTAGTGACGAATATAGTTTAGTTGCCAATTTACTATGGATAAATTTTTATTGTCAAATGGTGACAAACTCATGAATTCAGGTTTCGTCTCCGAAATTGTCGATGAATACCTGATTTGTCACCAATTTTGGCGATGAATCCTTCGTCGCCAAATTGGCGATGAAAATAGATTTTCATCGCCAATTTGGCGACGAATTGGCAACGAATTCGTCGCCAAATACCCTAACTTAACACACCGACCCGATCCCCTTTTCTTCTTCCCCTTCGCGATTTTCCTCTTCTCCTCCCCGATTCTCTGCTCTCCTGCGCCCCTGCGACCTCGATTCCTTCCTCTCCGATCCCTCCGGCGACTGCGACGGCGACGGTGAAGCGTTAGGCGACGGTGCTCAACGGTAAAATCTATTTTTCTTGGTTATTTTTCATTCTTTCTTCCTTGGTCCGGCTGGTTTTTGTGTGGCGGGATGGTGGCCGGCCGGCGGCGGCCCGCTGGCCGGCCGGTTAGGGTTAGGGTTAATTTAGGGTTGCTGGCTCGCCGTTAGGGTTTAGGGTTAGGGTTGTTAGCCGGTCGGGTTAGGGTTGCTGGCCGGCCGAGTTAGGGTTGCCGACCGGGTTAGGGTTGCAATATTGTTTGTGTATCTTATATTAATTTCAATATATTTTAATTAATTATCTTTGTTATATAATATAAGTTTGTAATTTTGTTTGTGCAGGTCCTATTTTGAGGTGTGCTTCACGTATTTCGGCTACACTCGATTGTGTTCACCTGTTTTAGGTATAATTTTATTTATTGTTATAAGAAATTACCATGATTGATTTATCTTATGATTGTTAATGAGGTTATAGGTAGTTTTTATATGTTATAGTTTTGTTTAATAATTTAATAAATTGAAAACAGGAAAAATACAGAAAGAAAGGAGTTGGATGTATAAAAAGAACAAACCTGAACGTAAAGGTTTAACTGATGAGTATATTGTTGGAATGGAATAATTTTTGGAATTTGCTTCTACTAATGTTGAATTTATGGATGGAGATAAGATAAGATGTCCTTGTAGAAAATGTCACAATGGTAAATTTTTACAATGTGACAAAGTTCACGAACATCTTTGTAGATTTGGTTTTACCCCGAATTATTATAATTGGACATGTCATGGTGAACCATTTATACCTGACGAGAATTATGGACAAAATATACAAGTCTCAGTTAGTGGTGATCAAAGTTATTATAATCAATTCAATCCATATCAGAGGATGTAATTGATGCAGGAGGTCATAATTTATTTCCTGATCCGAGTTTTGCAAGTTCTAGTTGTCCTCCAACAGATGAACAAATATTTTCTACTTATACATCACCATTGGAGGGGGTACAAGAACAAAATGTTTATGAAAATTTAAATAATGAGGCATATCAGCAATTTCAAGAAATGTTAAGTGCTGCAGATGAACCTGTGTGGGCTGGTTGTGACACTCACACTAAATTATCTCTCACTGCAAGACTATTGAATGTTAAGGCAGAGCATAATGTGTCTGAAGATTATTTTAATGATTTTGTTCAAGTTATGGGAGAGGCACTTCCGCGTGATCACAACTTGCCTACTGATTTTTACAGTATGAAAAAACTTGTGAAAGACTTAGGTCTTCCGGTGGAAAGGATTGATGCTTGTAGAGATGGTTGTATGATATACTGGGGAGAAGATCAAGATGCAGATGTGTGCAAATTCTGTAATCAAGCTAGGTACAAGAGAATCAATAAGAGTCAACAACGACGTAAAGCATACAGTCAGCTATTTTATTTGCCTTTAACTCCTAGGTTACAAAGACTCTATGCATCAGAAGCCACTGCTGAACACATGACTTGGCATGCAAATCATCAAACAGAAGATGGTCTAATGTGTCATCCATCAGATGCAGAGGCATGGAAAAATTTTGATAGAACATATCCTGAATTTGCGAAGGAAATTCAGAATATAAGATTGGGTCTCTGTGCTGATGGATTTGCTCCATTTGGTAAATCAGGAAGAAATTATTCTTGTTGGCCAGTTATATTAACTCCGTATAATCTTCCACCTGGGATGTGTATGAAAACACCGTATATGTTTTTAACATTGGTTGTGCCTGGCCCTCAAAATCTGAAAAAGTTAATTGATGTTTATATGCAACCACTGATTGCAGAGCTGAAACAATTATGGAATGATGGTTTTCCTACATATGATATTCATACTAATCAGATGTTTGTAATGAAGGCTGCACTGCTTTGGACGATAAATGACTTTCCGGCTTATGGCATGTTATCAGGATGGAGTACCGCAGAATTTTAGGATGCCCAATATGTATGGAGAGATCAAAATCATTCAGATTGAAACATGGAAGGAAGGCGAGTTATTTTGATTGTCATAGATAATTTTTACCACCAAATCATAAATTCAGAAGGAATAAAGATGAATTCACTAAAAATAGAGTTGAAAGAACACCTCCACCATTGAGATTAACAGGTCAACAGCTTTGGTACAGAGTCCATAACTTTCCTTCTGTTATTGAAGATCCACATGGTACAACTTATGAATATGGGAGCACACATAAATGGACTAAACGGAGTATATTTTGGGATTTACCGTACTGGTACAGTCATTTGCTCCATCATAATCTAGATGTAATGCATATTGAGAAGAATATTTTTGATAATCTGATAAATACAGTCATGGATATCCCCAAAAAAATAAAAGATAATTTGAATGCAAGAAAAGATATGCGACTCATTTGTAAAAGACCCACTCTTGATGTCGATGAAAATAGTAGGGGACCAAAGCCAAAGGCAATTTATACATTAAATAGAGATCAGAGACGTATTGTTTGTGAATGGTTAAAATCTTTAAAATTTTCAGATGGTTATGTCTCTAATATTGGAAGATGTGTTGACTTGAAAGAATGCAAATTAATTGGTTTGAAAAGTCATGACTGTCATATATTCATGGAAAGACTTATTCCTATTGCATTTAAGGAACTTTTACCAAATTTTATCTGGGGTGCAATTTCGGAGTTAAGCATTTTCCTTCATGATCTTTGCTCAACAGTTTTGAGACATTCACACATGGAGACTTTAGAGAGAAATATTCCAATCATTTTGTGCAATTTAGAAAGAGTTTTTCCACCTTCATTTTTTGATTCCATGGAACATCTTTTAGTTCATTTGTCATATGAGGCCAAAGTTGGAGGTCCTGTCCATTATCGATGGATGTATCCATTTGAAAGGTACATTTTTGAATTTTGATTAATGGATAAATATTTATTTATCTTATTATATATTATATATTTATTTTATTATTATATATTTTTGATATCTAATATGATTTCTTATATGATAAACAGATTTCTATATCATTTGAAGAAAAAAGTTAAAAATAAAGCACATGTTGAAGCCTCTATTGTTAATGCATATATCGTAGAGGAAGTAACAACTTTTGCATCATATTATTTTGAGCCTCACGTTAAAAGCAAAAGGCAGAGACCAGGAAGAAATGATGAAGGTCCTATTGATCCAAATTTAAACTCATTTTCAATTTTTAACTATCTTGGTCGACCAAGTGGACAATGTAAGCAGAGATATTTAACTGGTCAAGAATGGCGTGCAGCTCAGACATATATTTTACTGAATTGTCCAGAAGTCACGCCATATTTCGAGTGAGTATATATTTTATATTTTTTAAATTTCTTATATTGTGGCTATTTTGTGTTATAATTTAATTTTTTTGAAGGATTTTTCAACACTTATATTCTGAAATGTCGGCACAAGACTTTGATCGATTTTGTGATGAAGAATTTGCACCGTGGTTCAAATCATATGTAAGTAGTCAATCTACTTGTACTATCATTTATACATATGTAAATTTTTAAACATATTTTTTTGATTTTAGGTTCATGATAATCAAGCTCACCTTGAGCAGGAATTTCTATTTCATCTTTCTTGGGGTCCAAAAGCATTGGTACGCACTTGGCCAGCATATTTCATAAATGGATATATTTTTCATACTCAAGAATATGGAATGGGAAAGAGTACAATGAATAGTGGGGTATGTGTTCAGTCATCAGATAATGATAGAGGCAGTGCAAGCAATGATTTTTATGGTTTGCTGGATGAAATTATAGAGGTAGAATACCCCAGACCAGAAATGCGAGTTATTTTATTTATGTGTCGCTGGTTTGACCCTGTCAGAGGAATGAAGGTGCATCCACACTATAATTTAGTTGAAATAAATCATAAGAGATTTTATAAAAGATATGAACCATTTGTGTTGGCACAACAAGCTATTCAGGTATTCTATGCTTCGTATCCTAGTTTGAGACGTGACAAAAATGATTGGTGGGTTGTTTGTAAAACTAAAGCACGGAAAAAAATTGAGGAACGTTGGGAAGACATTGCATATCAACAAGAGGAAGTTAGAAACACATTTGAGACTGAAGAATATATTATTTCAACATTACGAGATCCCAGCGGAATTGTAATAAATGTGGATGCAAGTGAAATTAATGATAATGAATCTGACGACGACGACGACGACGACGACGATGACGATGACGATGACGATGAACAATGAAAATGAGGACTTTGATATTATATAAAAAATGAGATCTTTTAAAAATGGTAATAAAATTTTTATGAGTAATTTAGTTTTATTCTGCATATTTATATAACTTGTTGCTTATTTAATTGTTTATATAGTGTCTTATTATTAAATATTTGTAATTAACTGTTAATGCACTGTATTTTTTCTTATAGGTTATTACAGGTGATATTATTTGCGTGTTTAGTTTTGTACCTGCTTATATCGTAGCAAATATGGGTAAGTTTTTTCATATTCCTCTTTATGTAATCAATATTTATTATTTTATCTCATAACAATTTTGGTTGACAGTTTCGAGAGGTGGTCATAGACGGAGTACTCCTGGCCAGTCTGCTTCAGCACCTGGCGGTGCAGGACCTTCCCATGCACCTGGCCAGTCTGCAGCACCTTCAGACCTTCCTGGCAGCTGCAGGACCTTGCAGGACCTTCGCATGCACCTTCGCCACCACAGTCGTCGCCTTTACAGTCTCTCCAGTCCCTTCTCCCAGACAGTCCGCTACCGAGATGCAGGATAGTCGTGAGTTTATAGTCCCTCATGGCGATTCGTAAGTATTTATAATTTTTTTGGATATTCAGATTTTATTTTATTTAGTTTATTAAATAATGTTTGTTTGAAATTTTTGTATAGATTTCAAAATTCTGTACGAGTTATTCGTGAAATTAATAAAATCATGAATAACCATTGGGGAGGGGCTTCTATGACTTACACTAGCACTCCAGCACCCACAAAAGATTTATGGTGGAATGAATTTAAGGTATATATTTCATTTAATTGATATATCAAATTAAATTGAATATATCTAATCATTTGTTATTTTTTTCCATTTTAGCGAGTATTTAATTGGGATCCATCAGAAGAAATGGAAATCAAGCAATTTTTTTTAAAAAAAATATGGGGATCATATTCGGCATGTTCTAAATCATGCCAAGACCAGAAATAAAAAACCACCGTGCATCACCGATGAAAACTGGACGAGGATCCTCGGTGTTTGGGAAACCGAGGAAAGTAAACAAAGAAGTCACCAGAACAAAGCAAATCAAACATTTAATTCTGGTGACTCATCTGCTACATATGCGGGAGGCTCCATCAACATCGAGGAACACACACGCAGATTAGTAAATTTCTTATAAACACTATGTTATTAATTAAATTTAAATTATTATACTATTTCTAACAATGTATTTTTAGGCTAAGGAGATGGGGAAGGAGCCACTTTTTATTGAGACATTTACCCGCACTTTTCAAAAAAAAGATAAGACTTGGAGCGGGGAGAGAGCTAGAGCTATGAAGGTTTGAATTTTAATATTTAACTTAATTGAATTCTAATAGTTATGTACCTTCTCTAACTTATTAAATGTATTTATATTTCAATACAGGAAAAATATGATGAGCTCGAGCTAGCACAGAGAAGTTCAAGTGCTAGTGATAATGCTGATGGATCTGAGCCCTCCGTTGGGAATGACCTGAGTATCTGGTTGGAGGCGAGTGGAGGATCCAAGGGGGGGGGGGGGGATATTGGGAATGAGTTCTCTGAGCAGAACTCATCGAGTTGCTGGCACATCTTCTTCCACCCCACCAGCAATGAGGGCACAAATAGACAGCCTAACTGAAGAAGTCTCTCATTTAAAAGGCATAATTTTGCAAAGAGATGAAGAAATGAGAGAAATGCGCAGACAACAGGATTTTATTATGCGCCATCTTCAGTTAGGCTCCGCTCCGAGTCAGCTTCCTCCTGTTTCCGGTGATGACGGTGATGACGGTGACGACGACGATTCTTCATAGCCTAGTTGTGTATCATTATAATTTTTTTCACAATTAGTATTGCTTTAATTTTTTTCTATTTGTAAATCTTTTATTTTTTATTGATTAATATTGTTATTTTATTTCAAACAGGGTTGGTGAAACCAAGGATGGCTGTGAGGTAAGTTTTTACATATTATAATTAATTTATACAAAATAATATTATAATATTTTTGTTTTCTGATGTAGGAAAAGAAAAAGAAGCTTCGATGGAGAAGAGAGTGAAGCAGAAAGTATTATCCGAGGTCGATGCCGTGGACGGTGATACTTTTTGTTTCTTGTCATTTGGAGACTTTATTATTGATGATATTTTTTTTATTATCGATGGATGTTTTGACACTTTATTGTATGTTTGGAGGATGTATTGGATAGTTTGATACTTTATTGTATCTTTGGAGATGATTGATTATGATGTTAATGTTAGGATGTTTGCTAATTAGTATTAACAATTAGTTTGCATTACAATATGTTATTTGTTTGCTAATTAGGATGTGTTTATTTGTTAATATGTGAGTGTTTGTGATATAGGATGTGATATGATGATTGGTTGTGATTTTTGTAATGTCTTATAGAATGAATTGGAGGAATTGTATGTAAACAGGATTCATATTTGGAATGAATGGATTGAATCTGTGAAAAATTTTTAGGGTTTGCGATGAAATTTACGACGAAAATAGATTCGTCGCAAATGTATCAAAATTTTACTGTGCTATCGAAATATTGGCGACGAAAATGGGTTTTCGTCGCCAATTTGGCGATGAAAAATCATTTTCGTCGCCAAATTTGGCGACGAAAACTCAAGTTTCATCGCCAATTTGGCGACGAAAATCTCATTTTCGTCGCCAAATTTGGTACGAAAATTTGGTTTGATCGTCAAATTTGGCGACGAAAATTATTTTCGTCGCCAAATTTGGCGAGAAAATTTGGTTTCGTCGCCAAATTTGGCGACGAAAAATGTTTTACTTGTCGAAACACGATTTGGCAACGAAACCTGTTTTCATCGTAAAATTTGGCGATGAAAATGGATTTTCGTCGCCAAATTTGGCAATGAAATTGGCGACAAAAATTATTTTTGTCGCCATATTTGCAACAAATTAGTAGTTTTTCATCGCAGAAGTTTGCGACGAGCTATTAACAACGAAAATTCATCGCATTTTCGTCGCAAAAATTTCGTCGTGAAAATTATTTTGCGACGAAAATATTTTTTATTTTCGTCGTAAAATTCATCAGTCGCTAAAATGGTTGTATTTTTGTAGTGTCATAAGTCTGCGTCTTACCAATGACAGCGACCAGTGGCAGTCCTCATCGCGCAGCCTTCCAGGTCCTAGAGGGTGTTCTCCTCGATGGTGTCTTCCTGTTCAGTGAGGTAGCAATCCTCCAGTGAGCGGCCCTGAGGGAAAGACGAGCCAAGCTACAAGAGGGGAGGGCAAGGGCTTCGACTTCGAGAGGCGAGAATGACCGGGGCTATCGGCTGCGTTAGCGACGACAGACAATCTCACCGATGGTGAGAGCGATAGGAGGGGAGGGGAGGGGCTTCGACTTCGAAAGGCGAGAGCAATGGGAGTTGAGAGAGAAGGGGAGGTCGGGAGGGATTAGAGATTTTAAAGTCTAGTTCTGGTTTCGTTTGTTTTAATCGATTTAACCATTTGAATTTATAAAATTGAGACCGAACCGATTAAATTAAAATAACTTATATTTAAAAAAATATAAATTAATTGAATTAAACTTTTAACTTTAGTTGGTTCGATCGATTAATTCGATTTAACCAATCTTTTACTCACCCCTACTTACAAATTAGAATATATTTTTTTCCTTCTACAAGTTCAAGGACTTATTAATTATGTGAACGCTAATGTTTGTTCGTGTCAAAAATAAACAACAAAAATAAATATATATATACAAGGTAAATATAACAATATTAATAATAAAATATAACATTGTTCGAACCCTTAGTCCTACTTCACGACTTATTAATTTGATAGATGAATCACTTTTTGAAATCCATATGACACACTTTCTCCTTTTTTTTTCTTTTTTTTTTTTTTTAGAGATGGAGAAATTTCATATAGATAATTATTTATCTTAATACAACAAGACAAAAGTACAAAGAGAATAATAACTTACTTTTTATCTATTGGGACCGATACAAACTAGAAGGGGTGAATAGCTCTTTCACGTCGACTTTGAGAATGCAGCGAAAACCTCGACACGAGAAAAGAACAACACACCACAGCATGACACAACAAATTTACTTGGTTCATAGCCTTCCAAGGCTGCTACATCCAAAGCTTAGTCTTAGCGCTCTACCATCACTAAATCTTCTCCTTCTTAGATACCTTTCGAAAGCGAAAAAAACCTCTTACAACCTATTTCTTTTCAACATATATAAGCACTACAAAGATATAAAGAAAATTTGAAATACAATGTAAGCGACAATGTACACAATGATCTTTGCTTTG
Organism: Curcuma longa; assembly: GCF_044706935.1. Classification (NCBI taxonomy): domain Eukaryota; kingdom Viridiplantae; phylum Streptophyta; class Magnoliopsida; order Zingiberales; family Zingiberaceae; genus Curcuma; species Curcuma longa. Next base: position 10,632,408 of record NC_133867.1, on the reverse strand, counting down.
CTCACTATTTGATAGCTTCAAATTTACCTCTTAAAGGTCTAGAATGCAACAACACTTCTTCTTCAAAACCTCAATATTTGGATATTGACTGCTTCAATCTTCCATGAAATTCTCTTTTATAGGATTGTTGTTGAATTGATTTTCTCTAATCAATAGATTGTGATCTCCCATCAATTGACTGATCCACTATAAATTCAAACATTACTCTGAAATGTTAGCTCAATAGCTTCATCTAACTCAATTTGACCACAATCAGTCAATTCTTATTGTTCATTAATTGATTGATGCTCAAATAATCGAATGTTGCAACTAACTCAAAAAGCTTCTATTCGTTGTTACAGTACCATCAATCGACTAATCAAATCTATCAATCGATTGATGAGCAATCAATCAAGTTCTAAACTTTCTATTAACTTGAATAGTGGCATTCGTCGACTGATCCCACTTGATTGATCCCGATCAGTCGAGTTGATCAATTTTTAACTTTTTATTTGCTATAATAACATTAACAATCAACTAATTAAACTCATCAATCAACTGTACTATAACACAATTACTATTTATAATTATTGTAGCATAGTTACTATTCATAATCGATTGGCACTATTCACAATTGAATTGAAACTATTCATATTGAAAGTCCCCCCCCCCCCCCCCCCCCCCCCCCCCCCCCCCCCCTTAAACTCCAATTTTAAAGTTTAAAGTCCATTAGTCGATTAATATATTCTATCAATTGACTGATATTCTGTTCAATCTTACCAAAGTTAAATTCTTATCTTACCTAATATCCTGTTGATCTCAACTTACTAGGATTTTCTTTGTCTAACATTCAATCAATCTTGACTTATTGAGACTTTTCGTTGCTTAACATCCAGTTAACCTTGATAGGAATTTTTCTCATTGCCAAGTGTGTGGTCAACTTTAACCCACTTTGACTTTATACCTCATGTTAACTTTCTGTTGGACTTTGAACTTCCGACTGTTAAGTATCCGGTCAACTATGATCCACTTAGAATTCTCCACTATCAAGTTTCTGGTCAACCTTGACCTACTTGATATCTCACTCAATCCATTAACATATTAATCAAATATACAAATTCAACTCGAGTCAATTCAAATTTGATTACCGAGCTTGGTCAACTTTGACTAAAAGTCAATTGCACCAACATTATCCTTAGATAATACAAGTAAGCATTGAAAATGAAAGAGCAATTACAAAGATAAAATTTTTGCAAGAACAAAAGCCTTTTAAGCTCTCTTCAAGAGAGCATATGCGCTTCAAACTTTGATAGTCATTGGAAGCACTTAGGGATAAAGTGAACAAGTGTATACAAATGTGTTATTAAATGTCTTTGTGTTGTATCTCATGATCCATTTGCCAGTATATATAACCTCAAATTCGTATAAGGATAGGCTTCAATAGTTGTTTATGTTCAACTTAAGTCGACTAGAAACTTCTCTTGTCGATTGAATCGTAGAGATTGCGACCTTATCTATCAACAACTAATTTATCAATTTATTGAAAACACATTCAAATAATTGCTCAAACATCTAGTTAACTGGATCCAATTCTAATCAACTCTAATAGTTAAGATCGCAATATTAATTATCAGCCAACAAATAGTTTGTGAAAACTTCCACTTGACTAGACCCTAAACCCTAAACCCTAAACCCTAAACCCAAAGACTTTACAATTCTTCACTTTTCTTGCCCAAAACTTCAACCTCTTGCCAAAAGCTCCAACCTTTGCTTTTTGTCTTAAAATTCACCTTGCTAGGAATATTTGATCTCACGAATGTCTCATACTATCATTTATCGATCACCTTCAAATCCACCTCATTATAGGCCTTGTAACCATCGAGTGACTGATTGTATCAAGATTATGAGCTTTGTTGTACCGACAAAATAAATATTCGATGTTAAAAAATTTGATCAATATTTCAAAATTGTGCTATATTGAGGATGATGTTCTAAAATAATTTAAATTGTGCTATATTGATGATGATCGGCATTACTTTCTAAGTCAAATTAGCCAACTCAGACTCATCAAGTAATTGATGTTTAATGATCCGAAGAACAGCTCATCAAACACAAGCATTTTAAAGATGACATGTCATCCTTATTGCTTGCGAAGTCCGAAATTGAAGGTCATGACTAGGACTTTTTACCGTTGATGATCATACCACTTGAACCTCACTTTCCAACTTGACGTTGTGTCCCTCTTGAAGGAAAGGAAAAGGAAAAGGAAACAAAGAAGAAAAGAAACACTTTTACCATAGTCTTGCTCTTTTTCCCTCTCCTTTAACAACATGAAACACGATTTTCTTTCGAAGTTGTTAATATCTTTCCTTGAAAGCAAGCTCCAACAAAACCATCTTCATGATATCTTCTTTCACTCATTTGTTCCATCATATCTTTTAAACTTGGACTCGAGAAAAACCAAACTCAAGTCCGATCTAATTGATTAATTGTATTGGAGTTGCTAGTGAACTAGCTAAAAACACACTTCAACTGACTGTCACCTGTCGATTACCAATTGTTCATTTGATGCTGGGATTAAAATTAATTTGTTCTATTATGTCTCTTCTCTTCTCTCGTAAGTCAGCAGTAGAGCAGCAGTCCTTGTAAACTGAAGGTCCGGAGTTCAATCCTGCGTGAGGGCATTATATTTATTGTTTTTTTTAAATAGAAGTTAGAAATATTGACAGAAATTATTATCCGAAGAAAATTATTTTCATTTTTGCTCAAATCACAACTGCAAAATTATAAACACAATTTGTTCATCAATAATCTCCAAATTTCATTGCTAGTTCACTTACCCCTGCAGTTCAGTTCCTTTGGTGTCTCTTTTTTTAGGAAAATACAAGTTTAGTTTGTTTAACATGAACATGAAGCCAGTTCAAGGAACTCGAAATCATGGAGAACATGCTTACAATGGAGGTTTACTAAATGCATTCAGAACCGAAACACCAGAATGCAACGATTTACAGGATCGGATCCAACTACTCTACCTAAACGACGACAATGACTGAAAGAATCAAATGGCCCGGCGATGAAAGTAATTACATATTCAGTGTTCAAGCACTGAATTCAGAAATTGTTTTGCAAGAACAGTTCTTGCTGTGGAGATGCTGGCCCAATCTCTTCCTCCAAGCACCTCAAGCCATCCCCGGCCCCGCCGTTCCCTAGACTCCTGCCGTCTGAATTCTTCCCTTCAGTCTCAGCTTCCGATCTCCTCTGCGACGAGGTCACACTGGGAAATGTGATCCATGAAGGAGCTCTGTACTCGAACTGGTCGTCTGCGTCCGTCGTGTCATTCTCGGAACATGACTGGTTTGAAGATCTATGTGAACCCTTCTTGTGGAGCCTGCTGCTCCCCAAGATCACCTCGGTTGGCAAGATTGGCTGCTCGTTGCAAGGACTACCCATCAAGAGCGCAAGACCTCTCTCCAACGCAGTTGTAACCTTGTCCATGGATGGCCTGTCCTTCCCTCTCATCCTCACGCACTTGCCCGCCGTCGCAGCTATCTTCTTGAGAGCCTCCCACTCGGGGGGAGGCTTCAGCGATGAGTCTAGAATTGCTGAAATATTCCCGGCTTTGATCAGTGGAACAGCCCATTCGACGATATTCCCTTCTTCAAACTGCATATCAATGGCTTTCCGACCACTTAAAATTTCGAGGAGGAGAACTCCGAAGCTGTAAACATCTGATTTTGTGGTCAAGTAGTGAAGCTTGTAGTATTCAGGATCAAGGTAGCCCAGAGTCCCAGCAGGCGGTTCCGACAACGGTGAGCTGCTATCCACCGGGCCCAATAATGAAAGACCAAAATCCGCAACTCGAGCATTGTGTTCCTCATCAATAAGAATGTTTGAAGACTTGATGTCCCTGTGAATCACAGGAGGGCAAGCATATCCGTGCAGGTATTCGATCCCCCTAGCAGCTTGGACAGCAATGGTGACCCTGCGAACCCAATCCAACCGCTGTTTTAGGCCCGGATCCTTGCCGTGGAGATGTTGATACAAGGAGCCGTGGGCCATGAACTCATAGACCAGCAACCTTTCTCCGCCTTCCTCGCAGTACCCAAGCAAGTTAAGAAGATGGGCATGATTTAATCTCGAAAGAAGGTCAAGTTCTGTATGGAATTCCTTAGAGTTCTTAACATCAGATGCTCTTGTGGCTTTTTTAACTGCAACCAGAGTTCCATCCTTGAGAACCCCTTTGAAAACACATGAGAAACTACCCTTTCCGACTAGTGATTCCTGGCTGAATCCACCTGTTGCCCTCTCCAGCTCTTCATATGTAAACATCTGGGCTCGCCTAATTTTCAAGTCCTCCAAATCAGGCCGGACCTTTATTGGCTCCTTGCGGAATGAGTATGTTCGGGCTTTAGGTACGACCACATCAGAGTCGGAACATCTACAATTCTGCAGTTTGTGACGAATGTAAAGACATGCAACTATAGAAACTGAGCTCACGAAGACAACAGCAAATGCAACCTCGGCAACAAAGATTGGGATTTGAAAAGATAGGAATCTGTGGCCCTTTGATTTGTTTCCTGATGTGCAGAAGGTGCGGCATTCGCTTGACGTGCAACTCGAACAGTTGAAAGCGCAACCACGATCCGAGGTCAAATTGCAGGGTGTAGATTGGTAACTCCCATCAGGGCAACCAATGCTGCATGGTAAACAAACTCTTGAATCAGCTGGCTTGCAAACTTTATTCCCGGAGCTCATGTGGATGAATTCATAATACCCAGGACTACAAGGATTTGAAGCACAAATTCCAGGAGAAACCGCCATTGGTATCGACCAGGGACCACCAGTGCCCCAGCATAGTGGCCGAAGTGAAGACTCTGCGAGAACACCGCAAGTGAAGTAATCTCCAGCCATAATCTCATACACCCTTGAATCTCTAGGTGGGGGCACACTGTTCTGAAGTTTGAAACCCCAGCATACAACTTTGTGATCCATCCTCTTAATTCCGCAAGCATGGAACCTTCCACCGGCTACCGAAACCATAGGATCCATGGGAACCATGTTAACATCCCCTTGGCCTAAAATGTCAGAAGAAGACTGCTGCGTCGCCAAACTCCTTCCCCAGCAAAAGACTTGAGAATTCTCCAAGATCCCACAGACATGAAACCCACCAGCTGCAATAGACTGGAACCTCAAGTTTCTCGGTCTCAGGCTTATAACACCACTCCCTGTCTCATCACCCCAACACAATGTGGTTCGATTGCGAGCAAACATACCACAATTGAACACTGACCCTGCGGTAATTGACATTATAGTATCATTGAACTCGTGAGAGGTAGTCATGTTGTAGCCCCAACAATCTATTATGGATACACCTCTCCGAGATCCCTTGCTCGGCACACGAAGGGCACAGAGGTGGTCGTCGCCGGCACTGATCTCTGAGTAGGCTGCGCCTTCCACCATGGGCTGAGGAACACCCATACTGACATAGATGTTGTTGCCCCAGCAGTAGGGTTGGTGAGCATCCAAAAGGAGTCCACAAACAAATCCAGCACCAGCTGTAAGTCCCAGGAGGGGGAGTCTAAAAGGTGCTCCATAGAGTATGGAAGCATCAGCACCAAAGCAAGAGACCAGATGAGACCCATCTGAGCTAAGGCCACAAAACACTGGGCCATTTTCTCCATAAGAGACAGCAATGGAGGACATCGACCCAAGACCTGAAACCCCCAAACTAGCTGATCCACAAATGACCACCAAAATTGCAGCTCGAGTGAGAAATCCAGCACCAAAATTGCTCATTTTTTTCGTCAAATCCCAAGATTTTGTGCCAGCATAACAAAAGCCAATAAAGTTCACACAAACAAAGAGCTCCAGCTCATAAAAATCGTTCCTTTAAGAAAGAGCTGCATTAGATCGAGCAGATGACAGGCGGCCACTCACGGAGTCACTCTCTTTGAGCAACCGTAAAAGAGCCAACTTGATGGGAAAAACAAATCCAAACCTGGAGCTGGGGATTCCTCATCAGAATGCAGCAGCTTGCAAGATGAGATTTTTAGAGTTGAAATCGACCAAGAACGCTAAACCTGCGCAAAATCTCAACTTTGCGAGCTCCAACTCGAATGCGGCGGCGCCAGCCCCAAACCATGGGCAGCAGGCGGTCTTCCTTGCCCTAGCAGACAAGCCAGGTTCCGAGAAGTAGATGAGTCTGGGGAGGCGCACAAACTGGAAAGGAGCGAGGAAGCGCGGAACTAGAAGGTGGGGAGAGGGATGGGAGCATTGAATGCCATCAATTGTAGCTCCTGGTTGGAGGCATGTGTAGTGTAGGCAGTAGGTGGAGTATTGAATGCGGAGTAAATGCCATATGTCTGCATACCTGGATCTCTGCACACTTGTCCATCAATTTGATCCCTGTGCGCCATGTCCGCACCTTTTCCTTTCGTCTTCTCTACTTGCTCCGCTCTGCTCGCTTTCCCTCTCTCTCTCTCATCGATCGCTGCGCTGAAGAAATTTGAATTTTTTTAAGAAAAAAAAAGGAAGCTTTCGAACTTTTATAGCGCGTGTTGTATAGACTAATTGCCTACTGCCTAGTGAAGTGTGCAAACTTTTTTTTTCTTTTTATTTTAAGAAAATATTCTTGTTATAATGCTTTTATAGCACTTAAAAAATAGCTCACTGTAAAATATTAAAAAATATTTTTTAACTATTACTGAATATTTACTATATGATATATTTTTTAAAAAATTATTTAATTTAACAATAATATGCATTAAAATATTTTCTACTAACTTAATTAAAATTTATTTTAATTTAGTAAAATATATTTTTAAACAGCTGTTGTTGCTAAGTAATTATGTAACAACTATTTAATATTATAATAATAATTTTAATCGAATTTAAATAATTTTGATACTTAAATATAAAAAATCTGATAAAATGTCTTTTTAAATTTCTTTTTACAAAAAACGGTCTTTTAACAATTTTAGTAATTAGGAATACTTTTGGACAAAAATCAGCCAACTTATATAAATCATGGACGTCACTTTAAAAGAAAAAATCAAAAGCCCCCGTTTTATCTCTAGAATACCAATTATCGATGATTACTATAATGCATAGAAGTTATTATATAACTGTTAAAATATATTTAAATTTTATAATTTAATTTAATTAAAATGAAATTGATGATTTTTTACATTGTAACATCTACTTAGTAGTTAGGTAGTTAAATTTTAAATCTTATATTTTTAAAATCTAAATTTTAAATTATAAATAATATTATATCAATTTTTTTATTAATTTCTTTATTAACTTATTCAAAATTATTTAAAATTTATCAAAATTATTTTAAATTAATCAAAATCAACTTAAATAAAAATTACTAAATAATTATTATAACATTACAATAATATTGTATTATATATTACACATTAAAATTGCTACATAATCACTTTTACATATGGTAATAATTAATCATAATTATTATAATAATAATAAAAATAAAAAATAATATTATAGTAACTACTCAATAACTTTATAGCAATTATTCTATACTGTTATATATTATATAAGCATTTTACACGTTATAATAATTAGTTGATAACTGTTATATATATTATAACAATTACTAATAACTATTATAATAATATTATTGAGATAAAAAATCTGATAATAGTAAAATATCTAATAAAATGTCCTTTCAATTCAAAAAAATGACCATTTAATATTTCTTTAATTTAATTTGGGTTATTTTTTTATGTTTACCCAATACTTTTTTATCTTAAGGAAAGTGATGAGTGAAGAAGAAGCAAATGTCCTTGACCGCCTTTGAAAAAGAAAAATCATCGAAAGTAGATCCCTTATCCGTTACTCCATATCTCCCTCCCTCGAGTATTTCCTTTCAAATTTATCTTCCAATATGTGCCCTTAAATAAACTAATATAGTAATTTGAGTCATAGAGTAAAATTTAAATAATAGAAGATAAAGTGAAATAAATTCTACTATAAAATTTACAAAATATATAAATACATATATATATATATATATATATAATTCTAAATAATTTATATAATATTTCTTAAATAAAATTATTATATCAATTTAAATTGTTCTAAATCTATAAACATTTACTAGCATTTTATCATTATTATATATATTCCTTTTTAAATTTTGGTTAATTTAATAATACCAATTTAGTAATTTAGGAGGAAATTATTATATGTATTTGAATGATTTAAGTTGACAAATAAACATAACGCCTATGTGTTTCATAGTCGCTCTAAAAAATAATAAATCTCAATTAGTCTCATTGACTATCTTTGGAAATGACCGATCCGACCCCAAAAAAATTTCCCACCAACTACTAAAATAAATCAGAAAGTGCTCGCAACGGCCAACCCAGACGTCCAGCATCTTTTTTTTTTCATAGTCGCTCTATATTTACCATATGTATTGCTTCTTCAAGTGTGAAGTAATTTTGTTCGATAATTCTTTTTTAAAAATAGATTTTACTTATTTTAAAAATTCTTCAAGATTTATAAGGTAGAAAAATGCTTATGAATGAAAAAGTACTTCAAACTATATACACGAAAAAATAAAAATTTAAATCCTTAGAGGAGGATCACGACAACAATGTAACGTAGAGAAAGGAAAGGTGAAACCCTAGTGGAACTAAAGGACTACTACAATAATATTAACGTGCCCTTTTAGTTTTCATGCTCCCATTCATCACATGCCATATCTGGCATCGCTCATGACATCATCTTTGAACACCTGCCATGGGAAAATTAATAAAAATTTAAAATAATATAAAAATTTTAAAAAATAGTAAAAGGAAAAGGAAATAAAAAAGGAAACAAAAATAAATAGAAATTTCAAAAAAAAAAGTGGAATATTCTAGGATTTTTAGGGTAAAGTGGTCTATCCAAGCATAGCCTAATGCAAATAATGCTAGATTGTTTCCCCTTTTAATTAGCCTTGGAGATGGTTACTAGCATTTTCAAAGAAAACCATTTGATTTTCTTTTTCATCATTCTTACGCGAACAAAATAAGGCCCGATCACATAATTTATCATAAATTATTTTTCATGTTTTTTTTCACCCAAAGGCAACTCGTGAATAGTTGCTAATCCAACTTGATTAGTTGCTAATACTTTACATATTCTCCTTCTAGTTTCTCACATATATAAAACATAAATGTCGCACGCTAACATTATGACTTCACATGCACGGGCCATGGCTTCTTTTGAACAAGTAACATTGATGTCTCGTGAATGCCCTCCCAACCCAACCACATGTGTATGGTCCCTCACAAGCAACTCGTGAAAAAGGAATGAATGGTAATGAATGCAATATTGTCTAAAATTTTTGAAGTGTTAATGGTAACTGAGTCAAACACAACCAAATTCTAAATGGGTTGAACTGTAATGGACTTGATAGGTTGGGCCGACACGGTCTGGGACTGGTCTGGCACAGTCCCATGCCGAGCCTAACACGCAAGGAAGGATTGGGCAATGAGTGTTCAACCCTCAAGCATTTCTCAGCCTTATTCTTTCAAAATTACTCTCAAAATAAGGAAGACTTCGCTGTATGTCCCGGGTACCGAGTGAAGTCAGTAAACAAAGAAGTTCTACTACACCATATAAACAAAGTAGTAAACAAATCTTGTTATCATCGATATTGTAGTTTCGGCCTATGTATCAGTCATGCTAAGTGGAATGCAGTAGTACCCGGTATTACATCATTACACTGGCATTTGCAACTATGATCATGATTATCCATTTTATGAATACTATAATAAGCATGCCTCTAGATATGTTAAAAATAACTTTGCAAGATGAAACATTACAAGACTAAAAGAAGGTTACAGGAACAGTGTGATTACCTGGTAACGAGTATTCTGCTTCGACAAGCTGAGATTTTTCTTATTGGTCCTCCTTGCTTTGGCATCACACTAGTTTTTAGATACTCGAATTATGATTGGGATAGAAAACAGCATCAACTCCCCATGAAAGTCTTCGCTCTTCTAATACAACTAAAAATCAAATAACAAACAAGTTATTCAAGATCCAGTTCATCTAAAAACCAATTAACCAACAAAGCAAACAAGTCAAACCACTTTTTAAAGAAGGTAGTATCTCTTCGAGAGTTTGAAATAAAATATACTCAGAAGTCTCCGCTTGAAGTGTTGATGATGTTCCCAGCATCTAGCATGGTAATTTAACTATTACTGAAATACTTCATTTGGAAAAGTGTCATTGATAGAAAATATCAGTTCTGTTTCACAAATTCAAACCTCTTGTTTCAGAAGGTACTATATCCTGAAGAATTTTGAAGAAAATATACTTAGAAGTTTCTGCTTGAAGTGTTCAAGATGTTCTCAGCATCTGGCATGATAATTTAACTATTACTGAAATAATTTATTTGGAAAAATGCCATTGAACGAAAATATCAGTTCTGCATCACAAATTCATACCTAGAGAATCTCCACTAGGTGATAATCCACCATTCAAGTAAGATCTTGTTAACAAATCTGCATCAACATCTTCTGATTTTAGTAATCTATCTAGCACAGAGCCAATCAGTTTATAAGCAACCAATGCAGTCTCATCACAGACTTTTTCAGCAGATTTTACTCCCATGCTCCCCATGGTTTGACTGGTCCTATCAGGACTAAAGTTTGCTTCCTCCTCAACTCTAGGTTTCCCCAAACCTACATCACCATCAGGCTCAAATACAGGTTTCTCTGAGTTACTCCCATTTATTTCATTTGCCTCCTCAGAGAGCAAGGAAGGGCTTGAACTTCTGGTGATTTGCCTGCTAACTCCTGCTTCATAGTTAGAGGAAGATCCATATTCCTGCCCATATTCACTTTCAGCAACACTGAGGAAATAATCACCTCCAGACAAACTAAAAGCATCAGCATTTTCATTATTTCCGACCAACTCCAAAAGATTTCCATCATCACTTAGTTCTGAAAATGGGCAGGATATAATTCTTTTAAGGTGACAACTTAAAATCATTACATCTTCAACCTCCTCTTCGATTGTCTTTGTAGAAAACAGAAAAGTCTGACTTTGCCTCATTTGGTTTATCGGATGAAGAACCCTTAACATTTCCTGCGTGATACTTGGATCATTGCATTCAAACAAGCCTTCTGTCAGGTAATTCCTTAGTGAAGCCCTAAGCCATTTTAGAGAAAATTTAGACTCCGGAACCAGTAAGCATTTTATATGTCTCAATTCATCAATTTTAAATTTTGGAATCAACCAAAGGGCATTCACAATACTGTTATGCAAAGCTGCAGTTTCTGGTGAGAAAGGGTAAAACTCTGATCTGAGCATATCCATATGTCTGGATCTATGCTTAAACGACAAATAAATCACAGACAATGCTTTGATTAAATTATCTGGCAATGTATCCCCATGACTAAGTTTTGATAGAAACTTATTGAACTTTTTCTTTAACCGCCTAACAAGCAAATCTCTGCTTCCCTTGCACTGGCTAAGTGAAAATTGAGGTTTTAGTGATTCACCTCTAAGTTTTCTGTTTGTTGCAGTGAGATCCTGAAAGGGCATTTCATCCAATGCTTCCAGCATATTATAAATAGACTTGAGACAACAGCGAGAGGTAGGAAGCTCATGAACAAACTGTTCTTTGTTTCCATCAACATTTCGCAATTGGTTCACTCGAAGGCCACTATTGCAATTATCTCCCTTGTCATGCATTTGGAAAAGTCGCAAGTAATCTTGAACCATTTGGGGGCTTCCACTATCATCATTCATGAAACTTCTTTCAACAGTGGTTCTCACAGTCTCAGAAGAGACCTGCTATGGTTAAGAACAACCTTAAAATTCTTTTAAGAAAAATTAAATGATTAAATGAAGCATATCAATAGTAAGCTTGCTTATCTAAAAGAAATATTAATGAAAACTATAGTGTGGTTGTTAAGATCTATCTGCTAGAGGAAAATATTAAGGTTATACTGAGCCATAAATTTTTGGAGGATGAGAGAACGTATTACTATATAGTATAATAGAGGAATTTGAATGTCTCTCCTTATTTTCTGCAATTTTCCCCATTAGCAATTGAATAGCAAGTATAATACAATTATTACTAGAAAGACGTGTCTAAATTATGTTTTTCTGCATAGGGTTAGTTTTCCTTTTCATTTTTTAAAAATCAAATATTTTAATTTTATATGATAGCAGTAGCTGATCTCACGCCTGTTCACACCTATAGAGATGGTGATATCTAGAAAAGCACGTAGGTGGAATTGTTAGATAACAACCCACCACCACCACTAGACATCACTCACCATGTGAACCCATTTAATTCCTTACCTAGTGTATATAAGGTATTAGTGTCTCTAGGTCTAACTAATATACCAAAATATAAACATTAGACTAGACATTTAGGCCAATATTCCTATTACTTCTAATAATGTCATTAACTAAAGCTTTATATAGGGATGAAATGCTATATAATTAATGACATGTAAAACATAATTAACGATGCTAGATTAAACAGCTTTGAGATTTACTACTGAATGAAGAGAAGATAAAACTTACTTCAGCATTCCTAATATATAATTCTGGCAAATACCTGCAGCAACAGCACAAAATGATCATTAGTTTGTAAAAACCCTTTAGAATTTTACTGAATATATAAAAAATAGAAACAGAAATAAAAAATAACATAGCTCTGTTAACCAACTTTCATCAAAAGCTCAAACTATATTCAAATGATCTCAAACTATGTAAATTTAGAATAATAAATAAATTAAATTCTACAAAGTAAACCAACATGAGACTTCCATAGGATGCCAAAAGCAGAATCAAGAAGCCTTAGCTGGCAGCTCTGTCGACCTTACTGACAACTGCTTGGTGTTGGCGATTGGCCCAGACAAATTGGAGTTGGTGAACAGATATAAGCACAAGGATTGGGCTGACAGATGACCTACTCAGTCTCACCTAAAGGGAAAAGTTCCTTTCCTTCCATTCCTTTTCTCTGTTGCAATTTTATGATTTATTCAATTGTCTCTACTGCCATGTGAATCTTTTCTTTTCTCAATTCTTGTCCTCTTTTTAGTTTTTATGCTTTGATTGTGTTATTTGTTATCCATTTTTGTGTGGAACTCTCTATTAGGATTAGCACCTCTGCTTCTTGTATGTGAAATTTCAGTGTGTAGTAGAGTCTATTGTCATTCTGTGAGAATTGGGTGTATTGGTGTCAAGTTGATTACTGCAATCTTTCTGAAGAGGAAACTGAATCTTTAACCATATATATAAGCAATGAATGATACAACTCACAGTTGCATACAAAACACATGATAATTTTTCATGCATTAAACTAGTTGGACCAATAGGCTCGACCAACCCAAAGTTCAAGTGGATATGCAATCTGATTAATTGACTCGCACACCAGTAGTCTAAGTGGTAAACCAATGACCCAAAGCTACAGCCTACAGGTCAACGTCGGGCTTGATAACTATGAATAAGGATTTTATTAAATAGGATTAGTTTTGGACTCAATTTAGGCTTCCATTTTAGGTCAACTATCCTTTTTAATTGAACTAAGTCAAATTTTAAATAAAAATCAAATTTCAAGCAAGTAAAATGGGACAGGGGAGTAGACTTGATGTAGCACCAAAAATCACACAGAGAAATGGGGCAATGTCGAGGAGTGAATATCTCATATTTTAAATAAACAAACTCTCATTGAGAATGAAATCTCACAAAGAGAAATATTACAAGGCAAAAGGTTAATGAAAATTGGAGTACTTTTTCAAAACATCAATCCAAACAAAATTGAAAATAAATTAAACATTTCAGGAAAGCAATAATCTGGACTCACTCAAACTAGAAAATGAATCAAATTACAAATTAGGAAAAAACCAAATTAACTAAAACAAACTTCAAAACTTTCCTATAATCCTAATAAATGCAATTACTAAAAAAATGCCTTAAATAACTTATTCACATAAATAGATCTACAAAATAAATTTTTAGAAAAATATAAAACTTTTAAAAAATAATGTTTTGGTATTCATCAGTACTATTGGTGCACTCCTCCCTTGCCTACTATTTTTTCCATTTTGTGTAAGTGAAAGGTAGAGCAAATGAGCACAAAACATCCCATCAAGTGGTGGGCACAGTGATCAGATTGTGTTAGAATACAATCAAAGTCCTACAAGCCGGATAAGAACTTCAATAATAGGAAATACAATTAAACAAGATCTAGTTTCAACAAATCATGATTTAACATATTAAATACGAAAAATAATGACAAGGAACCTGTTTGGAGAGTCATTGTCCTTGTCCTGCAACGTCAACTGCTTGATCCCTGTGGAAGAAGATGAAACGGAAGCGAAAGAAAGGTCTTCCAAGGGAATTAGGGTGACGGCGCCGTAAAACCTTCGTCAATGGGGAACGAAGGCAAGATGTCAATTGCCATAAACCCTCAGGGACCAAACCCTATATATAGTTATCCAATCCGTTATCAGCCCATAGATAATAACGGAATAGATTGACTTATTCTATATATTTAATCCTTATCCGATAATACCAAAACGGATTAACAAATTTAACAATTTTAACCCATATCCAATAATACTAGAACGGACTAACGGATTCTACATATTTAAGAAATTAATAATCCGAAATCCCCATAAACTTTAGTTAGATCACTTAAATGTGATATGTATATGCAAGGGATATACACATCACATATAAGCCAAGTGGGAGATTGTTGGATTTAATTTCTTAAAGTGGGCTTAATTATAATTTGTATATGTGAGGGATACGAACCAAACCCATTTAAGTGATCTAACTAAAGTTTATCGGATTTCGGATTATTAGATGTAGATTAAATATGTAAAATCCGTTAGTCCATTCCGGTATTATTGGATATGGGTTAAAATTATTGAATCTGTTAATCTGTTTCGGTATTATCAGATAAGGATTAAATATATAGAATAAGTCAATCTATTCCGTTATTATCTATGGGTTGATAACGGATTGGATAACTATATATAGGGTTTGATCCCTGAGGGTTTAGGGCAATTGACATCTTGCCTTCGTTCCCCATTGACGAAGGTTTTACAGCGCCGTCATCCCTAATTCCCTTGGAAGACCTTCCTTTCGCTTCCGCTTCATCTTCTTCCACAGGGATCAAGCAGTTGACGTTGCAGGACAAGGACAATGGCTCTCCAAACAGGTTCCTTGTCATTATTTTTCGTATTTAATATGTTAAATCATGATTCGTTGAAACTAGATCTTGTTTAATTGTATTCCTATTATTCAAGTTCTTATCCGGCTTGTAGAACCTATACGGTTTAGGATTTACAAATTCTTTCAGATTGCTCAAGCAAAAAATCAAAAATGACTTCACTGTGTGACTAGAAGCCCTTAGGATTTGACAAGGAGCCATGATGAATTAAGCGGACCAAAGGAGAAGGAGAAAGTAAGAATAGAGAGAAAGAGGAAGAATAAAATGAGGATGACTTCTTGGTAGTTGAGTCACCCTTTTACTTATTATCAAAGTTTACACACAACATAGATCAAAACAGAAGTATCTGTCCCCCACTATTGGAGATACACGGTTAGCATTGAGTGGCACATGTGAAATAAGTGATTTTTTGCTGGCTCACTTGGTTTCAATTTCAATTCATGGGTGCTAGATTTCTATACTGGGGTATTCCTTGTAGTTTTTGTAATGCATATCCATTCATGTAAACATAATGATTTTGTGCAATTTTGCAAAAAACAAAAACAAAAGTCTGTAAAAAGGAAAGTTATCAGGACCCATCAACTATGTCCTCTACAACTACATAATAGACACCAGGAAAACAATGCTATTTCTCGTGGATGGTCTTGACAGCATGGCAATGCTCAATGACATGAACTTTATTATCTTCATCAAATTGCATCTGAATTGGAGAAACCTTAGCTAGCTAAATAGCACAATAAACATGAATTAAGAACATTAAAAGTAGTAAAACCAAAACTTCTCATTGCCTGCTTACAGCCGTACCTTCAAGAATTTTATAGAATCCAAAACAATTCATAGGTTTATTTTCGTTTAAAATGTGAATTAAAATAGATAGACAAGGGCATTACTACAATTTGATTTCATCTAGGTCTCTGCTTATACACCTACATATATATACATAATTTCACACCTTCAAGTTGGATGATATTATGTTCTGTAACATCATTACAAATGGACGAAATTCCAGTAACTTATATGATTTTAGTGAGAGCATCAAATAGTTGATCAACGGAGGTGATGAGGAATAATACTGATTCCAAATTAATTCCCATGTGTCTATGTAATTCTACCTCTCCACTTGACTGGTTAACACCAAAAAAAACACAATAGTCATATGGATCATCATTTATCAGAAAGTGATCATGTATAAGCTGCACCTGAATATCTACAATATACATATGACCAATATTATACTATGCCACTATCCATGAGATACCTTAAGATCCCTAGTGTTGCCCCCAAATATGCCTCTAGAAGAGTCTAAAAGTGGATGTCTGAATTCATAAAAAATGCAAAAACCTGGTTAAATAGTTAGCCACTCAACTGTTTACATGGAAGGATAGAAAGTAGGTAGGAAGAGAACATAGAGGAGAGGAAAGAAGCAAAGAGGCATCGTATTGTGCACTTACAAGCCTGTAGAAATCGAGTTTTTCAACTTCTTTCTACTCCCCTCCATTGAAGTAGTTGTTTCTGATCCCATAAGTATCCTGCACGAAGTGTTCCATCATTGACTCATTTCTTATAAGGAAAATTTTATATCCTTAAAAATACTACAGAATGTCATCCAGAAAAAATTAAAGAATTTTCTGCAAGTGAAGATTGCTTTTGAATTTCTTTGATTAAGCTAACATGCAATCACAAATATATTGTAGAATCTCAAACCCAAAACTTCTCCTAGATGTTCCCAACCCTACCTACACAATGTATTGCCTAAATTAAACAACCAACAGAAATCAATAAGACAATAAGTGACAATATACAGAGAATTCTTTAATCTTTATTCAACTTATACTGTATAGCTCAACCCATATTAAGAAACCAAAAATTTTAAGCTTCCAGATCAAATTCCTTCACATTCACAGCAAATGTTAAAAAACAGGTAGCTATGCTACTCATCAAGACATAGACACAATTAGATAAGAAATGGAAGAAAATAAGTGGACAACAAACCTCCTTTTCTTAGTGAGTAGAAGTTCTTTGTTCCACATAAGAGAACATAACCTTTTCCCATCTTCCCATGAAATATCCATTGTGGAACCTAAAGAGATTAAAGCAGACAAATAAGAAATTGAATAAGCATAGCTTTATAAAACTAGTAACACGAAAAGAGTCCAATAGAATAATTTTCTGATTTTTTTGCTACAAGAGGAAAACACTTGCAGCGCAAAGAAACCTTCTTTTCTTAGTGAACAAATCTTTTTTATTCCATATGAGGAACCATAACAGCATAGCCTTATCTATTGTGAGACTGAAAGAAAATTAAGGCAAACAAATAAGAAAACAAATAAATCTTTATAAAACTGATAAGGCCAAAGGAATCCAATAAATAATACACTTTGTTTTGTGCTACAACAAGAAAACCCTTCAAAACACTCTTGAGTGTTAGTATGGATATACATATACAGATCGGACGAGTCCTGTGAGAATTAGCAAAAAACCAACCAAATTTGCTCCAGTAATTGAGTCACCACCCAAAATTTGCTAGGTCAAAAAGGTCAAGTCCATCTCACATTTTAAGAAACTAGAATTAGCATAAACTAACTAAGTTATGACACAAACCAGCCAATATTTCTCAAATCAAATGATCATGTGGCAGTTTCTAAAGGAGTGGAAAAGAAAGAAGATCCAAGGAAAGGGAAATGAATATAAGCAAAGTGTAAGCATGCAAACTATCACAAACTTGAATCTTGATATCAAGGAAAGACTTCATGCTACCAAAAATGAGAAAAGCTAGTATAAATCCCTTTTCACAAACTATGTCCCTAAGCAAATTTAAAGGAAATCAATTTCAACTGTTAGTTGATCAATGACCAGGATTAATTCTACTTAAATGGCTCAAAACTAATGGCTGTAAAAGGGGCCTTCGGATTGCTTTGTGTGAAGACTGCTTTCATACTAGTTTTGTCTCCAAAAATGACCATATAGAAGGCCTTTGCAATCAATGTAGCACCTAGAGGCAGTAATCTAGCCAAGTCACCTGTGGCCTGACTCGATCTAGCCCATGCCCAGCATGACCCAAAGGGTTGGGATGTGCCTTGTGGAGCCCAACCTAGTCCGTGGATTAGACAAAGCCTAGTGCACGAAGCTCCCACCAATGTTGGGTCCCGGATGGGTTAGGCAAAGCACGGGTCGAAAACAAGTTGTGCCTAACCTAGCACGAAACCGAGTTAGGCATGGTTCACATGTTAGACCAGCCCAATTCTAAAGCTAGATGTATTTTGAATGGTTGGAATTCCCAAAAGGCCAAAATACCCTATTTTGAATAAAAAAGGGCTAGTTTAGGGATATTTGATCAATAAGTGGTTAGTTATAGGTTGAAAATGCAAGTAACCTTTTAGATCCGTTGTATATAATCTAGCTTCATACTTGATGCTTTATGCATAATTCACAATGAGTCTTTTATTTAGAATATATACATACATAACAGAAACAACCAAGTGCAAACTTAGACATTGTACTTCACACTGAGATAAATGAACTCAATTTCTAGCTAGGTTCTTCGAATAATGTTAAAAACTTTGTTGACTTATACGTATTAGAATGGTAGGGAAACCATGCATCTATGTACCATATTTTAATTGTTATTGCTTGTGATACACTGACAATTTTCATGTCTATAGTAGTGTTTGAATCTTGTTTTAGTGCAGGTTACAAGCTCTTAGACGAGAAAAGAAGACGCTTGAAGGAAGATATCTTATGTCTATTCTTGAAGGATTGACTAGATGTAAAGGAGTGTCTGCAAGATCAAGAAAAGGCAGGATCTCAAGTTCAAATTTAGATCCTGACAAAAATAATACAAGTGATATAGTAGGACCAAACCAAGCATGACCCAACCTATGCCTCATCATCACTGCTTTGGTATGGTAAGTATAAGATAGAACTATGTTAATTTAAATCCTCCAAAGGAAGGTACGTAAGCAACCCAAGTGGAAGGTTGAAAAATTAATTTAGATCACAAACATAAATATTTATTTTCTTCAGAATTTTAATCTTAAGATGAAATCTACATGTGAATGAATAAATTGTATTCCATTATTTTTATTGTGGTAAAGTTAAAGCAAGGATGTAAATTGTAACATTATAACCATTTAATTAATAAATTTGAGCTTTTAATATGTTTATCTATTTTCCTTATTTAAAAAATCTACCTTTTATATTTTTCCAAATTTCTTAATATTTACAATATTTTATGATTTTTTTTAAAAAAAATCCTTTTTTATTTTTATATTTGTATTTTTTTATTTTAACATAAAAATGATTTAGCTTAGACGCTCAAGCTCGAGCAGGATGTTGAATCCTAACATCACAAATTGTGCCCTACACAACCTATGATGGTTAGTGCTAGCCTGACCTCACATGTCACCTAAGCAGACTGATTGGGCCTAGGTCGTGCAAAGTCTAGTCAACCCTTTGCCACCTTTATTAGTGGCTAGGCACACAACAAATTGCTTGTGCAACATGAAACTAGGCGATGGATTCTACGATGATTTCTACAGTGGAGCTCAATGATCCACATTGTAGGTGGCACCAATAAGAAAGCTTCCCTTTGTTTATCCATGCTTTTTAAAATTTTCAAAAGTAAAGCATCCTTACAAATATTCAACTGAAACTAACATTCCATATTCCACATGACTTACAATTCAAAATTTACTATTAGTGATACATAGTCTGACGACATTGATCGCATGTGATTATAGAAATTGAGTTCATTTATCTCAGTGTGAAGTACAATGTCTAAGTTTGCACTTGGTTGTTTCTGTTATGTATGTATATATTCTAAATAAAAGACTCATTGTGAATTATGCATAAAGCATCAAGCTATGCTGTCTAGAAACGGCGTTTAGACTGCCGTCCCCGTTTCCAAAACGTTCGGAAACGTTTCTAGCCGTGGAAACTTACCAGAAACGGCCGATGGAGGCTGTAGCGGCGTCGGGGCTTGGTGAGAAGAGCAGACACGGCGTCGTTGGGGCCGTATGGTGGAGGAAAGGCGAGGAAGGGGAAAAAAGAAGAGAAGAGGAGACGGCGCTTCCTGGGTTCGTGAGGGAAGGAGACGCGCGGCTCCTTCTCCCGGCAGCAGCAGGGGGCACGCGGTGGTGGCTACGATATGCGGCTGAGCGCGATGGCAAGGCGGCAGAAGATAAGAGAGAGGAGAAGAGGCGAAGGTGGGGTTCGGCTTCGCGTTGGCGTCGACGGCGAGAAGCAGAGACAAAAGGGGCTGCGGCGCAACGAAGAACAGAAGAAAAATCGCGATTGGGAAACCGGTAGTACATGTAGCTTCTTAATAATCTTTCTTAATGGTTCCTAATGGGTTTGGGTTTATACCATTAAGCTATTAATTCAAGAAACCTCATTCACTAACCAATTAAACCCATTAAACCTCCTAATACTAAATGAATTAGGATTTAATTGATTAAACCTCATCCACATTAGGTTTATTTAATTAATCCCTCTTAAATTAAAGTTAAGGCTATTTAATTTTAGGTCTTCGACACTATAAGTATTCGACGTTTCCAAAAATCGAAAACTTCAACTATTGCCGTTTCTCGTTTCCGTTTCCGCGTTTCCTGTTTCCCGTCTCCAAGTTTCCAGACAGCATAGTTTGAGACCGACAATAATACATTTTAAAGATAAATTTAAACAAATTAAAATATTAATTTTTTAAAATAAATTTTTTATATAAAATTTAACTTTCTGACTTTTGAGATGTCAAAAATTATTAATTAAATTTTTAGAATGATTAAAAAAATAAAAATATGTCTAATTACGACAGACGAAAAGAATAACTCTCGTAAAAAGAATAAAATTAAGGAAATAAGAATAATGAAATAGGACAACAATAGAAAGAATCGCAAAGCATAAAAAGCAAATAAATATAAATCACATCTACAAAATGAAAATTACAATGAGACCAAATCAGCTATTATCATTTATCAATAACTAAATAAACTTTTTTAAACACAAAATAAAAGAAAAGGCAAATCATATTTTTTCATCACCTAAATTACAACAATTGAAAATAATAGAATAGAGACAAAGGGAAACTAAAAAAAAAATTATGATTGTAAATACATCTAAATCAAAGCTAAACTTAATGACTATGAAGGGAAGTGAAATGGTAAAAATATATAATTCATTATTGTTCAAAAATAATAAAATTTTTCAGTTTGATTAGATACAATACAGACGAATGCATCGATATTTGAACTAAATTAAACAAGGAGCATAATAGCATTAATTGGATTAGCATGATAGCATTAGGTGTGATTTCTCTTCCCTAATCTCATTGAGCCAGAGAAGCATAGAAAGGAGGAGTTGGAAAAGAGAAAGAGGGAAAACTCAAAAAAAATTAATAATTTTATTTTGTATTGTTTGAATAAAAAAATTCTAATTCATGTTTTTACCGATTAGATGAGAAAGCATCACCAATAAAGGAGAAACATAACAAGAGAATGACTAGAGTTGAGAGATATTAAAAAGGAATAGATTAGATCTTATAAAATAACATATATAATTAAAAAATTATAATGTAAAACAAAAAGAGCCTTTTTATGGCTCTATCCGTTGGAACTAGATTTTTACAAAATCTAAAACTTTGATCATCAAGAAAATTTTTATCACGTGGACCATATTCTTTTCCATTCTCTTAAAAATATATACATAAAATACATTTAATATATTAAAAATAATGGGCCTAAAAAAAAAGGCCCTGTGTATGCCTAAAGCCGGCCCTAATCATTTAACATGATTTATTAAAACTTGTGGCAAATTATATGAAAAATATAGCTTTGATTAATTAATACAAATTTTTATAATTACCACAACATAAGCCTGAAATGGAAAACTTGTGAGAGGCATACCTTAGTTGCATACCACGTTCATCTGCTAAAGTGCACTCTTCGTCATGGCCAGGGCTAGCAGGCGCATGTATCTGCATCGACGGGCGGAAGTCACCTGATGAGGGTCTCCACCGGCATCAGCGCTGACAATATGAGCCTTTTCATGCTCGCGCGCGGGGCCTCGATCTCGATGCGGAGTTGTATGAGGGAGGAGGCTGCGGCGGGGGGAATCCGACGGTGGAGGAGATCTTCGAGGGTTTTCTCGCTATTGGAACCTTAGGAGTCGGGTCATGGCCGATCGAGGAGGAGGACGGAGCGTCAATCGAGGAAGCGCAGAAGGAGTTGGTGGCCGGCGAGGAGCTCGTCGTTGTGCGGGCAGTGTTGGAGGTGAACACGGAGAAGGAGGCGGAGGCGACAACGGAGAAGGAGGAAAACGCCACTTGTTTGTATTTCCTTGTAATTTCTATTTTCCACGAAAAATGATATTTTGTCATTTTCTATTTTCTTAGAGAATGTCTTCTCATTTTCTTAGAGAATGAAATTGGAAAACATAAAGCAAATATCAATTTCTAGAAAATAAAAAAATTAAAACAAAAAATGACCAAACCAATCGTCTCCTTAACTTTCCAATTCTCAGTTCCGTCCATTTTTTATTTTTAGTGAATAAGAAAGTGAACTAAATTAATTTGATCTGCACAATTTAAATTTCTATATTTTTTATAAATAAATAACTAAATAAAAATATATCTATTCATTCATATTATCCACGCTCAGTTTGTATGTCTTTATTTTTTTTAATTTTAAACCATTTAGGTTTAAATAGTCGTTTTAACCAAAACTTTTTGTATCCAAATTGTTCAAATTTCACAAATAAACACACTATTGTGTCCCCTGAACTTATTGAGTTGTTATATGTCTTCAATTTCTAAATTTGAGTAGTTTCAATTCATACAGTGAATTTATTCAAAATTATTACATGATCCTAAATTATTGAAATTTAGAAAGTGACTCTTATCCTAAATTACATAATCCTAAACCCTAAACACACTATTGCGGTAGATGAAGATTTTGAAATTAGTGAAGAGGCTTTCTTCTTTCAACGTAGTCAACTGTAAGGAATAAAATGTGTTCCAGGACTCATCGGGAGTTGCCTCAGTAAAGTCTCTCTGATATCTAAGTCATCATAGTGTTTCAAATAGTATAATAAAAAGAGAAAAATAATAAAAGAGAGCGAGTTAGAGAGAGTTAGCTCCTTTTCACATAGCATATACATGATATTTATAGATGCAAGAGAATAAGATATCATATCATGAAAAAGTAGATAGCACATCATGGGAAAGTGAGGAGCATATCATGGCTCATGTCTCTTTATAGTCTGTTGAGTCATACTAAATGAGCTCGGACAGCTAAAGGGATTAGTCTACCTACTCGACAACTCATTAGCTCGGTAGGCCAATTAGAGCTATATGATATTTGGATAGGGTATTAATATTCGATCCTCTTACGGGTATGACAATGGATAAAAATTGAATACCTAATGGGGATAAAGATGAATATAATAAATGAGGATGAAAATGAAGGATATGAAATTTGATTCAAATCATCCATTGTCATCCCTATCCATCCCTAAAACATATAAGGGCATCCACAATGGTTGGGGATATTTCCATCAAATATTTGTGATCCTCATCTCTATATCATCATTCAAATATCTCATTTCTCAAGTATTCCAATTTTGACAATGAAATATCTCACAAATCAAATATTTATGGGACCCATTTATACTTTATTTTATTATTTTAAAAAAATTATTATTAAAAAAATTAAAAATCATTGGGCACAAATATATGCTCGGTAATTTCTAATGATCAGCTGAAATATCCCCATAATGAGAGATATTTATCCACGGAGATATTTCTCTAAATCACCCGGGCCAATATCCCCCACTGGAGATGTCCCAATAATAACCTTTGTTAGAGAGAGATCTGTTGGAGAACATATATTTATTTACGATTTTTTAAAAGAAATATACCTCTTGTCGTTTAACTTCAAAAATTTCTAGAATGCGAACTTCAAACGCCAACAACTCACAGTCGGAATGATAGTTACAAAAACTCGAATTATCACTGCGGCTTCATAACATCACAACCCTCTAGCCTAGTTGCAACCCTCATTTGTACTTATAATACATCTCACAAGTATTTATAAGGGAGGGAAGGAATAATAAAATGCATTTTATTAAACCCATATGCCCCACGTGGGCATTTATCATTTGTTTTTTATGCATTTTATTAAATTACAAATTTATACTTTTATGGTCGCTAAAATAAAACTTTTTGTCCCATAAATAAGAGCGTAAATAAGAGCGCAAGTTGATTTGCAAAATATTTCATGTTAAAGAAAAATATTTTTATTCGTTAAAGAAAAATATATTTTTATTCCTATACAATATGCTTATCAATTATTTGGAGAACAAATCATTGAGAACGTCAAATTTTAAATATTATGGACTTTGAAAATAGAGTTTATTTTTCTAAACGAGGTGCATAATCGAATTTCAGTTTCTCTTTATCATATATAATTCCACATGATTTATGGATGACACAAGGAATATATTCTACAAAAGAAAAAAATGATTTATTTTTTATTTTGATATTTGAAATAAATAAAAAAGAAAAAGCGAATTGACTATCATTTGTTAAAAAGTTGATTCTAAAAGTTGTAGTCCATAATAAATCAATTAGAGCAAACCTGTGAAATCCCTATCAAAAGTATCATTTTCAATGTGAAGAGAATAATTTTCAATTTATTCTTGAGTAATCAGATTTGAGATAGAAAAATAAATTTAATTGCATAAATGTTTTTTTTTGAAGTATTATATTTCGTTGGAGGATTGAATTTAGGATATCTTTATCATAAAAAAATATAAGAACAATATTTTCTGTTCTATTATAAAATTAATAATTATTTATCTTTTCATCATTAAAATTATGCATTGGATTGATTCATCAAAATGAATAAAGCATGTTGAGCATGTCGGTCAAAACCTATTAGGTTGATTAATTTAGCTTCGTATGCTCGGATAATAACCAAATTAGTAAGGTGGTTGTTTTGAGCGAGCGAATCGGGTTAGATGAGTTAGGTGGTAAAATTGTACAGAATGGATGATTTGATTGAATCGGTTAGGCATAGAATCATCTATATAATAGTATGATAATTACTACTCAACAGAAGTTATCACTATTAACTATATAAAGGGTTAAATAGAGAGTTAATTGCAAACTTATCGCGAGGGATGAATTTGATGCCAATGGAAAAAGTTAGTGTAAAGGAAACTCAATCTATGTAGATTAGAGATCCCAAGAACTAGATTCAATGGGACAACCTAACTTCACTGACTAATTAGATCATTGTGGGAAACTTTCTAATAAAATAGTGAAATGATGGAGGTTAAGCATACGCTTTTTAACGATCGAGTAGAGTAAAATGAATTACTCTTAAGAGATCACTTATATAAGAAAGAAGTAGGGCTATTTCGAAAAGAATTGGAAGACATAATTCTTAGAACTTCTCACATAACCAGACATATTCATAACCAAGAATGAACACACCCATGAGGGTGAAGTTGTATCAGGGAGAGTTCTGGGTGAGATGTGTAAATGCTTACACAAACGACAGAACATTTCAAGGATATTGTGTTTACTGTCAGCCAATAAGCAAGCATGTCTTCACATGAGAAGGTTCAAAGGGTAAAACCTGCATGTCCTATACTGGACTCAACTGCTGAATGTTATCACATACCCTATTTACATTCATGTGAAGGATTGTTAGAAATGTGAATGGTAAAGGAGGTGAATGGAAGAAGGGTCTCCCATGTGAATGGGAGTTTAGTCTGACATTGGGAGTTGTATGACTTTATGATTGGTTTATAATGTATCACAAGTATTGAATTGTGAACATATGCATGGGGAGAGACTCTCTCTCTCATGCGTGGGCTCGCAGGGGGTGCAAATTCATGGCCCAAATTGCACTGAACCAAGTTGACACGTGTGCGAGCACAACCTGCGCGGTTGTCCCAGTAAATCAACCAATATTTTATCATTGAATCAATCTTTTGTTTGTTGTTCAAGTGTAACGGATGTGTTAATATGCGATTAATGAAGAATTCATAACCGTCCGAGTGAAACAACCAACCATTGATGGTCGACGGACGTCATTTTGAATCAGACGAGTAAATAGGAGTAAATGGCTTTTATTCGACCATTTAAATGCTATAAGGGTCTGAGCTTCTATATAAGGAGGTTGTGACTAAGAGCAAAAGATAGATGCAAAAGCAAAGAAATTCATCAACTTCGTTCTCCTCTTTCATTCTCTCCGTCGTGTGTTCTGCTGGACGCATCTACTTGTGATAACATTCGGGTATTTCTCAATTCCCCATTAACAACTAATGCTTGATTGTCTGTATGGTTTTCCCATTGTATCTTGGAAACTGACGTCCAAACGTGATCTCAAAGCATAGCTGGAGGGGACAAATATGTTTTAAGGAAACTGCATCAAACACAGACCTCGACATCTCACTTCCCACTCGAATTCACTTTCCTAGCTCAGTCCTCAACAACCCACTCAAGCTCAAGTAACTTGGCAGTCGGGCGATTTGGTCTCCCAACTCGATACTCGACAACATTCGTCAGGAGCACTTAGCGTTTACTTGGGAGCACTCGGTGTCTCAACTCGACATACTACTCGGGAGCACTCGGTGTCTCGACTCCGCTCTTGCCTTCCCACTCAAAATATTCAGACCTTATGACACTCGAAAGCAATCGGCTTCGTCCAGTGACGTCTCACTCTTGCTCAGACAACCCAGCAGGTCGACCTATCCTTCCAGGCTGACAGCTTGAGATTATCAGTTCAAATAATCTCGACATATAAAGCTGAATTTAACTTCTATATAAATTGAATTCAGTAAATTTTCTTTGTAACTTTGGTAACAATCTCCGACAGATTGTGAAATATTTTTCAACAGTAAGATTATAAAAAAAATACAAGAGGAAAGCTTTGAAGTGCAAGGATGAAACTTTAATAAAATTTGACCAACTTTATTTTTGGTGATCTTCAAACCTCCACCTCGGTCCCTTTTATAGTCTTCATCATCTCTTCATTCTTCACTTGTTGTTCAATAAGTCAACTAACCACTTGTTAACTATTTTCTTAATTGCTTCAACTTGAGTTTGTCATCGGCTATTTGGATTGATTGGAATTCATCATTAGTTGATTGGTTAGTGTAACCTTGAGGTCATCCTACTACTGTAGTGCAACTTCACTCAATCGATGGGTCCTTATGACTTTCCTACTATAGCATTAGTTAACTAAGATTCTTCAATGATCAGCTTGATCGACTACTCACTCGACATAACCTTAAATAAAAATATTATGTTTGCTGACTGATCATCCTAAGTTGACTCCTTAATCAACTTAGTTCTCCAATTGATTAAACTCAACTCCAATCAATTGAAACTTGACCATGATCATCTTAATGACTCGACTAGTCAACTCTCATTGTTCACTAGAGCTTAATTTGTAACTTGACTTCATCCCATGATCATTTCTCATCAAGTAACCTATTCCTCAAATGTATCAAACCCTCAACTTGCTTCATATGCCATCCTTCACCCTTCATCTATATAGTGTATCTCTACCGATTGTTGTCAATGTGGCTCTCAATACTTCTATCCTATGGTCTCTTGGATGTTTTATTCCATCCTTCTTTAATATTTATGGTCGTCGAGCCGAAACCTGTCAACTTAGTGTATTGTCTTGGCCACACCAAATCATCATCAAATCAATATTCTATCACATTGATTCATGAGCTCTCCAAACTCCATATGGGTTTTTTCAAATCTCTATACTCTTCTTCAGTAAAAGGTGGAATCCGTCACCCCCGCAGTTCTACACGATCAACTCCATGACCATCTGTGATGAGGTAAATCGAGAAGTTGTAATTGGTCACTACAGAGAAGGGCATTGCTTCGGCTTCGCCGAGATTCGACCATTGCTCATTTCAACAAGTCTGTCCCGCAGTAACCAACTCAACCATGCTCCGGAGGTCAAATCTCTACACTCAAATATAACAACAAGACTTAATTGAAATTATTTATCTAAATATCAAAATTCAAATGCATACTAGATCATTTAGGGCATGATTGTACTAATAAAAACTACTTCAGATTGTGGTAATTTTAGCCAAGTGTTAGAGTAATTTTGACCATTGTTAGGCATTAGAAGACTTTTACCTGCCTTCAAGCAGTTTGACTAAAGCAATTTTGACCAAAGTTATTACAATACCACTAAAATAATTTTAACCATTATTGAAGCAAATTTAATTAATTAATATTAGAGTAATTTTTTTTACTAATGTTGCAATAATTTTAATTAATACCAACAATTTTAACTAATGTTAGAATAATTTTGATTAAACTTTCTCTAATGTTAATTAAAATTTATAGTGTTTTAAATAAAAAAAAAAGGTAAGGTGCTCTTTTCAAATTTGATAAAGGGACATCTTTTGACCTTTTCGGAAAGTAATTACGACCATAAAAAAAATAAAGTTTCAATTTTATAGAATATAATAAAAAATAAATATAAATATATAAAAAAAAACACGAGAAAACGCAGGTTTAGGGTATGAAAAGGCGCTCGTATTTTCCTAGCTGTTAAATCAATGGGTGAACCGGAACCACTCGGGGCCCACGCCTTCGCCCAATCACAGCTATAAAATGAGGGTGATCTTTCAGGTAATTTCCGCGTGCGATTCGCTCGTGCCGTAACCTCTTTCACAAAATTTGATAAATGCGATCGTTTTCCTTTGTCGCATTCGGCAACTGCGCTGCTGCCGACTCCGCCTCCTGTTCCTTGCAGCCGCTTCGTCGATCTCCTCCTCCCCTCGGCCATCAACCCCTCCATCTAGTCGAGCTCGGTCCTTCTCCTCCCTTGCACTTCCGATTTCCTTTGCCGTCTTCCTCGGCCGCTTCGAAGCCCTAAAGGTCGAAAAGAACGTTCGCTTGCAGCCGACCTAGGGTTTTTTTTGGGGGGTGTTTTCTGTTTGGTTTGCACCGGATTGAATGGAAGTTTGGGGTCATCTTGATGTTGTGATGGTTTGATTGCGGTTTCATGATCCATAGTTGAGGGGGACGCCGCTGCTAGGGAAGCAGATCACCAGTCCGGGGACCGCCACAGCGCAGGCCGTGTTCGCAAACTAGGGGTTTCGATCGGCCAAGGGCAGGCTAGCTTTTGTTGAGGATAGGGAGGACTAGGAGTCGGATCAATCGAAGGCGGCGGTGGTGGGAGAGGTAGATAATAGAGGAAAAAGTCGCACAAAGTAAGCAGAGAAAGTAGGAGGAAGGGTGAGATGGCTGATGATAGTGGTGGGTTGAGTGCCAACAGAGCTGCGGGACAGGAAGAGGAGGGGAATACTATTCCATTCCCTGAAAAGGTAGTCTTTTGCCCGTTATGTTATGCTGGCTATCCTATTAGAAGAAGTTTGTTTTTTCAGCTCATATTCCTATCATTTGCTAAATACGCCACCATACTATCCAGATTGGTAATCTTTTGTGTTGTTTCTCATATGTGTACACCACACCCACCTGTTTTTCTTTTGGGTATTTCTTCATGGATTGTTGCTTACTGCGAATGCTTTTTTCTTCCCTCCAGTACAATCATGCTCTGTAGATTACACTATCTTTTGTTTCTCAATAAAGATTAGTTTTGAATGAATAATGGCTGCACAAGGTGCCCTCTTACCTTAATCAGTGATTTCTTGGAGAAGAAGATCACCAGAGGATATGAGATCCAGTAGGGAATTTTATTATCCAAAAGTTGTTTCAAACAGAAACCCTAGCTTCCTTAGTAGAGCTCACAACTTTAACCTACTAAAAAACTGCAAATTGTTTGACCTGAGGAAGAGCATGTAAGGATGTAAAAGGAAAACCTATTTTGTGAATAACATACAATTTCATTTCCTCAGTTCTAACCTAAGAGCTTTAAAAAAGTTGTAAATGTTTTTATGTTCAAATCATGTGTGATTATATATCTGGATAATATCAAAACAGATTACTAAAATTTCTCTATTAACAGTCGAAAGAGTTGATTCACCATTTTCATACATGAGCTCTGGGAGTTTGGTAATCCATCTTGTTTGTTAAAAGCAGTCTTTATGCCTGATTCTATTTTGGTGGTAACCACTATACAAGTTAATTTTGGAGAACCATTTGATCTTTCCCATTTTTTTTCCAAACATATCATTAAGTTTAGGAATGAGAAATTTATTGTCAATGCACATTCTCATGAATTATCTTTGTACATTTTATGCTTGAGCCTGTTATGTTCTCGTCTCTTTGGTGATTTATTTAGATCAGTATTGGTGTGGATTTCTTCAGTTTCTCATCTGTCTTTGTTTATTGAAAATATGTGGTTTTCTCTGATGTGATTTCAGGTTCAGGTTGGGGGATCTCCTTTGTATAAGGTTGAAAGGAAATTGGGTAAGGGTGGATTTGGTCAGGTTTTTGTTGGTCGACGAGTCTCAGGTGGCATTGAAGGGAGAGCAGGTCCTGGTGCATTGGAGGTACAAACTCTGTTTTCAATTTTACTCAATCTTTAAGGTGATGAAATTGGAAGGGTTATTTATTTAACTATTGCTCATGTTTCTCTTTGATGAAGATTGCTTCTGATGTACGACTTTGTTAATAGGTTGCCCTTAAATTTGAGCATAGGAACAGCAAAGGTTGTAGCTACGGTCCTCCTCATGAATGGCAAGTTTACAGGTTTGTCCAAAATGTTATGAACTCAAAAATCATCTGATGTTCCTATTTATCTTGAGTGGAAGCTGTTAGATGTTGAATTTTTTTCCCACTTTTTTTCTATAGTGCTCTTGGTGGTTGTTATGGAGTTCCTAAGGTACATTATAAAGGTCGTCAAGGTGATTACTATGTGATGGTATGGTTTCTTCTGTGTTCGGTTTTCATTCCTTGTTCATTCTTATGCATCCAGTCACATGCATCATTTGTCTTACTTGCTTTGTACATCTGATTGACATGGAAATTATGCAACAATATTCCTCAGACATCGTGAACTTGTTTCATTTTCCTCTTTTACATATAGGTAATGGACATGCTAGGTCCCAGCTTGTGGGATGCTTGGAATTCTTCTGGTCAAACGTGGGTATCTTGTCATTGCAATTCTGACTGCCCATTATGCTCTTTGATATCATGCTCTTTGCTAAATGACTTCTACATTTGTCTTTTTTGCTGATTGATTTATTTCATGCACCTTTCTTTTTTATACTAGGTAAACTTGCATGCAGATATGTTTTCATTTTTTGATTTTATGTTGTTAGTACCAAAGAATGTTACTAATGGCATGCTTTTTTGCTGTTCTATTATCATCTTAAATGTTTGGAGATCAAAATTTTAGTTATACATGGACCATGATGCTTCAATGGGAATCCACTTCTCCTAATGGGAATTGTCTATTGTTCATTGTCAAAATTTTCAATTTGAGCAAGATGGAATTGAATTAGATATCTATTAAAAGAAACAAATGTTATATTATATCTTCTTCCATTTGTAGCATCCAAAAATATGTGGTGGAATTTTCCTTATGGTACTGAGTTATTTTGACTTCACAGAATGACGTCAGAAATGGTTGCTTGTATTGCTGTTGAGTCCATATCAATCCTTGAGAAGATGCATGCAAAAGGGTAAGAATTAAGTTTTCCATTTCTATGATGCTATATGCAAGGGCTGTAGCTTCTTCTCATGTCACAAATTAACTGAATGAAGTTAAACAGATATGTACATGGAGATGTTAAACCCGAAAATTTTCTGCTTGGCCAGCCATCTTCCTCTCAAGAAAAGAAGTTATTTCTTGTCGATCTTGGATTAGGTATTGCTTTATGCCTTCTGTTTCTTTTTCCTTTTCTTTAGCTGTATATGTATCATTTCTCTTGGTGCACATTTCAGACTTTTTTGTTATTTGTTATACCATCGTGTTCTTATTCCTCTTGGTCATCATTTTTTTATTTTTGGAGTTTTCTTTTGTATGGGGTTTAACATTCTTGTTGTTTTAGCCACAAAATGGAAAGATGCAAGCAATATTGATCATGTTGAATATGACCAGCGTCCAGATGTGTTCAGGTATGATATTTATATCCTATACACTTTTGATCTTTATGGGATTCATTGATGATTTTGACACTTTACTTTTTTAGGGGAACTGTTAGATATGCCAGTGTCCATGCACATCTTGGAAGAACTGCAAGCAGGAGGGATGATCTTGAGTCTCTTGCATATACACTAATTTTCCTTCATCGTGGTAGATTGCCATGGCAAGGATATCAGGTTGATGAACGTTGAGAAGATACTTTTTTAGATGCTGAATTGGGGCTCCATGGTTAGATGAAATTTTCTTTCTTTTATGCAGGGTGATAATAAGTCATTTTTAGTTTGCAAGAAAAAGATGTCAACACCACCTGATGTGCTATGCGGCTTTTGCCCTCCACCATTCAAGCAATTTTTGGAGATTGTGGTTAATATGAAATTTGATGAAGAACCGAACTATTCTAAACTTATCTCTCTGTTTGATGGTTTGATTGGGCCGCCAGCATTCAGACCGATCAACACTGATGGGGCTACGAAGGTTAAACATTCTTTATCTAGTCTTTTTTTCTATCAAATTCATGAGTTGAGCATTGATTGACCATGATAGATTATTCATCAGGTTGGTCAAAAACGTGGTAGATTAACTATTGAGGAAGAAGAAAGCCAACAAAGGAAGAAGATTCGTTTAGGTGTACCTGCTACCCAGTGGATTTCTGTATATAATTCCAGGCAACCAATGAAGCAAAGGTACACTTAATTCATTCTGTTGGCCTCTTTGTTGTTTTCCAATGCCAAGTCAATTCACCATTCTTTAAGATTGATACATGGTTTTGCATAGAGATTGGTTGAATGACCACTTGCCTAGAAGACATTATACAAGTGCCTAATTATACTTCTATTACTTTAGCACTTTGTATCCATGGTTTTGCATACTGATCAACACAGATGAAATTTATTGTCTGCTAGCCAATCAATATGCTGAATACTATTGAGACACAAAACCCGTTTGGCACTTCCTCTTCATTGTCTTCTTCGATTTTAAAGAAGACACTTCTAGGCATATAGCTCTGGTGTCTTTATCGAGGTAGAACTCATTGATGTTGAAACAATCTTCAGCATTGAAGAAAAACAGGAAGGCAGCACCGTGGTGACACAGTGAGATAAGTCTGCTACTGCACATACTGTAGTAACGTGATGAGTTTGCTATTGCATTCAAGGTGGTGATGCAAGGCTTGCAGAATCAAGAAATGAGTGCCGAGGTAGAACACTAGTAGGTTTCTAGAGCACAAAAACTCATCCTTACCTCTCCCCATCACTTCTTTTTCTTCTTCTAGGGCTCAAAACTAGTAAGTTTCTGTGGCTTGGCAGGGGTCCTTCCCCTCCTTTTCCTTTTCCTTCTTTGGTACAATACTTGACACAGCCATGACTCTAGGGCTTAACATTTGTATGTTTCTAGGGCTCTACTATTTCTCTTCTGCCCCTTCCTATTCGTTCTTCTTGACTACAACACTTGATATCTGGCTACAACACCGGTACAATCTTGTTCTCATTGGCGACTCTTACACTGACATTGAAGGATACTTCAAACCGTGCTCAGTACTGCATTGGCTTGAAGCCAACAAAAATTGACTTAGCAATATACATATTGATCAGTAACATTGCCAGGTTTTATATTTCCTACATGGCTGCCATACTGTGTGATTGAAATTATCAATAACCCATACACTTAAGCTGTTTGAAAAAATTGACCAATTTATCGTTCTACGTCCTTGACATCTGTTTGCGTCTTGTATTACAAAGTGTTCATTTTGGTACAAGAATCCAAATTTTCCTAAAACTTTCAAGGTATTTTATTCTCACTTAGATTGTTGGTTTTCTCTGGTAGGATTTGAGATTAAAATGCATAATTTTAAGTGCATAGGAATGAGAGTGTACGATTATTGGACTAAAAAATGAAAAACAGTCAAATTGGTTGGAAATATGAAATCCAAATTAAAAAACAAACTTTTGAAGGAAAAAATTCTAGATGTTAGACCATAGTATGTTGTCATTCTGTAATATCTCTCACGTCTTAACAAATTGCTGTATGTCCAAGCATGATCTAACTAGCACGTGAATATAGGAAATTCACTTGTTTTAAAATTTTAAAAATAAACTGGTCCAACAAAATATCCTAGTATATGGACTTGAGTGTAACTATATATAATTTTTGTTTATATTTCTACCAAGGAAGGAGAGCCTTGGCTGCAACAATAAAGTTGCTCTCATGTGACCTTGAGGTCACGGGTTTGATTTGCTGAAATAACCTCTTGTAAAATGAAAAGTAAGATTACATACAATTGACCCAGTGTGGTATGATCCTTCTTTGGGACCCCGTATTGATGAGAGTTTCGTGCACCGGGCTGCCTTTTTTATATTTCTACCACAATGTAGTCTATTTTAGATTGTCTTAAGACTGAATTATTTTAAGCTAATAAAAGAAACCCTCTCATTCTTTCAATCGTTCAATTAATAAAAATTCTGGCTCTCTAAAGACTCTTCATTCTTTCATGAATGCTGATTGAACTTGTGATATCACCAGTTGATTGCATCATATATTAAGCCTGTGAGATTGCTGGTTAGGACACACAAATTTACCTTGCACCATGTTTGAGACTCATAATTTTGCTGTCTCAATCACATGACTTGCTTCCATCATGTCACATACATGCAAGCAAATTAACAATTATTATGGAATTAAATTTTTTCCCTTGATATCTCAGATGCTGATAGAGCAAATGTAAGAAGTGAACTACACTTTACATTATTATTTCAGCATTATGGGTGGAAACTTATTCGGGATTCTTTTTTGGGGCCTTCTGAGCTTTAGGCTGTATTTCCTCATGGAGGGAGAAAGGTGACAAAGAAAAAGGAAGCTGAGAAACAAGATGGGCATTTTGTCAGAAGTAAAGTTATGGTAGGGAAAATAAGTGAGAGGAACATGTTTTCTTTCCCTTAAAGTTGGTCATAGTATCATCACAACACGATCGTTTGGTCTACCTTTGTTGTTGCCGTGACCTTTCCCACAAATTTGATCCCACTTGTTTGTTTTTCTCCTTATTACCATCCCTTCAAGAAGCACAACTAAAGAAAATATCTTCTCCCCTTCTTTTCTTCACTATGTATCTCTATCTCTCTTTTGTTCATTCTTTCCTTTCTTCTTTCATTATGTAAGAAAACACAACCTTAGTAATTAGCTTTGGATGTTCTCTGATGTTTCTACCAATAGGATATGAAAGCATAACCATTAACGATAAGGTCTTGTATTTAAATTATCAAATTAATTTAGTTATTATTGTAGTTTTTGCATTTTGTCCTCCAAATAACAAATGGCTTTTATGTTCACGGAGTTGTGAATCAATATTACATTAGACTCAAGAACAAAACTTTCCTCTATCTGCTTGTGCATTTCAAAGTAAATAATGGTATGACAGTTAGTTTTATAGAAATTATCAGAGAGATAAAGATTAAAATTTGGAATTGGTTTCTAGTGTAGGACTTCAGCTTTTGTCTTGGATCCAGGGTTGACTGTGAGGACACAGAATACAAATGTTTTTGCAGCATTGAGGTGGTTTCTAATAGTTTTTCACTATTTTGGGTGACCAATGAAGACTTTGGTTGTTGCCCTTTGTTGTCTTTGAACCATAGACAGCCATTGGGAAAGGAAAGTGCAGTCGATCGATTTCTTATTGCAAGGACATGTTGGTGTGTTGAATTAGGAGATGCAAGATTAGATATTTCATAGATAGTAAACACATCATTATAAAACACCCAATTCTTTTTGGGTTTGTCTTTTTTTTAGGAAGAGAAAAGTCCAAAACACCAAACCATGTAAATTTATATTTGTGTAAATGGACGATGTAAATGTGGAACAGTAGAAGTCCACCAATGTTTTAAGAAGCTCAAATGAATAGGCAATCCACTGCCATATCCAGATTTTCAATGGGCCAACTAATTAGTAAGTACTAAACTAGGACAACACTACTGTTATAACTTGAATGCCAAATATCCATATTTAGATATTTGTTTCTTGTTTTCACTTCTTCTGAACTTCATCTTTTTACATCATATTGGTTTCTCTTTTGTCTGCTTGATTAACTTTAGCAGGGGCCTTCTTGTTGTATCTTATAACTAGGTACCACTATAATGTGGCTGATGCTCGCTTGGCACAACATATAGACAGAGGAAATGAGGATGGTCTGCTTATTAGTTCTGTTGCATCATGCTCCAATTTGTGGGCCCTTATTATGGATGCCGGAACTGGATTCACATCTCAAGTCTATGAGTTGTCACCATTCTTCCTTCACAAGGTATGATATATTATATGCTAACATTTTGTTAACAATGAAGATGTCATAATCCATAATGTAATATAGGAATGGATCATGGACCAATGGGAGAGAAACTACTACATTACCTCGCTTGCTGGAGCTACCAATGGGAGTTCACTTGTGGTGATGTCAAAGGGTATGTTTATTTTGTTTGTGTATATATATTATTCACACTATTGTGGAAGACTAAGGCCCAGTTTCCTAAAGTTGTCATCCTCATAATTTCTGAGTCATCTTTGGTGTCGCTCTCATACTGTTTATTATTGATCTCTAACTGCACGTATGACAATTCCTTAGGCACCCAATACACGCAGCAATCTTACAAAGTAAGTGAATCCTTCCCGTACAAATGGATAAGCAAGAAGTGGAAAGAAGGATTTCATGTCACATCAATGGCAACAGCTGGATCTCGATGGGGTATTGTCATGTCACGCAATGCTGGTTTTAGCGATCAGGTCCGTTGCAGCTTTCCTTCTATTATTGTTGACACATAGTATTGTTTGAACCAAATGATGAAGTTACTTGTTTAAGTTGATGCATATCTGGGTCACATGCATGATGATAGTTTGTTACTCAAACTTAGTGGGTATTATACTAGTCCATCTTACCCTAATTCTTCCACAGAGAGACTCATAACCAAAGTGGGTTTACTCTGATGGTATTAACATTAGAGCCTCAAATTTTGATGCATTGCCTTTTCAGGTTGTTGAATTGGACTTTTTGTATCCAAGTGAGGGTATTCACAGACGTTGGGACAACGGGTATCGCATTACTTCAATGGCCGCCACTTGGGACCAGTCTGCTCTTATGCTTAGTGTTCCTAGGCGGAAGCCTGTTGATGAAACTCAAGAGACCCTTCGAACATCCGCATTTCCAAGCGCCCATGTTAAGGTACATGTTTTTGTTCTTCATATACAAACTCTACAATGGGGATGCCTTGTGCTAAGAGAGACAGAAAAGTACTACCAAAAGTTTTTATCCATTTTATGACGCATACCATCTTCTTGCTAGATCGAACTAATTCATATTGATTATTGCCTAACATTGCTCACCATTCTTTTCTTGATTTACAGGATAAATGGGCTAAGAATTTATACCTTGCTTCAATCTGCTACGGGCGCACCGTGTCGTGATGTGGATTAACCAAAGTCCTAACTGTTTGTTTGGCTTCGATGTTCTGTAGGCTATTTTGATGTAGTGTAGTTAGTTCATCAATGTTTGAATCATAGTTAGTCTTGTATTTATTCGCATCTATTTGTGAATCTGTATGAATACATCCGTATCCACTCAAAGTACATTGGTCATGGCATCGCCTAGAAGGATAAACACCCTGCACTTTGGGCAACATGGATTCAAGGAACTGATATAGGGTTCACACTGTTTTGAATCAATCAATGATATACTTTAGTTTTATTAGTAAAACTATATATGAATTAAATATTTTTTAAACCTATTTTAGTTTTTTTTTTGAAAAACAAATTGAGTTCATAATCTTGTTGATTGCACAAAACATTTGGTAACCTACTCTTCTACATTGATCTACTCATCTTGCCTGCCTTGTTTAAGGGTAGAGAGAAGAGATTGGCAAATCTGTTGGGTCAATGACGACCTATTATCATCTTTACCCGACAAAAGATAGTTGAGTTGTGCTTAGTGGAACCATAAAGAGGCTTGGATGAAGCAACACAAACTAGTGCTTGATCCCTTTAAAATTGACCAATATGACCATTTTGTAGGAACAAAATAATTTCAATTATCAGGGTGTTTTGATAAATTGCTTGTAAACCATTTTAAAATTGACCAAAATGGCCATTGTGCACAGCCAAAAGAATTTAAATTATGAGCATTTTGGTCAATTGATCAAGAAATTACTAACATGCTTTTAGAACCATCATAAATTAAGATTCCTAACTTCATCCATCATCCAAATATAGCAACATCTCTCTCGTTTTCGTAGTCTGTCTCTATTTTTTCTAACGTCTCTTCAATCCCAATATTCTTTTTTGCATTTTTAAAAAAATTATCTATAATTTCTTTGGCTCACTGCAACCATCAGTACCTTCTAACCTGTACTCTTTTTACGAGTGTTAGCTATATAAATTTTAAAATTTTAAAATGCATTGTTGTTAATCTCAAATAAATTAACGTCCAATATCATTTTAGAATATGATGGCCTTAATTGGACCCAATAGAATTGGCCTGGAATCAAAGACAATTAAAATATGCAATTAAAAATTAGAAATCTAAAATTTATTACATAAAATATGCATGTTATATTTTAAGAAGTATAAGAATCTACAAGAAAGAGAAATAACAAAGCCAAACTTAAAAAGAAAAGCATTTTTCGTGTAAAATGCTTCTAGTGAATTGAGATCCTGGACAAACTTAAATTGTAATGAATATATTAGTCTAGTACATATAAAAAAATTGCATGTAAATGCTCGGCCTCCCATGATTCAAACATGCCACTCTACCTAATAGGCCCGCAGTTGCTAAATGATTGCAACTTGAAATAAATGAAATGTTGAAAGCATCGTGAACTATGAATCCGACATAAAGCTATGAAGCATAGATGAAATTTTAGCTGTCTTGAAGTCCTCGCGTAGTTGAATGAACCTATAAATTGAATAGATGATTAAGAGTCAATGCAAGATTAACCATGTATTTGTTGTTCTTGTTGAACATGGTTAGGTTGTCTGTCAGAAATTTGTTAGGAATTTTTTTGAGAAAATACCTTAATGCATCTTTCCTGATGCTTGGAGGAGTACCCTCAAATAGGGAAGCAAGACTTTCAGGTGCCACAATAAAGGCATTTGCCACACTGCAAAAAAAAAAAAAAAAAATCATTTTATTTTGTCGTTCATAAATAGAAAGAACAGTGAATGAACAGGCACAAACTTACATGCCCAACAGCTCAAACTTTTCATCTATGGAAGGAGCATTGAAGCTGCGAACAAACTCCCCGTACTCAGTAATGTCACGTTTTAACCGCAGTCCACCACTGCAATATGCATTCACAGTAAGCAATCAATCAGAGATACTAACCCTCCAAAAAATATGAATAGCAATAATATATATTTCAACATTCCTTCAATGTCCACTTGATTTTGTCAGGTTTGGGTGCTTTTATAATGGTTAGCCTTCACCTAGGTCAGTCAGTGTGCACACTCACCCCTTTGCTAGTCTCTTTAGATACAACTAAATAAGTAGATGACTTTGGTTGTGACAAATGTATTTGTTAGAACTGAGAAATCTATGACTGCTAGTATTCTCTTATCGTCATCACATATGCCAACTTCTTAGGGAAAATATCATCACCTCCCTAGTCTGAACTGCTAGAATTATGACAGGAATTAGCAAGGGAAAGCATCATGTGAGAAACATGCTGGAGCTACCCCAACAAAAAATTGGAAAAAAAAAAGAAGAAATACATAAGGCTAGGATTACAAACAAGGCCAATGTCCATACGGCAGCACTGTGAATGTCACAAGAGTGAAATCAAATGGAGATATGAACCTCACCAAGTAGCAATAATATCTAGATTTCAGATTTTCAGGTATTTCACCAATGACTCATTTATAATGATACATAGTGCTAGATGGCTTCAGATTGGTGTATAAACAAAGTTAAGACAATGTGGCAGCAATGCATAAGTTGGCAAAAATGACACGTGTAGTATGTGATACATGCTGAGGACTTGGTGTAAACCATGCGTTATCAGTAGGAAAAATGGTATAGATGAATGCCTGACCATTTGTCTTAGTTAAGTTTGTAAAGTACAGTGGTTAATGTTTAGACATATAAAAGCAGGTTTCCAGTTGAAATTTTACCGAACAATCAAGTAATTGTAAGTAGTAATGCAACTAAAATGTTATTGAACAATAAAAATTGTTGGAAGTGTTGTACTTGGACAAAACTACTACAAATAGGATTGCAAGTTTACATCTTTTAAACTGAAAAATGGACATTATAGGCACATAGCAAATAAGTGAAATTTGAAACTTTTAACAAAGTAGTAGAAGCGAAGGCATGTGATCCTTTTCTTTTAAAAGTTATAATTAAAAAAGTAGATTGGATTATTCACTTTAAAAGTTTACATTATTTAATTTGCACTACTGACACAACCCTGCATACCTATCTGACAGTACCTTCAACCTTGGACCATACAACATCAGCACATAGGAAAAAGTGACTTTTGAATTGTTTTTGACTTAGTAAAAGTTAAGGTACAAGGCAACTTTTCATTGAGAAGTTGCAAGCAAATGATATAGACCAGACAAAAGTATAATAACACGATATCAATTCTAATGAATCCTAAGTGGTAAAAGATTAGAAGTCTTAAAAACAAATAACGGTCATGCTTATAATATTGTTTAACGTAAACGTGGAGGCATTGATAGCTTAAGTTAATATAAGAAAGGAAATACTGAAGTTTCAAGGTATTTATTTGGACTGATTTACAATACTTGGACCACTAGTGGCAGGAGTTTAGCGATTCATACAAGCTAAATCCTCTAATCAATAATTAGGCCAAAGAAGCAACCTACATTTCATATTTAAAGTTATATTAAGATTAAGACATTTGTCATCTTTTAGAAATGAGCATAGTTTCTTATGTGTTCATTATAAACTATTTCATTTTTATTCTTGA
This sequence comes from Curcuma longa, assembly GCF_044706935.1. Lineage (NCBI taxonomy): Eukaryota > Viridiplantae > Streptophyta > Magnoliopsida > Zingiberales > Zingiberaceae > Curcuma > Curcuma longa. Next base: position 10,591,159 of record NC_133867.1, on the reverse strand, counting down.
CATCCTAATTAAGAGAGTTGAATAAAAATTCATGGGATAAATTTATTTGATTTTATACTATCTAAAAATATACATAAAAAATATATTTCAAAGATAAAGAAAATAAGCTACTTCAAACTTGGAGCAAGCATGAAGAATTAAACAACATCAACAAATGATGAAGGGTGGGGCTCAGATTGTCAGGGTGACAATCACATACATTTGCGACTATGAAACATGCATGAGACTGATCCAACTTGGAATTATGGCAAATAGAGCAATTAAGGATCATGAAAAGAAGAGGAAGAGAAGGAATAAGAAGAATAGGAGGAAAGAAAGCAGGAAGTAGCTAATTTGCCCTTCTCAGCTACCATAGAAATACATCTTTCTCAATATACGCCAAAAAAAAACCCTCATACCACATTCCACACTCGGTGCATGGCCAGTATCAGGCAACTGCAGAGGAATATGCACATTCCACTGTGATGACTAGTTTCAATTTGAATTACCCAGCAAAATAAATGTGTTTCAACAATGCCATCCAATATGGAACGAGATTTGAAACCTTGCTAATAATACCTTCTGACTCTTAAAAAAGATAGGCAATGATTTTCCAGAAGATCATAAGTCAATAATTTGTCTACTAATAGAAGTGCAATAAATTGCATAGAGAGCCCTAGGAAGTATGAAAAGGAATAGTCTAAAATATGAAAAACCAATAGTTTAGCAGGTACATTAGACAGCAAACAAACAGAATCACATAATGCAATTTGCTTAGAGGTGAAACTAAATCCTGGAAACAAATCTGATACAGACTAAAACCAGAAGTGCATTAAATGTAACTACTAAGTTCTAGCATACATGACCAGTGTCATGAAAACTCATGAACTGGGATCAGGCATGCAAAGAACTGGAATGAAGTGGGATCAAAGAAAAAACCTGATAGAACAATGTTGTGCTGGCAATTTGAACATGCAAGATTAAAATCTTCAATGTAAGTAAAATGAACTCAATATCGTAAAATCTATAAATATGCTAGAGCTCCAACTTATGAATAAACTTTCCAGTGGTAGAATTAACATAGACTACAAAATGTAGGGTTTGCTGAACACTGTCATGGGACATATTAAGTAGTCTGATTAAGAAGACTGATAAATAGGTTTACTGATCAATGTTCTGGAACAAACTAGGAAGGCTACAAATTAAGTGGTTTCTAAGAAAACTATTGGAAGATGTTGAATTTAAAGTAGGATCGTCTGATTTTTAGCCTTAACGTGACTAAAAGGGTTAAAAAGACAAAAAAAAAAAAACCATACTACTGAGATTCAGTGTCCTTTTAACCTGTACTTTTAACAACATTGCTTTATTAAGAGATCACATGCCAGCTATGATGTAAAGTCTTTGACATAATATGCATACAAGTTGCTATGTGTCGATAGTTTGAACAGGATAATGTTAAGTGGGAAATAATGCAGCATTAAGAGGATAACATATAAGGTACCTCAAGAAAGAGAATTTCCTTATCCTCATATTTGAAATGTTTGGGAAAAATTAGAAGATTATCTAAGGGGCATTAATATATATATATATATATTTTAAAAAAAGTAGTCTGATGCACGAAACTCCTGCTAATATTCCCAAAGAATGATCGGACCACATTAGGTCAATTGTATGCAGTCTTATCTTGCATTGCAAGAAGCTGTTTTCGTGATTCAAACCTGTGGCCACAAGATCATACGGCAACAACTTTACCATTGCGTCAAAGCTCCTCTTCTTAATATTTCAGAAAAGGATGACTTTATTTATTTAAACTATATACTTGTTCTAAAATTAATACTTAGAACTTGTATGTGCTGAAAAGTAACTTGAATAAAGATAAGAAGTCCATGTGGATAATGTAGTCAGAATTACCTTGGGCTAAAAGTGAATTTCTGCCAATGGTTAACTAGGCCCTTGTGTAGGCGATTTCCCTGAAATGGCAAGGCACCATCTAATAATTAACATCTGCTAGTTCTAAGGCAACTTGTCAAGTTTCGAAAAGCATGGTTACAAATCTCATGTTGTTATTATATGAACAGGATGTACCATTCCAACAATATGTAAAGACCAATAAAAGGTAAAATGTGTGGTACTTTGATATTTTTACATGTGTATTCCAATATGCAGTGACACAAGTAAAACAAAGAAAGTTCCATGGGTGATAAAGAGCCAAATTCAGGTGATACAAATAGAATATGAAATCGGCAGGACTAGTAATAATGTTCAAAACATTGTACCTAAAATACATAAATAATAAGGAAAGCATATTATGCAAACCAACTTGAGAAGAGATCACTTAATTATCTCAAAATGAATACATATATAACTTACAAGTTATTATGTTATAAATCGAGGTTTAATTACAAGCTAATAGTGATTACAAGAGTTAATTGGGGATTATTAACAGGAAATGAGATTGGTCAATTTTGTGTTAGATTGACCAATTGAGGATTATATTACGTGGAGACTATTTTGGGTTTGCTTTAGGTTCAATTTGGGCGCAATTTGGGGGAGTTACGGCTGAACCAATGTTAAACCAGTGTGAACCAGTTCAGTTTAGTCAAGTAGGTTAGGGTTTTGGGTAGATAACTTGAAATTCTCTCCTCATTAAGCTCAATATAATCTCATCCAGTTTGGATCAAAATGAGCAGTATCGTTATCTCTAAATTAAGAAAAATCTGAAGCTCACATTTCAGAATCTTAATCATATTACTCTTGGATACCATGGTTCATCCCAATTATTTTTACTCAGTTTAATCTTGCAATCCAAGGTATATTGGGCAGTGGACACTAAAACTACAAAGATTGACCTAGGCTTTCCTCATGCAGTTATCTCCCATTTCTTCTCTCTTTATTCACTCAAGAACACCTCTTTTCATCCCAAACTAATAAAAAAAAATCATCAGAGAGAAATGTCTTTTGTTAAGACAAATGCCAAGCTGATTCCTTAAAATTCTTGCATCTTCCACTTTCAATGAATCATGACTTTTGTGTTTTTGCCTGCTTTGATTGTGATTAGTAGGAAAATGCAACGCATGGTTCTTTTCAAACTTAAGAAAAACCAACATCAACTAGTGAAGATCTTGTCTTTAAGCTAAATCCACATTGTCCAACCAAATTCATTTATCTGCAATAAAAAATTATTTAATTTACTTGAATTTTACAGCATCATAACTTTGCATCAATTCATGAAGTCAACCCAAATAATGGGTGTTAGATACAAGTTTTTATTACTCAAGTTTTTGTATAAGTCATACCAAACAAATACATGAGTAGCCATTTCTTCTCTCTTTATTCACTCAAGAACAGCTCTTTTCATCCCAAACTAATAAAAAAAAATCATCAGAGAGAAATGTCTTTTGTTAAGACAAATGGCAAGCTGGTTTTGGGTGATATACTAAAGTCGAATTGGGTTTAGAAAGAACTCATAGGGTAGATGTGATGATTGGATCATGTGGGTTCAAATCATGACTGATTTGGATTTATTTTGGGCAATTTCTAATTGAACCAAATTTCTATTCGAAGATAATCTGATTTAGTTGCGAAGGTATGAATTAGTGGAATTTTTGAGCAGTTGGATCTCTTTCTTTTCTCTCTCCCCACGTGGCTTCAACCACACCTGATCCCTCTCCTCTCCCTCTTTGTGCAACACCGCCACTGCACCTTGGTCACAACAGGCACACTGAAAATAGCGAGGTAAACTAATAGGACTATTATATTCTTGTTGTAGGTTCAGTCAAGTAACTGTCACTTGATACCTATCCCTAAAAATAGAATATTTTTGGTGTAAAGATTAAAGTGAAATAATAATGATTATAAGTGGAGAAAATAAATATTAAAAAGTGAAAACTTGGCCTAACATTTTACTATAATACTTGACCATCTAAATGATGTTGTGGTATAATTATGCCACCGATGATCAATATTTAATTGTGCAATGGCGCTATATCATTGTATAGCACTCATAACGGCTTTAACTTGTATGTCAGATGACGTTATTTACATTCCGAGGGTCTGGCTTCAATGATTCACTTCTTTAGTGGATTTCATTGTGATAAAAGCCAGTAATAAATAAAAGGTGTGGTTTTTGAGAGGAAAAAAAAGGAGATATTTTATTCATGAATAGGAGATGTATAAATACATGAGGTATTACCTAAAATAAGTAGCTAAATACAAAAATTCTAATTAATAGGAAACTAATTGCGTGATTGATAACTAATTATATGAAATATCTATAAATATAAGATATTCATAGCCGTAGCAGAATATTAGAATCATCTAAATTAGGATAGTTTGATTTTCCACACTCCCCCTTAAACTATGCAATAGATACTCATTAAGCCGAGTCTGAGATTACGTTCATTGAAGGTGGGTCTGAATAAGTCTTGGTGAGAATATCTGCAACTTATTGATGAGAAGGAACATAATTCATCAGCACAATTTTATCTTGTATCTTCTCATTGAGAAAATGTCAATCAATTTCAACATGTTTTGATCGATCATGTTGGACAGGATTCTTAGCCATTGCCATAGCTAACTGATTGTCACACATCACTTGTATAGGACCTTAGAAACTAATTCTGAGCTCTTTTAACAATCGTTTTAACCATATTCCTTCACAAAAGCCTTGAGCTAAGGCTCGGAGTTCTGCCTCAGCACTACTATGAGTAACTGCTGACTGTTTTTTGCTGCGTCAAGTGACTAAATTTCCCCACACGAATGAGCAATAACCAGATGTTAACTTTTTATCACTCTGAGATCCTGCACAGTCAGCATCTATAAAGATTTCCACTGGTCGATTTGTCATTTTTCTTAAAGAAAAGTCCTTTTCTAGGATCTCCCTTCAAGTATCTTAAGATTCAATGAACAACCTTCAAGTGATCAACTGAAGGATTGCTAAGAACTGGCTAACACGACTCATTGCATAATTGATATCTAGCCGTGTGTGAGGTCAATTTACCTACTAGGCGTTAATATTGCTCCCTATCAACAGTTTCTTCTTCTGTTCTAACCTTCAATTTGACATGAGAATCCATAGGTGTTTTCAATGGACGACAACCGCTCATACCTGTTTCACGAAGCAAGTCTAACACATATTTGCACTGACAGATAGATAAATATTCCTTAACGAGATCTACCAACTTCCATACCAAGAAAATATCTAAGATGTCCTAGGTCCTTCATCTCAAATTCTTTGGATAAGACATTTTTAAGTCGTTTTATTTCCTCTTCATTGTCTCCTGTGAGTACTATATCATCGACGTATACAATTAGAATGGTCACCTTACCATTGGGAGCGTGCTTAACAAATAATGTGTGATCAGCTTGAGATTGATAGTAGCCCTCTAGCTTCAGGACCTTGGAAAACCTCTCAAACTATACCCGCGGTGACGGCTTGAGTCCATACAGAGATTTCTTGAGTTTACACACTTTCCCTCTTGTCTGACCATTCTCAAATCTTGATGGAATTTTCATATATACTTCTTCAACTAAATCTTCATTCAGGAATGCATATTTCACATTCAGTTGGAGTATTGGCCACTCTTGATTTATGGAACAAGATAGGAGAACTCTCACACTATTAAACTTGGCAACTAGAGCAAAAGTTTCATGATAGTCAATCCCATAGGATTATGTGAATCCTTTTGCTACTAGACATGCTTTAAATCGATTAACACTTCCATCCGCCTTTTGTTTCACAGCAAAACCCCACTTACATCCAACAACTCTCTTTCCAGGTGGTAGTGGTGTGAATATCCAAGTCTCATTTTCCTTTAGAGCCCGATATTTTTCAAGGATAGCAACATGCCAGGTAGGACTTTGTTGGACTTCAAATACATCTCTAGGAATCTGGATTTTGTCTAGTGTTGACACAAAAGCTCTAAACTTCTGTGAGAGACTGTCATATAACAGATGATTCTGACTTGGATGATTGTACAAGATTTGGTACCTTTTCAAAGAGCAATTGGTAGATCTAGGTTAGAGATAGAATTATCTAGTGATTCAGAATCCATGGGCTCAGACTGTGGACTAATTGCTGGTTCAACCTGTGCTATTTAGTGCATCATTGGATTTAGAGTTGATTCCTGGTGGTACTTGGTCTGTTCCGGGCGTTTCTCCTTGTGTAAACTTTAATAGACCTATCTGGAAGATTGAGATGACCGGATGGACTATCGGAAGGCTGAGATTGGTCGGCCAAAGGAGATAAAGGAGATTGATCGATCAAAGAAGGTGGTTGATTATCGATAGGTGGCTAAGACACACGTGGTAGAGTGTCAATTAGAGAGGACCAGTTCCAATTTTGAGATTCAAGTGTACAACTCTCCCCTTGAATTTCGAATTGGAGAAGAACGAACGTCCTTCAAAAAGGTAACATCTATGGTAGTGTAGAATTTCTTGATTGTAGGCGAGAAGCATTTGTAACCCTTTTTATTCGAGGAGTACCCAATGAACATGCATTTAATTGCACGTTCATCAAGTTTACTTCTGTTCTGGGGGTAGACATGGACAAGACAATACAACCAAAGATTTTTATTGGAATTTTCGAAACAAGATGAGAGTTTGGGTATAGGTGGACAAGGGCTGGAGTGGTGTTTGGAAGTTGATGACACAAGAAGGCATCCTATTTATCAGATAGGTTGCTGTAAGAACAGCTTCACCCCAAAATCTTTTTGAGACATTAGCTTGAAACAGCAGGGATCGAGCTACTTCTAATATGTGGTGATTTTTACGTTCAGTGACTCCGTTTTGTTGTGGAGTTTCTACACAGGAACTTTGATGTACAAGGCCATGACCATTCAGATACGGACCCAGATTGGAATTAAAGAAGTCACGAGCATTGTCAGACTTGAAAACTTGTACATCTGTGTGAAATTGATTCTTAATCATTACATGAAAATTTTTGAAAATGTCGCTAGTTTTAGATTTATCTTTTACGAGGAATGTCCAACTTATTCGGGTATGATCATCAACTAATAGTAAGAACCAACGCGCCCCAATGAGATTTGGTATTTTATTGAGACCACAAATATTCCCGTGAATAAGGAAAAACAGATGACATGGATTATATGGAATAAGGGAACATGTGCTACAAGTATGCTTAGAGAGTTGACAAACATCACAATGAAATGAATTTGGATTTTTATTAATGAATAGTGATGGGAACTGCTTTAGGAACAAAAAAATTGAATGTTCTAATCCATAGTGTCATAACATAATGTCACTATCTTTATTAGAATGAAAGCAAGTCTTAAGATACTTGACTGACTGACACTGAGAGCTGAATTGTGTACCAAAGAGAGGATTGTTTGCTTTGAAGATATATAATCCGGAACAGAATTTAGCACTGTCAATCATCTTCTCCTAATCCAATGTCTGAAAAACACAAAATTGAGGAAAAAATTTAATCTCACAATTAAGGTCAGAATTAAATTTACTTACCGAGAGTAAGTTACAATCTAATTCTGGGACATATGACACACAGCTTGAAGAGAAAGAGTGGGTGTCAGGCGTATAGTCACTCTTCCAATGACTTTGAATCATCACCCATTAGCTATATGTACAGTCTAAGAACCATAATATGGAACAAATGTAGTAAATAATCTTCTATCACCTGTCATATGGTTGGAGGCACCAGAGTCGACTATCCAAGAGGAGGATGGGTGTTGATTTGTTACATGAAAGGCAAAATGATCAGTACCTAGAGAATCTTTAGTGGTTGCTGCAACGACTTGGACTGTATTAGCAGTGACTTGAGACTTGCAGATTTGCCTGAGAGCATCCATTTGTTCCTTGGTGAAGGGAGCTGGTTTTGGTGCATCAACAGTAGTAGTATTACCTTGATATTCATAGTTTCGCGTAGGTTTCCAATTTGCTAGTTTGTCGTGCAAATCCTAGCAAGTTTCCTTATAGTGGTCTGGTTTCTTGCAATGTTCACATCGTGGGCGTCCTATTCGTGCTACAGGATTTTGAGGTTGTTTTCACGCAGCAAGAGATGTTAACTCTTCTGTGGCAGTGGCTAAGGCAGAAGACTCAGACAAATGTGTCTTGGTTGGAGTTCCCATCATGATCCTTTTCTGATTTTTTCGACGAACTTCAAAGAATACCTCTCAAAGATTAGGGAGAGGTTTCATATTGAGGATTCGACCACACACTTCGAGAGACTTGTCCAGTCCCATAAAAAATCTGAATACCCGTTTAATCTCAATAATCTTCTTGAAGTATGCAGCATCATCGGTACACTTCTACTCATGAGATTCAAAATAATCCAATCTTTACTAAAGTCTTGTCAATGTGGAGAAGGCAGTGACTGATTGATCGGTTTGGTGCAGGTCTTGAAGAGTGCTTTCGACGTGGAATAACTCTATGGTATTGTCACTGGTTGAGAACGTTTCATGAGTAGCATCCCAAATTTTTTTTGCTGATGAGTAGAGGAGAAAGTTTAATCTGATTTCAATGATCATGGAACTGATAAGCCATCATATGACAAGGTTGTTTTCTATTTTTCAATTTCTGATTTTTGGATCACTAGCAACAAGTTCGACGGCTACCCCTGTGAGATAGTCATCGCGACCACGGTCGGTCACAAACATCATCATGGACTGGGACCATTGAAAATAATTGTGGCTATCAAGTTTGTGACCAATATTAAGACCAAAGAAAGATTTAGCTGGTGTTTGTGAACTGCTTGGTATATTGGAAGAGACATGAGTGTTTGTGACAAATGAATCGTCGGAGGTTTGGTTGGAATAGGCCATGGAGACTGAGGCAGACGAAGAGAAGAAGGGGGTGATGTTGCTGCAAAGAAGGCAGGGGCGCTGTCGCTGCAGAGGGGAAGACGCTGACACTGCAGATTAGGGCTGCAGCGGCAGAAACAACATGTAGTTAACCTAGGCTATGATAATATGTGGTTTTTTAGAGGACAAAAAAAGAGAGATATTTTATTCATAAATAGGAGAGGTATAAATACATGAGGTATTACCTAAAATAAGTAGCTAAATACAAAAATTCTAATTAATAGGAAACTAATTGCGTGATTGATAACTAATTATAGGAAATAACTATAAATGCAAGATATTCACGGCTGTAGCAGAATATTAGAATCATCTAAATTAGGATAGTTTGATTTTCCACAAAAAGAATAATTAGTGATTGGCGATAAAAATGTGAAATAAAAATAAGAGTTTGACTATTAAAACTAAAAACATCAAATCAGAATATTAAAGATGTAATCTAATTTGTATTTGCGACTTTTCTATTTTCTTGATCTCCTAATTAAGATTAAATTCACGCTCAGTTAGCAATTTATAGTCTTGGCCTTCAATTTTGTTGGCAAAGGTAGATTTATAATTGGTTTCAACTAGTACAAAGAGTTGCTAAGAGATCCTCGATGTGCTCGATATACAGATACTAAGCTGGGCTTTATTTGTACTCTTCATTTTGTTCGTATGAGATTTTGGTATTATATAATTTTATTGTACTTTGTGTAGCAAAAGAACTGCACTTTATGTAGAAAAAGAAATGAATATATGTTTTGTTGAATAGCTCTTCTTTATCTGTATGTTCTTAGTTACTTATTATTATAGTATCACAAAGTGAGGTACCTCATGGTACGCCGTGAAATTATATCCCGAGGCATGACAATTGGAACAAATATATTTCGACAATGATTACAATGATTGATAGGTCCACATAATACATACAACATTTTTTTTTTGGCCAAAACAATACCATGCAGTTATCATAGAGGTTCAAGGAAAATCATTGATGGAACTGAAATCAAGTCCCTGGAAACACAATCATTGATCAAAAGATTGCAATCTAGAATATTAAACTCCGCCTGTGATAAGTTTACCTTATCATTGCCGGTCCCAAGCCCGGATAAAGGAGGAGGGTTGCGTTAGGTTGCCAGCCAGCGTTAAACTAAGGCAAACACTCATGAATGGATCCATTAAACTATTGTGCTAATGCTAGGATGTTCCCCGGAAGGAACGCGTTGCAGGGTCCGACTGTAACGTCTCGGCAAGGACCGCTACATCTCCATGAGAACTTGGGTGTAGTGTTAAATGAGCAAAAGTTCTCACACCATAGGTTGGGTAAGAATAAAAATTATAGGAAAATTAATAGTCTAAGATTTGGAACATGGAATATAGGAACCCTTACTGGTAAAACAATGGAGGTAGTAGATACGATGATTAGGAGAAGAATTAGTATTTTGTGTGTACAAGAGACAAAATGGGTAGGCGAAAAGGCAAAGTTAATAGAGAACTCGGGTTATAAGTTATGGTACACAGGGAAGAGTAAAACAAGAAATGGAGTTGGTGTTATTGTAGATAGTTCGTTAAAGGATGAAGTTGTAGGAGTAAATAGAAAGGGGGATAGAATTATAGCTCTCAAAATAGTAGTGGAGAAAGACACTATAAATGTAATTAGTGTATATGCACCTCAAGCAGGATTAGATGAAAATACCAAATCAAGGTTTTGGGATGACCTAGATGAAGTATTACAAAATATTCCATCAAATGAAATGGTTTTAATAGGAGGTGATCTAAATGGACATGTTGGAGTGAAAAATGAGGAATATGAGAGGGTGCATGGGGATTATGGGTTTGGAACAAGAAATGAGGAAGGTAAAACTATACTGGATTTTGCGATAGCATATGATCTTATACTAGCTAATACGTTTTTTAAGAAAAGAGAAGAACACTTGATCACATTTAAAAGCGGGAATAATAAATCGCAAATTGACTTTCTTATGGTTAGGAAGAGGGATAGAAAGATTTGTAAAGATTGTAAGGTCATTCCTGGAGAAAGTTTAACTACCCAACATAGGTTAGTAGTATTGGATATACGTCTTAAGCATAATATCCATAAAAAGAAAATATCCACTACTCCTAGAATTAAGTGGTGGAAGTTGAAGGATGAGAAACAAAACATATTTAAGGAGAAGGTAGAAGGACAAGTATTAGGTGAAGTATACGGTGACCCTACTACGACATGGGATAAAATGGTATCAAAGTTGAAAATAATAGCCAAGAGTATACTCGGCGAGTCAAAGGGGCATGTACCACCAAGTAAAGAATCTTGGTGGTGGAATGAGAAAGTACAGGAAAAAGTGAAGGAAAAACGAATAGCCTATAAGAAATTATATATTTGTAAGAATGAAGAAAATTTAAAAAAATATACATTAGCTAAGAAAGAGGCTAAAAAAGCAGTGAATGAAGCTAAAAATACAACTTTTGAGCAGTTATATCGAAAATTGGATACAAAAGAAGGAGAAAAAGACATTTATAAAATAGCTAAAGTGAGAGAGAGGAAGACAAAAGATATTAGCCAAATAAGATGTATTAAAGATGAATGCAATAGGGTATTAGTAAATGATGGAGAAATAAAAGAGCGGTGGAAGAGGTATTTTCATCAACTTTTTAATGAAGGTGTAGGTGATCAACTTAACTTAGGTAATTTAAGCAGGTCAAATGAGTATAGAAATTTAAATTTTTACCGTAGAATTCAAATTTCAGAAGTAGAACAAGCTTTAAACGGAATGAAAAATGGAAAAGCCGTTGGACCAGATGATATCCCGATAGAGGTATGGAAGTGCTTAGGGAAACAAGGTATTGAATGGCTTACAAAATTATTTAACATGATATTAAAAACAAAGAAAATGCCAGATCAATGGAGAGTAAGTACTCTAATTCCCTTATATAAGAATAAGGGGGACGTACAAAATTGTGCAAATTATAGGGGCATTAAATTAATGAGTCATACCATGAAACTTTGGGAAAGAGTAATAGAAAAACGATTAAGGAAAGAGACTATGGTCACCGAAAATCAATTTGGGTTTATGCCTGGTAGGTCGACAATAGAAGCTATACATCTTCTCAGGCAACTAATTGAAAAGTATCGGGGGCAAAAGCAAGATCTACATATGATATTTGTTGATTTAGAAAAAGCTTATGATAGAGTCCCAAGGGAAATTATATGGAGAATTCTAGAAAAGAGGGGTGTTAGCGTAGTATATATTGACCTAATTAAGGATATGTATGAGGAAGTAACGACTAGAGTGAAGACTTCAGGCGGATTAACTGAAGCATTTCCAATAAAGATAGGGTTACATCAAGGGTCAGCTCTAAGTCCTTATCTTTTTACACTAATCATGGATGAACTTACTGGACATATTCAAGATACCGTACCATGGTGCATGTTGTTTGCAGATGATATTGTATTGGTAGATGAGACACGTGAGGGAGTAAATGCTAAATTAGAATCTTGGCGAGAAACACTAGAAGAGAAAGGTTTTAGGCTTAGTAGAGTAAAGACAGAATATATGGAATTTAAGTTTAGCAATATTGAACGTAGTGAGACAAGTATTAAAATAGGAGATGATGAGTTGTCTGAAACTGAGAGTTTTAAATATTTAGGATCATTTTTGCAAGCCGATGGAGGGATTGAGAGAGATGTCTTACATAGAATACAAACAGGATGGTTGAAGTGGAGGAGAGCATCAGGTGTTTTATGTGATCGTAAAGTGCCTCTAAAACTTAAAGGAAAGTTCTATAAAACGGCAATTAGACCTGCCATGTTATATGGCGCTGAATGTTGGGCTATGACTCGAGCACATGAGCAAAAGATGAGAGTTGCGGAGATGAGGATGTTAAGATGGATGTGTGGACATACGAAGATGGACAGAATAAGAAATGAGAGCATTAGAGAGAAAGTTGGAGTTGCATCTATTGAGGGAAAACTCCGTGAGACACGTTTAAGGTGGTACGGACATGTACTTAGACGACCGATAAATGCTCCAGTTAGGCGGTGTGAAACTATAACAAATACGCATATCAAACGAGGGCGAGGTAGACCAAAAAAGACTTGGTTAGCAACAATAAAACAAGATAAAATTTATTTAAATATAAATGATGATATAATAGGAGATAGAGCTCAATGGCGTAAAAGGATCCATATAGCCGACCCCACTTAGTGGGATAAGGCTTGGTTGTTGTTGTTGTTGAAGAAAAATTCTAAGTTACAAAAAGGTATCATTTTAAGTTGCAACTACATAAACACCCAGGTTTGCCACTTGATGCAACAGGTATGTACTTTTTATTCGACATAGAAATAAAAATGCCCTGGAAAATAACTACTGCATAGCCTAGATGTTATTCTAGAAGTTCCGATGTTTTTCAAAGACGCTGATGACCTCTCAAGCAGATTCTATTCCAAGACAAGATCATAATTGTTGGGGATCAATCTGCAGAACCCAATGATCCAAGAAATGTTTACTTAAACAAGAATCTTCATGAACTGCTAAAGAATAGAACTTATATACTTCAAAAGTCAAGGTGAGACATATTTAGCAATACTAGATTAAGACTCAATAGGATTTTATAATGAACTGATATGAGCCAATCACGTATTTCTTTTGCTGAATAACTCATCCTCAAGACATACAAATCTTTTTCAATCATCCTCAATAATCACTAATCAGAACAAGAACAACTAGTTGAAATTTCATATTTATCTACTACATGATCTTTTTCAATCATCAATCTCTGTTTAAAGTGATATCTTCAGTCATGAAAGATAGCTTTACATCTACTATTTCTATCTCCTGGTCATCTTCTACTATTTCTCTCTATCTCCTAGCATTCCTTACTCCGTTAAGTTTGGGGAAAGAGAATAGTCCATTGACTTCTTAAAGATATCTATTAAATAAAACTCATAATAAAACCCTAATCCTAGAACTATCAATGTTGGCCTAAACCAATAACTCTAATACTCTCGACACTACCCCTCAAGCTAACACTCCCTCAAATTGGAGCATAGATTGATTTATATCAAGCTCGTTATATGAACTACAAAAATGTAAACTAAGACATGATTATAATGAAACTAAAGTATACTCCACATAGGGGATATAAAACTTAGGAGTTTAGGAAGCATTGACAATGATCTCTTCCACTATGCCGACTTTAGACCAACCCATTGATAAAGGGAAAATATAAAGAGAGATCTCAGGAAATAATCTCTCGAGTGAGCTTCTACTGGAGTGGCACATACAACAGCACCTAATAAACTGAGAGAAAAGGAAAAACCTCAAGTGTCCTAAAGAAAAGATGAATAGCTCAGATCAACCCTGTGTTAGAAGTTGCAAATTAAGAACAAAGCATTCTCTATGTTCAGATTTTTATTATAGATAGAAAGCACATCCTAACCCTTTCCTAGAAGTAGCAAACTAAGAACAAGACATTTTCTTTATTCAAGTGTTTAGTAGCTCAAATGATGCAAATGTAGAACACAAATGAAATTGAACTGATTTCCGAACTATGAGAGAATTAAGATGGAAGAAGAAGCATAAAGGCAAGGGGCAGAGAAATGGAAAGGATCTAGATCTAAGAGAGAAGTAATCAAATTTGAAAAGAATATTGTGATTGAATGAATAAGAAAAAGGAGCTATGGTCTAATCTCATAGATCATAAAGAGATAAGGGAATGTGAGATAAGAAAGAAGACTCTCTAGAAAGGGGAGGCATATATCCAATAAAATTAGAAGGTCAAGAGTGCAAGAGGAAGCTAGTTCACCAGCAATGCAACGATCTGAGATATAGGTCCTATGAGGAAGATTGAGGTCACGAGTGCAGAATGTAGCGCTCATGTTCAGAGTGGCGCAGATATTGCAGGTAGGATGCAATTCTTCTAGCGAGAGGAGCAGCGATTAGAGAGTTTTGTTACCAAGATCACAATGAATGAGGACAAAAAATATTCTGCTCAACCATCAAAATTATATTTTTAAAGGATGCTTGATTCCCATGGCAGCCTAGGCTTGTTTGGATGCAATCTGGACGTAGTTGTAGGAGATGATGGCATTGACAGAAGCTTGTCCTGGACAAAAGTAAGGGAGTGAACAGACTAGTAGACGAGAAGAGAAGTTTTGCTCAAGAGGGTCTCTCGGCAGACAACCCAGGCCAGATCCAGGCTGAAGAAGATACCCTGCTGTCAACACCTAGGAGGGTTGAGAACACTGGAGAAGACTACAAAAGTGGCAGCGGCTAGAACTCACGTGATAGAGATGGTGTTCATATGCAACGTGCAGAAAGAGGTAGCAAGCATGTGAGGCGTACATCTCAGCAAGGGAAAAAAAAGGTGCTGCAAGGAGGTCTCTCACTAGTGGAGCACGTACAAGAGAGGATGTCAGTGACAGTCCCACTGTTTGGTTTCCCTCATGTGATGGAGAAGATATCAAAAATAGTCATGCTCGAGGAGGGAGAAGTAGGGTTTATGTGCAATCTCAATTGCATGTAGGAGAAGATGCCAATGGTGGTTTTGCATGGCTTTTATTGACATTGGGAGGAAGAGAAATAAGGATGAGGAGAGTTGACATGGGATAGACGACAACCTCAGGCCCTTGAGGAACATCTTTTGCCAAACCCTAACTTTGTCATTGTGTATTCTTGAAGTGACGACAAAAGAAGTGGAGGGAGGCCGAGATAGGGAAAAGGGAAGAAAAAAGGACTAAAAAACTTGAATACTTAAAGAGAGAGAAAGTGAACCATTTGCATGCTTGGAGAGAGAGAGATAGAAATTGATGCAAAAATCTAAATTAATAGTATTTGTTAGAATATTTAGGGATATTAACCTATAAAATATATATATATATATATATTTTTATAGAATATTTCTCCGAGAATAGGTCCCTAAATTGATGTATAAATAAGGTCTTATTTCTTGTTAAAATAAGAGATTTTATGTATTATTTTTACATGGTATCAGAGCAAGGTTAGATTTAGGTTTATTCGTCGAACCCTAGTCGCGATCCTCTTCCTTCTCTCTGTTCGACGCCGCCACACGCCTTCCTCGCAGCATCTCTAAACTGGATTTCCTCGTCGCGACGTCCTGTGAGCAAATTGCAAATTGCAAATTCCTCGTCGCATGTGTCCGAGAAAGGCGTCTCGCTCTTCTTCGAAGCCCAAAGCCTCTCCTACAAGATCCTCAGCCGAATCACGGAGCTTGTGTTGGTGCAATAGTTGCCCCAAGTGCATTGAGTTTCAATGTTTGGCTAAACCATGTTTAAAGTTAGGCAATTCTTATTGATCTAACATGTGTGATGCAAGTTTGCAGGAAAGTCCAAGCGTAGTCTTGGCAAAAGAAAAGTCCAAGTGGGTAGTCTTGGCAAAAGAAAAGTCCAAGTGGGTAGTCTTGGCAAAGAAAAGTCCAAGTGGGTAGTCTTGGCAAAGAAAAGTCCAAGTGGGTAGTCTTGGCAAAGCCAAAGTCCAAGTGGGGAAGTCTTGGCAAGCAAAAGTCCAAGTGGGAAGTCTTGGCAAGCAAAAGTCCAAGTGGGTAGTCTTGGCAAGCAAAAGTCCAAGTGGGTAGTCTTGGCAAGGAAAGTCCAAGGGTGGTCTTGGCAAGGACTTGACATGACGAAGCTGATGGAAGCATCTCAGGCTAGTGCAGGGAGGCATGAGGCTATGGGAGGTGTTTGAAGGCCGAGGTCTAGGTCAAGAGAAGCTGAAATGGGATTTTTCAGCTTCACCAGTCGACTGGCCCTGCCAGCAGTCGACTGCTCATAAATCAGACGCACACAGAAAGATCAGTCGAGCCAGAGGAAGACAGGAGTCGACTGGACAGTCGACTGGGGTTATGGATAGTCGACTGTTGCCAGTCGACTGGTCTTGAACAGTCGACTGTGATTTGAACGTTGCAGAAAATTGGCAAGCATTTAATGGCATTTAATGCAAGATTTTGTTGCCGATTGAAGGCATCAGTCGACTGGCCCTGCCAGCAGTCGACTGATGTTGCAGAGATTATAAAAGAAGCCTGCACGAGAACAACTTATCTTCTTCGCCATTCTTTCATTCTTTCGTGCTTCTTTTGTGAGCGTTTTTGTGCTCTGTTCTCTGCTTTATTCCTCTCCTCCTAGACAATATTTCATATCATTTTTGAGGAGATCAGAAAGGTGTAAAGGTTTCTCCGCCTTCGAGTTTTCGAGAAGGAGAAGATTCATAGTGCATCGGGTGTGTGCGTGCGTGTGGATCCTTGGATTAGTCACCTCTGCGGAGGTGGATACCAAGTAAAATAAACCGGGTTAGCGTTGATCTCTGTCTTTCTCTTTTATATTTTTGCTTCCGCTAATCTCTGTGCAGAGAAAGATCAAGAAAAATCGAGAAACGCTATTCACCCCCCCTCTAGCTATTCAACCGATCCTAACAAGTGGTATCAGAGCCGGTTCCGTTTCGGAGGATCTAACCATCAACCGGAGCAACTAATGGCATTTCAAGAGGGTTACAGCACCGCGCGACCACCATACTTTGACGGGAATGATTTCGCCTACTGGAAAGGTAGAATGGAATATTATCTAATGAATGATATTGAAAACTGGTTTAGTATTGTAGATGGGTTCGAGATACCCAAAGATACCGAGGGAAAAGTCATCCCTACGAAAGATTGGACGAAGGATATGTGCAAGAAAGCGCAAGCCAACGCCAAAGCTACAACGACTTTGCAATGCGGACTATCAAAAGAGCAGTTGAGCAAAGTCGGACCTTTTGATTCGGCAAAGGAGTTATGGGAGAAATTGATAGAACTAAATGAAGGATCTACTGAATCGAGACGAGCCAAGAAGGATCTTCTTGTGAGTCAACTACAATCCTTCGCAATGAAATCAAATGAGAGTGTAGCCAAATGCATGGAAGGTTCAAGGAGATAGTCAATGGACTTCATGTAATTGGTGAAAAGATCGACAACCGCGATCTTGTAAGGTACGTGCTACAAGCTTTTCCCCGGACTACTTTATGGGCATCCATGGTCGATGCATATAAAGTATCCAGGGATTTATCAACTGTTAAACTTGATGAGTTATTTTGTGAATTCCAATTACACGAACAAGCTAATATGGGCACGCAGGAGAAAGGTATTGCTTTGATTGTAGATAAAGAGAAGAAGAAGAAGAAGAAAGAAAAGGAGGAACCATCAGAATCTGAGGAAGAGTCTTCAGACAGTGATGAAGAACTAACCTCAAAAGAAATGGCGCATTACGTGAAGAAGATGATGGGAAGAACTAAAAGATTCACGAAGAGAAATTTCAAGAAGACTTTCACACCACATCAAGGTAATGGTCAAAGTTCAGGTTTTGGTACTGATGTTACTTGTTATGAGTGCAACAGGAAGGGACACATCAGGCCAAACTGTCCGAACCTGAAAAAGGAAAATGAGTCAAAAGACAAAAAGAAAAAGGACAAAAGTAAGAAAAAGGAGGTGATGGTGGCTAAAGCAAAATGGGACGATTCAAGTAGCGAATCATCATCTGATGATGAAGAAGCATGCCACATCACAAGACACATGGCACTCATGGCACGAAGAGGAGAATCAGATACTTCGAGCAATGACGAATCATCATCAAGCGAAGATGAATCCTCCTCTAGCGAGGATGAGGTATTGGATAGTCATAAACAAAAATTGCTTTTTCGTACCATGAATTATCTTAAGCATGCATTAGAAAAATCTAAATCTAGGGTCAAGGCACTAAAAGGAGAACTTAGAAGGATTCAAACAACTGCATGTGATCATGGCAACCTAGATGAAGAAAATGCAAAATTAAGGGAAGAAAATGAAAAACTAAAGACATGTTTAGAGAAATTTACTTTGGGATCACAAAAGCTAGATCTAATCTTGAACAGTCAAAGGGCAGTGTATAACAAGGCTGGATTAGGATATAGACCTAAAGAAGTTTCATATATCTCACTTGTAGGAAGGCAATCCAACAAATCATGCACTAAGGGAAAATTAGCTTGGGTACCTAAGAAGTATCTTTCTGATGTTAGTGAGACTAGTTTTTGGATACCTAAGAAGGATGTTTTTCGCATTATGTAGGTGAGAGAAAAGAAGGAAGAAGGCATGTGGATTTTGGATAGCGGGTGTTCAAGCCACATGACCGGGGACGTAGGTAAATTCACTAAAATTAAATATATGAAACAGGGAAATGTATCTTTTGGAAATAACGAAACATTAAAAATCATAGGAAAAGGAACTATTAAAGTATCACCCACTATAACCATACACAGAGTTTTATTAGTTAAAGGCATGGTTTTTAATTTACTTAGTGTAAGCCAACTTTGTGATTCAGGTTACCAAATTGATTTTTATGCTAATAAATGTTTGATTAGGAAAATAGGAATGACCAACATCATTTTAGAAGGACATAGGAAACAAAACCTGTATTATGTGAATTTGGCACTTGCTACTAACTCTTCCATTGAGTGTCTTTTGTCACAAGAAGAAGCAGGATGGCTATGGCACAAAAGGCTTGGACACGTCAACATGAAGACTTTAGCAAAAGTGGCAAATAAGGAGCTAGTGAAGGGTCTACCAAAAATCAAATACATCAAGGACAAACTGTGTGATGCATGCCAAGAGGGTAAGCAATCTAAATCATCACACAAAGGTAAAAATCTAACTAGTACTACATTACCTTTAGAGCTATTGCATCTTGACTTATTTGATTGTCATAGTACACCTTCTTTGAATGGTAGTAAATATTGCTTGGTAATTGTAGATGATTATTCTAGATTTACTTGGGTGTTTTTCATGAAACATAAGGATGATACCCTAGAGATATTCATTGGGTTTAGTAAAAGGGTAGAAAATGAAAGGAAACTCAAAATCAACCGAATTAGGAGTGATCACGGTGGAGAGTTTGAAAATTCAAGCTTTTCCAAATTTTGTTTAGAAAATGGTTACAAACATGAATTTTCATGTGCTAGGACTCCTCAACAAAATGGAGTTGTTGAGAGGAAAAATAGAGCCCTACAAGAAGCCGCTAGAACAATGTTAAATGCCTACTCTTTACCAACCTATTTATGGGCAGAAGCGGTTAATACCGCTTGCTACATTCAAAACAGAATATTAATTCACAGATTTTTAGGAAAAACGTCTTTTGAATTATGGAGTGGAAAAATTCCAAAAGTTAACTACTTTAGAGTATTTGGGTGTAAGGTTTATATCTTAAACACTAAGGATGACCTAAGAAAATTTGAGGCTAAGGCGGATGAGGGAATCCTTGTAGGATACTCATCGACGAGTAGAGGATATAGAATTTATAATAAAAGGACTCAAATTATAGAAGAATCCTCAAATGTTGAATTTGATGAAACTAACAATACCTACCCTAGGAAATCTCAAATTGATGAGGATATACATGCTAAAACCAAAGAAATAACAAAAGAACTTGAAAATTTAGAACTTGAAAGCAATGATCTAGGGGGAGGTAGAGGAGACTCAGACAATGAACTAAAATGCAACAATAACACATGTGATGAACCTATTAGGCCTAGAAATCTTAGGCACCATCAAGATCATCCCATTGACCAAGTGGTGGGAGATATAGAACAAGGGGTTAGAACAAGATCACAAGTTAGAAACGAATCAAACCAAATTGCACTAATATCACAATTTGAACCCAAAACAATTGATGAAGCTTTAAGTGATAATGATTGGATAATCGCAATGCAAGAAGAATTAAACCAATTTGAAAGAAGCAATGTGTGGGACTTAGTTCCAAGACCAAATGATAAAACAATTGTCACAACAAAATGGGTGTTTAGAAACAAACTAGATGAACAAGGAAATGTAACAAGAAATAAAGCAAGACTTGTAGCTAGAGGTTTCACTCAAGTGGAAGGACTAGATTATGATGAGACTTATGCACCCGTGGCTAGATTAGAGTCAATTAGAATTCTCTTAGGATATGCCGCTTACATGGGTTTCAAATTACATCAAATGGATGTAAAATCGGCTTTCCTAAATGGGTATATAAAGGAGGAAGTATATGTGGAACAACCTCCCGGTTTTGAGAGTAATGAGTACCCAAATCATGTGTGTAAACTTAGAAAAGCCTTATATGGTTTAAAGCAAGCTCCAAGAGCTTGGTATGAAAGGTTGTCCACCTTTCTAATTTCTAAAGGCTTTAGAAGAGGAACCATTGATCCTACTTTATTTATTAAGTCTAAGGAGAATGATATTTTTGTTGCCCAAGTTTATGTAGATGATATTATCTTTGGGTCAACAAATGATGAGTTCCTAAATGAGTTTATCAAAAATATGGAGATGGAGTTTGAGATGAGCTTAGTGGGAGAGCTTACTTTCTTTTTAGGATTACAAGTAAAACAAACTAATGAAGGAACACACATTTATCAAACTAAATATGCTAAAGAAATGATTAAGAAGTTTGGAATGGAAAATGCTAAAAACATTTCAACCCCTATAGGAACAAATGTTAAACTAGACAAGGATGAAGAAGGGAAGGAAGTAGATTCCAAAACCTATAGGAGCATGATTGGTAGTCTTCTATACTTAACCGCTAGTAGACCCGATATATTATTTGCGGTTGGGATGTGTGCTAGATATCAATCATGTGCTAAAGAATCACATCTTGCAATAGTGAAAAGAATTTTAAGATATATCAAAGGAACATTAAATGTTGGTTTATGGTATCCAAGAAATCAAAACTTTGACTTGATAGGATACACCGACTCTGATTATGCAGGATGTAAATTAGATAGAAAAAGTACTAGTGGTGGATGCCAATTTCTTGGATCCTCCTTAGTAAGTTGGTGTAGTAGAAAGCAACCATGTGTAGCTTTATCTACTACCGAGGCCGAGTATGTAGCTCTAGGAGGATGTGTAGCTCAATTACTTTGGATGATGCACACACTTAAGGATTATGAGCTAAACTATACCAATGTAAAAATCCTATGTGACAACATGAGCACAATTAATTTAACCAAAAATCCAGTTCATCATTCTAGAACTAAACATATAGAAGTAAAACATCATTTTATAAGAGATCATGTAGCAAAAGGAGACATAGAGTTAAGCTATATAGAATCTAAATCAAATCTTGCGGATATTTTCACTAAACCACTACCCGAAAATGAATTCACAACTTTAAGAAGGGGTTTAGGAATGTGTTTTGTTGAATGAGTGTTTATAGCATTGTATGAACCATTACAAGAACAATTACATCTCACAAAACATTAAGGTTGACTTTGATTGTGTTTTGGCTTGCTTGAACTCTATGTGAGATGCTAGGATGATACTCATGCTTTACTTGTACTCATGGCACATTGTTATAGCATGAAAAGTATCAAAACATTAATAATAGATCAATTATGAGGATAGCAAATATTCAATTCATGGATATCTTGCTCATTAGTCATAATTGAATATTTAAAATGATTGGAAAACAAATAACAAATGTTATCACAATGCTAGACAGTAACAAAACCAGTGGAATTAAAACAATGCATGATATTGATACTCAACATTGCTCAAATAAGACTATTTTGGAGTTTGTGTCAATCTACAAAACTATGACAAATTTTCATGGGAAACAATTTTTCTCTGATAGATATCAGTGAAAGAAATGTTCTCGCAAAATTTCAGATTTTTCTGAATTTTGTGGAATTTCTGGTGAATTACTGAAATCCGACTGAAATATCTGAAAAGAACATTATCAGAATATCAGTCGACTGCTGACATCCATCAGTCGACTGATCAGTCGACTCATCAACTCAATTCACTCGACTGAACTCTCTGTGAGTTTTGAAATTCAATGACAGTCGACTGCTAGACCAGCAGTCGACTGATACAGTCGTCGACTGAACTCATCACAAACACTCGACTGAACTTTCTGTGAGGTTCGAAATATGAGAACAGTCGACTGTTATTCCACCAGTCGACTGTCATCAGTCGACTAACTTAACATCAGTCGACTGATGGGCGAAAAACTTTATAAACGACCCCGACCGCAGGCGACTGGAACCCTAGGTTCCAGTCGCCGGCGCCGGTTTTTCTCCTTTTCCAGCCTTCTCCGGCCGTTCTAAAGCCTCCAATCGCTTCCTAAGTCTAGCCCTAGGGTTCTACTCCACTCTCCTCTCTCGTTTGCAAACCCTAGAAGCCTTATTTCGAAATGGAGGAAGAAAGAAGGTAAAATCCTTTTCCAACATTCATTTCCTTTCAAAATTCATGATTTTACCTCTTAACTAATCTGTTTCTATCTTGTTTTTGTGTTTGTATCATTGCATTTCATTGCATGCATCATATACATGTCATTTTCTTAATTTTTGGTGCATTTAGAGGTCCTAGAATGAAACATGCAGTTTCAAGCGTCCTAGGAGTGAGGGTCTTCCCGTAGAATCCTCCACACCTCCTAGGGAGCCTACACCTCCTCCTCCACCTGAAGATCCCTAGATTCCACTCTTCTGAAGCCCAAAATCTTTTCAATTCTCTTGACTTTCAAATGATGGGGTGTCGGTATTTAAACACTGAATATTTCAATACAAGGACCCCACAACTCATGGAACTCATTACCTTCTACAACCTAGGAATCCTAATGACTTGTACCCACGACATAAATCTTGATCTTTGCAAGGAATTCTATGTGAACCTTCGCCAGATAGGAGGGGACAATCTTAGGTATGAGTCTACCGTTGGAAGAACAGTTATAGAGTTCAATCCTGATAGCCTTCAAGCTTTTCTACAAACCCGTCAATCTACAAATCCTTTTATCACCTATCCAAATTCCATGGTATCATTTCTGGTTCTTTTAGTCATATCTCACGTGATACCATTCATCAATATTACTTTGGAATGGGAGAAACCCTTTCAAAACATTTTTGATAACTCTCGCATGTCAGCACTTCACTATACTTGGTATCACATGATCTTGATTGCATTCTTACCTATAGTCACTCGAGGGCGATCTGTTATTCGCTGGCCACATCTCATCATGATGTACGCCCTCGAGCATCACCTTGACATCAACATTGCTCTAAATGTCTTTGCTTCTATCATTTATTACTCTGCTCCTCATCAAGGAAAACTTTACATGCCCTTCTGCCACATTTTGACTGCATTCTTTGCATCCAAGGGCATAGATGTCACTAGGGGTCAAGTCAAGAAGCTTAGGAAGAATTATGATTGTATAGGATCCCTCCAGCTTAAGTTAGCAAAAATAGAGTATCATGACGGAGCCATGAGATGGGCACGAGACATACAGGCTCCTGCTGCCTGCTGCTGCTGCTGCTGCTGGTGAGGAGGATGCACCTGTTGCTGCAGATGACCCTGCTGCTCCTGAGGGAGTTGCAGCACCTGAGGGTTCTGTTCCAGTTCCTGATCCAGCTCCAGGACCATCTGATGATCGATTAGCACGCATGGAGCAGCGATTTGAGGACTTATATGGAGAGTTCTTGTCTTTCAGACAAGACATTCGTGTAGAGCTCCAGACCATGAGGCAGGAGATTCTTGGTGCATTGCGAGGACAGCAGGCACCTCAGACTCCATCAGCCTCTCCTCCTCAGGATCCTCCTCCTCCAGCAGATGATGACCAGATGATTTGATGTAGATGTCAAGATGTGTTGATTTGTTATCATTTAAATCTTGAACATCTTGTTGAAATTGGTTGTTTGTGTGTAAAACTTTTGGATGGATGTTTGAAAACTATGTTTTGTTTGTGAATTTTTAATCAAGTTTTATGATCTTTATGCATAAATTTTTGATATATCAATTTTGTTTCTCTCTGGATGTTTTGATTGGTCTTTTGAACATGCTTAGTATTTTCTTATTCTATTTGGTACTTTTATGTTTACAATTAATTGATAAAGTTATTGTTGCTTAACTTTAAAATCATGATGGTTGATATGTTTGATATGTGTTGATGCTTTATTTCAAACCTTAAGGGAGAGCTAGATAAGAAAATAGATTTGGAAGAATCTATAATTCTGAAAACTTAAGGGGGAGTTTGAAATTTTTTAAGAAATTATATCTTAAGGGAGAAAAAGGATTGACATGTTTTAAAAGAAATTTAAATTGTGTTTGCTCAAGGAGTTATGATTTGATTCTTAAGGAAGAGCTTTTGTGTGTGAATTTAAAATTTTTATGGAATTATGATTAAGGGGGAGTGTATGATTTAAAAGTGTTTGAAAATAGGAACATGACGTTTAGGGGGAGCCTAGAGGGTTAAACCTAAACTTATTCAATCAAACACATTTTAATATCCCTCAGGAATCTATGGATATATTCAACGAAAAAGAAATCAAATTCATTAGGAAGGTTGATACAAACTTGGACATATATTGATTGTTTTCAATAACTTTTGAATTTTGTATCAAACCACCATATTTGAGACCAAAATTTTTCAAAATTATTTTTCTCAAAGAGAGTTAGTTCTAAGTAATGTACGTGTGAAATTTCACGAATTTTTGAAACTCGTACAATTACTTATGCATTTTTCAAATTCGTCTCTGATAACTGAAATACAGCTTATCAGTCGACTGTGTCAGAGTGCAGTCGACTGCTGAGTCGACTGATGTGCTATAAGTCGACTGATACTACTGTTTTCAACATATTTTGAACCCTTACCTAAATTTTTCCCTCCGAAATGATTGTTGGTGCAATATTAAGAGGGACAAACATATTTTTGAGTAGAAATTTATCCTACTTTGTCTATGGAAACACTTTTTGATCTTTGACAAAAAGGGGGAGAAAGAGAATGTTTAAGTTAATTAGAGAAAGATGAATGTTTAAGGAAAGTTGTTTATTCTGTTAATGCTTATTCATGCTATGCAAGTTATCATATTCTATGATACTATTCAACACTCTGATATCATGTGATTTATGCCTTACTTATCATATTCTAATCACATGCTTTGCTTTAATGATTTAAAGACCTAACTTAAACAAAGTTTTGCCAAACATCAAAAAGGGGGAGATTGTTGGTGCAATAGTTGCCCCAAGTGCATTGAGTTTCAATGTTTGGCTAAACCATGTTTAAAGTTAGGCAATTCTTATTGATCTAACATGTGTGATGCAAGTTTGCAGGAAAGTCCAAGCGTAGTCTTGGCAAAAGAAAAGTCCAAGTGGGTAGTCTTGGCAAAAGAAAAGTCCAAGTGGGTAGTCTTGGCAAAGGAAAAGTCCAAGTGGGTAGTCTTGGCAAAGAAAAGTCCAAGTGGGTAGTCTTGGCAAAGAAAAGTCCAAGTGGGTAGTCTTGGCAAAGTCTGGGAAGTCTTGGCAAGCAAAAGTCCAAGTGGGAAGTCTTGGCAAGCAAAAGTCCAAGTGGGTAGTCTTGGCAAGCAAAAGTCCAAGTGGGTAGTCTTGGCAAGGAGAAGTCCAAGGGTGGTCTTGGCAAGGACTTGACATGACGAAGCTGATGGAAGCATCTCAGGCTAGTGCAGGGAGGCATGAGGCTATGGGAGGTGTTTGAAGGCCGAGGTCTAGGTCAAGAGAAGCTGAAATGGGATTTTTCAGCTTCACCAGTCGACTGGCCCTGCCAGCAGTCGACTGCTCATAAATCAGACGCACACAGAAAGATCAGTCGAGCCAGAGGAAGACAGGAGTCGACTGGACAGTCGACTGGGGTTATGGATAGTCGACTGTTGCCAGTCGACTGGTCTTGAACAGTCGACTGTGATTTGAACGTTGCAGAAAATTGGCAAGCATTTAATGGCATTTAATGCAAGATTTTGTTGCCGATTGAAGGCATCAGTCGACTGGCCCTGCCAGCAGTCGACTGATGTTGCAGAGATTATAAAAGAAGCCTGCACGAGAACAACTCATCTTCTTCGCCATTCTTTCATTCTTTCGTGCTTCTTTTGTGAGCGTTTTTGTGCTCTGTTCTCTGCTTTATTCCTCTCCTCCTAGACAATATTTCATATCATTTTTGAGGAGATCAGAAAGGTGTAAAGGTTTCTCCGCCTTCGAGTTTTCGAGAAGGAGAAGATTCATAGTGCATCGGGTGTGTGCGTGCGTGTGGATCCTTGGATTAGTCACCTCTGCGGAGGTGGATACCAAGTAAAATAAACCGGGTTAGCGTTGATCTCTGTCTTTCTCTTTTATATTTTTGCTTCCGCTAATCTCTGTGCAGAGAAAGATCAAGAAAAATCGAGAAACGCTATTCACCCCCCCTCTAGCTATTCAACCGATCCTAACACTTTATGAAATGATGTGAGGATCGACAAGCTTCTGATTCCCATGTTGCCGTTGCACACGTTGGTAATTTCTTTGCTGGCATATCTCGCTCTTCGGATCCTTGGGTTCTTGATTCTGGGGTCACTGATCATATTACCAGTAATAGATTTCTTTTTTTCTTCTCTCTCTACTTCTGGTTATTTATCCTTTGTCACCATGGCAAATGATTCTCAAACTCAGTCTCAAGGTGTTGGTATTGTTCATCATTCTCCATCTCTTTCTATTCATAATGTTCTTTATATTTCCGGTGCTCCCTTTAATTTATTGTTAATTAATTAGCTTACTTGGTCTCTTGATTGTGTCATCTCGTTTACTAAATCTTCTGTTTTCTTATAAGACCGGAGTATGGGGAGGATGATTGACTTCAGATGTGAGTCTCATGGCCTATATCGGCTTCAACAGTCCTCTCTTGTTGGTTCGACGGTGGCATCTGCACTTCTTATTCATGCTCAGTTAGGACATCCTGGTCTTGATAAGTTGAAACAATTATATCCTGATCTTTCTCACTTAGAGTCTTTATCTTGTAAGTCATGTTAATTAGGAAAGCATATTCGTAGTTCTTTTTCTCCTCGCACTGTGAGTCGGGCTATGCCTCCTTTTTCTTTGGTCCATTCCGATGTTTGGGATCCGAGTCGTGTTTCTTCTACATTGGGGTCATGATATTTTATTACCTTTATAGACGATTTTTCCCGTTGTACTTGGTTATATCTGATGAAAGATCGTTCGGAGTTGTTTTCTCTTTTTCAATCTTTTTTCTATGAAATTAAAACTCAATTTGGTATTTCTCTTCGAACTTTGCAGAGTGATAATGCATGTGAGTATCTATCTATTCTGTTTCAAACCTTCTTGGCGTCTCATGATGTGTTGCATCGGATATCTTGTCTTCATACTCCTCAATAGAATGGAGTTGCCGAACACAAGAATCGTCATCTTCTTGAGATGACCTGGACTCTTCTTCTCCATTCTCATGTTCCTCTTCAGTTCTGGGGTAACGTTGTACTTACTGCATGCTATCTCATCAATCGCATGTCTTCCTCCACTCTATAAGGTCAAATACCTCATCATATTCTTTATCCTCATCAGTCTCTTCATCCTTTACCACCTAAGGTCTTTGGTTCTATATGTTTTGCTCATGCTCTTGATCCTGACATTGACAAACTCTCTCCCCGATCTCATAAATGTGTCTTCCTTGGGTATCCACGATCTCAGAAAAGGTATAAGTGTTATTCCCCTACCCTCCATCGATACTTCATCTCTGCTGATGTCACGTTCTTTGATTCTTTCATTTTTTGGACCTAATGGATCTCCGTCCAAGTTTTCTCCTTCTACGCCTGCACCAATGGCTATCTTTTATTCTCCGGAGGAGTCCCTATCACCTCCGGAGACATCTCCTCTATTGCAGGTTTATCAGCATCATCCTCGTCCTGCTTTGCCGCCGCCCACCACTGACGCTGCCATGGACATATCTTTGGAGCCAAGTCTTTCGTCTCGTCCTCCGGTCCCATCTCCTGAGTCTGATATTCCCATTGCACTTTGAAAAGGTATGCGTTCCACTCGGAAGTCAGTTGTCAGTTGTCGATGGGCATATACAGTGAAAGTCAATCCAGATGGAAAGATTGCCCGACTTAAGACTCACCTCGTTGCTAAAGGCTATACTCAGATCTTCGAATTTGATTATGGAAACAATTTTTCTCCTGTTGCCAAGATGTCTTCCATGTGCATATTCCTGTCCATTGCTGCAATTCGACATTGATCTCTTTATCAATTGGACATCAAAAATGCTTTCTTACATGGTGACCTGCTCGAAGAAGTCTACATAGAGCAACCTCCGTGTTTTGTTGCTCAGGGGGAGTCTTTTGGTTTTGTATGTCGCCTGCGGAAATCTTTATATGGCCTCAAGCAGTCTCCCAGAGCATGGTTCGGTAGATTTAGTACTGCAATTCAACAGTTTAACATGACTCGGAGTGAGGCTGACCATTCTATCTTTTATCGCCACTCATCTACTGGTTGCATCTACTTAGTAGTTTATGTTGATGATATTGTTATCACAGGTAGTGATCATCTTGAAATTTCACAGGTGAAACAACATCTTTTCAAACATTTCCAGACAAAAGATCTCGACAAACTCAAATATTTTTTGGGGATAGAAGTAGCACAGTCCAAAGATGGGATTATCATATCCCAAAGGAAGTATGCAATGGATATTCTAGAAGAAACAGACATGTTAAACTCAAAGACAGTTGACACCCCCATGGATCCTAATGTCAAGATCATGCCAAATCAGGGGAAGCCTCTTCCAGATCCTGAACGATACAGGTGATTAGTAGGGAGACTAAGCTACCTTACTGTTACTCGTCCGGATATCTCATTTGCAATAAGTGTAGTAAGTCAGTTTCTCAACTCTCTATGCAAGGAACATTGGGATGTTGTGACACGCATTATCCGATATATCATAGGCGCTCTAGGAAAGGGTCTTTTATATGAAGACAAAGGACATACTCGAGTCGTAGGGTATTCTGATGCAAATTGGGCAAGATCTCCCATTGATAGGAGATCTACTTTTGGGTTTTGTATATTTATCGGAGATAACCTTATTTCTTGGAAAAGCAAAAAGCAGAATATTGTGGCAAGATCCAGTGCAGAGGTAGAATATCGAGCTATGATCATAACCAGTCAAGAACTTATATGATTCAAACAGTTACTTCAAGAGCTAAGATTTAGAGAGGTTACACAAATGTCACTTATATGTGACAACCAAGCCGCCATGCATATCGCCTCGAATCTAGTTTTTCATGAGGACAAAGCATATTGAAGTCGACTGCCACTTTGTCAGCGAGAAAATCATATCTGGTGAAATATCTACTAGTTTTGTTAACTCACATGATCAACTAGCAGATATATTCACTAAGTCACTGAGAGGTCATCGAATTGACTACATATGTAACAAGCTAGGAACATATGATTTATATTCTCCAGCTTGAGGGGGAGTGTTAGAATATTAGGGATATTAGCCTATAAAAAAAATATTTTTTTGTTATAGAATATTTCTCCTAGAATAGGTCCCTAAATTGGTGTATAAATAGGGTCTTGTTTCTTGTAATAAAATAAGATATTTTATGTATTATTTTTACAGTATTCAAACACACTTCCATTCCAATCATGTTGTTACCCTATTTCTTCTCCCATGACTCCTCTTCCAATGTCTTCTTTAGGTAGAGCAATCGAGCTCTTTGTATCCAAGTCCTCAAATATTGATTAGGAACCCTTGGGTCACAACCTTTATTTGGGTCATAGAGGAGTGTCAACGAAGAGCAAGGTAGCCTCGTTGTGCGTGGGTGGAGATCATCTACCCACTAAGCAATGGATGGCTTCATGATGCATCACAGCTAGAACTTGGTGATGGAGGCAAAGAGTGTTGATCAACATTGTGTCAATTCTATAAGGTGGAGGTGGAAATGTCAGTGACAATTGGGGAAAAGATTGGAAGGTGGTAATGTGATTGATAAAAGGATAACGACGAAGTGAGAAAAGCACTGAGGCTAAGGCAAAAGTCAAGGGAGGCAATTGGTGTTGGCAAATCATTGTAGGACAAAGCCAATCATTTGATGCACTCTAGGAAAATATAACCCTATCATACTAGTAATCATTGTAGTTTTATCAATTTAATGAGGATATTGGGGGCCTTCTCATAATACCTATTACCAACCCTATTATACTAGTAATGTTTATGATTTTATCAACTTAACAAGGATATATTGGATTTTTTTTCATAATACCTATTGGATCCACCACTTCCATCAATTTGGGGTAAATTTGATCATGTAGCCTTCATGGATTATAGATGCTTCCTCTGTACTTGTTTCTGTTGATATACATAGTGGAAGTTGTTGTCAGTAGGCTCTTCTCTTCCCTCCTTCCAAAGGCAGTGTTTTGTTCCCTCCAAGTATACACAATTTAAAAAGGTGGTTATGGAACCATGTAAGTTTGGGGAAAGAGAATAATATATCAACTTCTTTAAGATATTTATTGCATGGGTATATATAGGACTCACAACAAAAGCCTACACCTAGACTAGTCCCTGTAACTTTATGCTCTTAACATACCCTTTTAATCCTAATGGATTCAAAATATAGCATATTAATCCTAGTTTATTTAAATTATCTAACTAAAATCTCCTGTTCTTTGAGCAAATAAATAATTTGAGCAAGAATAAGTAAACTTCAAGTCCATGGGAGAAGAGCATAAAACAAGTTTGGAGATATTTATTCAGAAATATCACTGTACGACATAAATTCCTGCTTCCCATAATACAATAATCATGCTCATCAACTCAAAACCATTTCACCTTAGTCAATGGTGCCTTAATTATTCATCAACAAACAATTTGTACTATGAGCCATTTCCCTAAATCACCCACAGATTTTTATTGCAAAATGCATACTTAACAACACGTGAGAATCACCCTTTAGTAAACATAGAAATGATGTAGATTCAGCAATCATCATCTTAGTCCCAACTATTAAGGGGACGGCTAAAAGGATCCTATCCTTCATTGAAGTCTAGGCTAACCTATATCACTAATAATATTCAAATATTTTCTAATTTTAAATTACATTAAAATTTTCTTCGCCAGAGAAATAGTGGCATAATTGCAGGACAAGCAATTAGTAAATCACCCTGACCTCCACAGATCAGAGCTAGCTATGATCCAGATACATAACAGATAAGCAGTCCACAAATACTGACCTCAGCCATGACAGTTTCAATACACTGTTGAAGACCTTTTTGAGCAGAACCCTCTACTTTGGAGACAGCTGTACCCATCTCTTCGAGACATGCAGCATGAGCATCAGGAGCTAAAATCCGAGAAATTTTATTTGAGAAATACTGAGAAAAATAGTAATCATCAGCATAAAGCTTCCATTCTTAGTGACATATGCACATAAGGAAAATTTTAGTGATTTACTTGTTGAAGTATTGCAACACTGCTAGCACATCGCTGCACAGCAATCATGAAAGATCTAAAGCTACTCTCACCTGCAGCAGCAGCAGCCTCAGCCTGAAAATTTTCACAGCAAGCTACTTACTAAATATAAGAGCATCACCATGTGTAAACAAGGTAATGGAGAACACCTAGCATGAGGAGAAAAAAGATTAAAGGAGAATAAACATACAGCAGAAGCAGCTGCTGCAGCCACCCTTCTGCTGACGCTTGCTCCAATAACAAATCTATCTCTTAGAGCTGCAGCCTCATTTAAACTTTCTCTGGCATGCTCGAGCCCATTAGTTAAATATCGGCTCACCTATTTAGAACTCATCATTAGTAAAGACATAATATCAAGATAGCCTATTAAGAATTCATCATTTAAGAGAGACAGATATCATCAGATAAGAAGTAGCAAACATTGCTATTGCTCCCTAACTTACTTGTTCCAGTAAGCAACCAAAGACTGATCTCACATTACTTGCAAGAGTAGCTGGCTGCAAAAATCAAAAACCTTTGTCAGTTAGCTTAGTGATGCAGCAAGGGAAGACAATCTCACATAGAGATAATCTCACAAGAGACAAATCGAAGAATTATTCATCACATGGGATCCAAATACCTTTTATAAACCACGATAAAGACCAAATATCCTCAATACAAGGCCTACCTTATCCAAAAAATCATAACTAGCTCTTAAAAATTTAAAACAACTCTTAAAAATTAAACAAACTGCAAAAAAATTAAAACCCTAAAATTTTAAAGGAAATCCTAAATTTGCCCCAAATTTCAAACTGCATCACTTAGCCAGTAAAGCAAAGATATTAAAGAAAATAAAATGAAATATACCCTGGAAGCAAAGATACAAAGAATATAAAACGAAATACACCAACGAAACATTAGCATTCACATAGAGAAACATTCAAATGGTTGTCATATGCTGAAAACATTGATCATCAAAATCTAAAGGATGTAAAAATTGGTCAACAAATTCTTGCCATTAATTAGTTGAATAAAAAAATGAATGACTGCAGAGAATGATTATGATGCTTCAAATTTAAGCTAATCACTCAAATCCGAATTAGACTGAAGCTTCAGATTCAAAAGCTAATTGATTCATGGTGCAATAGCTGTTAAACAAGTACCAATCATATTGTGGTCATAATGAGTTACTGGTGAGTAGAAGCATATAAAATGAAGCCTGCATGAAAAGAATTTGGAACAAACTTTGCTCCAATGCTAACTTATATCGCACAACTTCAATAATATTTAAAAGGGTTACCAACAATCCTATCCTCCTAGACACTAAGAAGTTACCTAAATATGGAAAGAATTTAGATGGAGCTTGAGATTAGATTGGTTGAAGAGACTAAGTGTTTGATGCAAAAAAATCACTAGTTTGCAACTGAACCTCATATGATTGCCATATATATGACAATTGGAACAAATTGTAAGATTAAAAAATATAGGGGAAAGAAAGAAGGTTCTCATCATATAGGCAACCGGTCATCACAGGAAGGAGTATAAGATGAGAATGAGCTGCATGATTTTGTATGTGTTAGATCCACATGAGTACAAGTTTATGGCAATCATATCCAATTGATCTTTTACATAAAACCAACAGATAATCAAATGGCAAACAAATTGAGCAATGATCTATATTAGTAAGAGCATAAATGATTTGATTGAGCTTAAACTGGAGTTAGTACAACATTTGATGTGATTGAATGAAGTGACAATGAGATTAATCATGATTCAATTATGTTGTTAATTATCTATTGTTAAATTAGATGGTGGTGAGGTGTGTGGTAGAGTAGAGATGACAATGGATCAACTTGGTCAATGATGACTGAACCAATTTTACAAGAAATCATTGTTGAAATGATGCATCATATTTAGGCACATTAAAGATTTATGGTACATTATTTTCCTCCCATGCCCTCCAAATGATTATTCATGAGTTGATATTTGTAGTTCTCCAAATTTTATATTATGCCTGGGGGTATGTATCTGAAAAGATCATACAGGAGGACAAGTACAACAAAAATAACAACCAAGTCTTATCTCACTAAGTGGGGTCGGCTATGGATCCTTTTATGTCATTGGGATATATCTACTACTATATCATCATCTATACTTAACTAAATTTTATCTTATTTTATTGTTGTTAATCAAGTCTTTTTTGATCTTCCTCTTTCTCATTTGATGTGCGTATTTATAATAGTTTCACATCGCCTAACTGGAGCATTTATTGATTGTTTAAGTACATTCCGTATCATCTTAAATGTCTTTCGAAGTTTTCCCTCAATAGATGCAATTTCGACTCTCTCTAATGCTCTCATTTTTTATTTTGTCCATCCTCGTATACCCACACATCCACCTTAATATCCTCATCTCTGCAACTCTCATCTTCTGATCATGTGTTCAAGTCATAACCCAACATTCAGCATCATATAACATAGTAGGTCTAATCGCAATTTTGTAGAACTTCTCTTAAATTTTAGAGATACTTTACGATCAGATAAAACACTCGACGCTCTTCTCCATTTCAATCATCCTGTTGTATTCTATGTAAGACAACTCTCTCAATTCCTTTATCGTCTTGCAAAAATGATCCTGAATACTTAAAACTCTCAATTCTAGACAACTCATAATCTCCTATCTTAACAATTGTCTCATTATATTTAATATTGCTAAACTTAAAATCCATATATTCTGTCTTTACTATACTAAGTTAAAACCTTCTACTTATAGTGTTTCCCATCAAGATTCTAATTTAACATTTACTCTTTCACGTGTCTCATCTATCAAAACAATATTATCTGCAGACAACATGTATTACGATACTGTGTTTTAAATGTATCCAGTGAGTTCGTCCATAATTAATGCAAAAAGATAGGGGCTTAGAGTTGATCTTTGATGTAACCCTATCTTTATTGAAAATGTTTCAGTTAATCTATCTGAAATTTTCATTCTGGCCGTTACATCCTTATACATATTCTTAATTAGTTCAATATATGCTATGCTAACACCTCACTTTTTTAAAATTCTTCATATAATTTCTCTTGGCACTCTATCATAAGCTTTTTCTAAGTCAATGAATATCATCTGTAGATCTTATTTTTGCTCCTGATATTTTTCAATTAATTACCTGTGAAGATGTATAGCTTCTATTATCAACCTTCCATGCATGAATCCAAATTGATTTTCGATCATCATGGTCTCCTTCCTTAATTTTTTTCTATTACTTTTTTTCATTATTTTTTTTTCAAAGTTTCATAGTATGACTCATTAGTTTAATACCCCTATAGTTTGTATAATTTTGTGCATCTATCTTATTCTTACATAAGGGAACTAGCACACTTACCCTCCATTGATCATATATTTTTTTCGTTTTCAATATATTATATTAAATAATTTTATAAGTTATTCAATACCTTGTTTCTCTAGGCATTTCCATACCTCTATCAGAATATCAACTGGTCCAACGACTTTTCCATTTTGCATCCTATGTAAAGCTTGTTCTACTTCTGAAGTTTGAATTCTACAATACAAATTTAAATTTTTATACTCATTTGATCTATTTAAATTATCTAAATTAAGTTGATCACCTAAACATTCATTAAAAAATTGATGAAAATATATCTTCCACCGTTCTTTTATTTCTCCATATTTACTAGTACCTTATTGCATTCATCTTTAATACATCTTCTTTGGATAAGATCTTTTGTCTTCCTCTCTCTCATTTTAATTATTCTATAAATGTCTCTTTCTCCTTCTTTTGTATCTAATTTTCGATATAACTATTCAAAAATTTCATTCTTAGCTTCATTCACTGCTTTCTTAGCCTCTTTCTTGGATATTGTATATTTTTTTAAAGTTTTCCTCATTCTTACAAATATATAATTTCTTATAGATTGTTCGTTTTTCTTTCACTTTCTCTTGTATTTTCTCATTCCACCATTAAAATTTCTCACTTGGTGGTGTATGCCCTTTTGACTCACCGAGCATACTCTTGGCTACTATTTTCAACTTTGATACCATCTTATCCTATGTCGTATTAGAGTCACCATATATTCATCTAATGTTTGTACTCCTACTTCTCTTTAAATATGTTTTGCTTTCCATCCTTTAACTTCCACCATTTAATTGTAGGAGTCGTGTATATTTTTCTTCTATTGATATAGGAGAACAAGTGCAAAGAATAATTTCAATGCAGAGTTTGATGCAAATTCACAGAAGCGTCTCGTAATAGTTTTAAAAAAAATAGCCTTCACAGCACCATTTGTGTAAATGCCAAAGGATATGTATAAATAATTTTTTACAAAAGTCAAGATTCTCAAGTTGATTAATACTGTTTTTCTAAAGCTCATTAACTACTAGCATTCATGTAATTTTGGTTATTTTTCAATCGGTGTTTAAATCAACAAAGGCACAGACTAGCACTAACCTGCGAAGAGAACAAAGTACATCTAGTAATGGCTTCCTCATTCCACCGTACAAATTCTGCTACTATAGTAGCAGATATCTGTTGGATTGGAGGACTTGCTGCTGTTTTTGACCTTGAGATAGTCCCAGTCGATTCAGATTGTTGCTGGGCTTCAGCACGTAACTCCTCCATCTGTGGTACAAGATAGATAGCATTTATATACTGACTACCAACAAGAATCCTTAGATTCTTTGTAGCAGAGTAATGACTATTTTAAAGCACAGGCAGTGCAAAACCTTTGATTGATACAGTTGTTTGAGGGACGCCAGTTCATACTCTGGATACTCATCTTTGTGTGAAAGAAACAGTGATTCCATAAGACCTGGGACAGAAAGAACACAGTTGTTGAACAGGGTAAGTTACTAAGACACATAATAGGAAATAGACAATATTGAACTTTTGCATTTCATGCTGTTTTGCACATGTTTGCAACGATAGAATAATAAAAACAACATATGGGGGAAAAAATAATAATGCACAGGGCATGCCCCAAGACGTAAGCATATGGTTGGATCAGGTTGTCCTAGTTGGCATAATGTCAAGTATACCAGAAAATAATCAATCTCCAAAAGTTGGACGGCACACATCAACATGCCATGATTAGGCAATCTTGGATTGTCCAGCGACCATAATAATCTCTCTTGTCTTCTACTTTTATAGGTAAAAGAATAAG
Source organism: Curcuma longa (assembly GCF_044706935.1). Taxonomy (NCBI): domain Eukaryota; kingdom Viridiplantae; phylum Streptophyta; class Magnoliopsida; order Zingiberales; family Zingiberaceae; genus Curcuma; species Curcuma longa. The sequence continues at coordinate 10,553,987 of NC_133867.1, read as the reverse complement.
ATTTATTAGAAGGTTCAAAATTTGATTTCAGTGATGGTTTCAGCATTTTCAGAATGGTACCACTCAGTGTCAGCTGTGCTGACACTAAGAAATGTGTTGGAGTAGGCAAACATGGTTATCGACTAGTCCCACCCCCTCTTATACCCTGACACTTTTATTCTAAACTTCCAGAATTGCAAATATTCTAGTGAATTATATCAAAATTTGATAGACACAACTCAAGAAATGCACGTAAATATAGAAGCAAGTTTTAAAATTTCAAGCCGTGACAAAGTTTTGGTTTATGAATGGAACGGGAGGATTTCAATATGTATCATGCCGTACCAATATGATTTTAATATTTTTTAATATAAAATATATTAATTAAAAATATTTTTATTAATATTTACTTGTCATATATGCTTAATATTGAGTTATATTTAAGATGTTGAATGGTAAGTTCAAGTTTTGATATTATCTTGTGATATGTTTCATGCTTATTGAATCTTTTGCAACAACTATTCAGTAATGTATAAATTTAAAATTTATATTTTTATTATTACACATAATTAAATAGTCTTAATTAAAAATTTATTATAGAGCATAAGTCCAAAATCTTGCATTCATAATGGTGAAGAAGATTAATCTTCAATATATTTATTGCAGAGGCATCAAATCGAGATCTTGCACTTGTAATGTTAATGAAGATCCATTTTCAGTTTTGACATCTTGGATATATTTTGATGATTTTAAAAATTGATCATGTTACATTTATTTGAAAACTTAGAATTATTTATGGATTAATATAATTTTTATATTTTGAGAATATGTAGAAATCTAAATTACTTTCGAAAGAGTCTCTTAGTGGCAATGTACATGTAGTTCCATAGCGAGACTAGTCACAGGCTATAGGTTTCTTTCCTACTGGATCGGAGCGGCCGAGAATGTTATGTCAAAAGGACCAACGATAATGAAGGAGTAGGAGTCGAATAGAATCGAATGATTACGATATAAATAATGAGACAAAGCCAAGAGAAGAGGGGAGTTAAACAATAAACGAAGAGCATAGGGAAAGAGATACAGATTATGATTAAGATGGAATGGAAAGAGATGTTGAGAGTTTCACTAAGTATAGTGAGTGGTTCATTCCAAGAGTTCATTTAATCCTTATAATTATTAGCTTATAAAAGGTTGGAGAATGAGTCCTTGTTTGAAAGGAAAGGACTGTGGCCTTTAATGGATAAGTATAAACCAGGCCATAAAAAGGATAAAGGCTTGCCATCAGAAATTGTGAGACCCTAGCTTATATGACAATTCCCAATCTCTATTGGCATCCAAGAATTTATATTTAAACCAAACTAAGATTTCCAGCATCAGACACGAATTGACTGTGTTCCCTAACACGATCATGTCTCTTGTTACCACCTAATGAAGAAGTCCAGAACCGAACACGGTCTGGTCGTGTACCCTGACACGACCGTGTTAGATCAACCAGAGACATCCAACAGCCAACATGGCCTAGCTGTGTTTGCTTATCGATCATATTCGATCAATTGCATACATCTAGTTGCCAACACAGTCTGACCATGCTTACCAACATGGTCATGCCGCGGTGGCAGTGCCCCAAACGATTTTTGTCATTATATTAGGGTTATTTTCGTCTTTTGCATTGTAGGATTTTGAGACTAATTTAAACTTGTGTTTAGTTGTTAATTACGGTATTATCTTTTGTATTGAATCAACCTATTTGGGTAAACCTAGAGATGACTTCTCTTCATTTGATAATTTCCAATATTTTCTCTGAAATTCCACTGTGGAAACGAGCCTCTAGAATAATGGTTATTTTATCCGGCGTCAATTGGTATCAAAGCATATCAGATCCAATGGAAAGTCGTCATGGTCGTGGTTGCAATAGGCAAGTTCCGATTAAGGAAACTGAGCATCGTGATCGTAGCATTCAGGATGTGATGATTGAAAATTTACAACGGCAAGTTACAAAATTAACCCAGTGTCTAGTGGCATAGAATTCTGAAAATCGTGAGTTCATTGGTGTTGATTCTGAATCCACTTTCGAAAACTCATATCACAATCATGCTAAATTCTGGGAACGTCATGGTCGAGAGGATCGATATGGAGGCTTTGATTTTCAGGTTGATCTGCCCGAGTTTTTTGGTATGTTACAAGTCGAGGGATTCGTTGATTGAATTAACGAAGTGGAGAGAATTTTTTATTATAAGGAAGTGCCCAATAGTGTGAAAGTGAAATTGATTGTCATCAAACTCAAAAGACGAGCATCAACGTGGTGGGGGCGATATCGTGACAAACAAGGCAAAGCCAAGATTACTGATTAGGAGAAAATGAAAAGTCACTTTCTTCCCTTCGATTACACTCAAACTTTATTCCAGCAATTCCATGCGTTGAGACAGGGTGCAAGATCGGTCAATGATTATACGGAGGAATTTTACTAATTGATTGCCCGAAACGATCTATCTGAGATAGAGGAGCAAATGGTGGCACGATATTTGGGGGGTGCACCAGTCCTTGCAAGATATCCTCAGTCTTCATTTGTTGTGGACTGTTTCAAAGCCCTACCAATGTGCCTTGGACTGCAGAATAGAAAACTAGTGATTAGGTGTGACCAGAACAGTTGGCTAGTTCATCCTTAAGATTCACATGCTATCCAACAACCACCGCAGGTTAATTCTAACCTGTTTTCATTGTGGTGAACGAAGGTATAGAGCAATCGATTGCAAGAAACTTGCTAATCAAAAGGGCAAAAATTTGTTGATTAAGGAAAACGTGGGAGACGAGACCGAGGTAATTAGCAAGCAGTGTATGACGATGAGGAAGTTGACAAGGTGCTTTATGGTGATGACCATGAGACTTTAGTCGTTCGCAGAAGTCTGCTAACTCCCAAGGGTGATTCGGGGGATAATTGGTTGAGAATCAATATTTCTCACACGACCTACATAGTCACAGATAAAGTTTGTAAGATGATTATCGACAGTGGCAATTATGAGAATGTTATGTCCGAGAAGGCTATCCAGAAATTTTAATTAAAGACGGACCGTCATCCTAAGCTTTATAAGTTATCGTGGCTAAATAAGGTAGTGAGATAACAGTGGATAGACGATGCTATATAGCTTTTTCAATTGGCAACAAATATTACGATAATGTTTGGTGTGATGTTGTGTCTATTGATGCATGTTATGTATTGTTGGATCGACCTTGGTAGTGTGATCGCAATATTATGCACAATGGATGGAAGAATACATATACCCTCAACATTAAGGGAAAGAAGATTGTGTTGGCACCCCAAAGGGAAGGAATCACTCCTATCTCGATAGCCAATAATACTAACCTACTTTTTATGTCCAGATTTTTAGATAAGATGGAGCATGAAGACGTAATCTATATTTTGTTACATTGCATGAATAATGCAACAACCATAGACCCTGAGTTACCAACAGAAGTGCAACAACTGCTAGAATATTTTGCCGAGTTGATGTCAGAGAATCTTCTTTTTGGGCTACCACTTATAAGAGATATCCAACATCGAATTGACCTTATTCCGGGGTCGAGTTTGTCTAATTAACTAGCATATCGCTTCAGTCCCAAGAAGGCTAAAGAATTGCAGTGACAAGGAGAACTATTGGAACAAGGTTATTTCGTGAGAGAATGTGCCCATGTATAGTCCTTGCCATGTTCGTGCCCAAGAAGGATGATTCATGGCGTATGTGTATTAACAGCCGAGTCATCAATAGAATTACTGTGAAGTACATGTTTCCAATTCCCCACTTGGATGATATGTTAGATCAACTATGCGGTTCCAGGGTCTTCTAAAAAATTGACCGTAAGAGCGAATACCATCAGGTCAGAATAGGATTTGGAGATGAATGGATGATAGTTTAAGACGCAACATGAGTTCTATGAGTAAATGGTCATGCCTTTTATACTGTCAAATGCACTCAACACATTCATAAGGTTTATGCACCAGATCTTGCGATCTTTTATGAGAAAATTTACGGTAGTTTACTTTGATAACATCCTCGTTTATAGTCCGACGTGAGTTTTACACTTTGATCACCTCTGTGTTGTTTTTGAAGGGCTACAAACAAAATGTCTATTTATCAACAAGAAGAAGTGTTCATTTTTTACTACGTCAATAACTTTTCTTGCCTTTATTGTGTCTACTAATGGTATTCACGTAATCAAAAATAGACGCAATCTTGGAGTGGTCAAAACTAAAGACCTTGCACGATGTCAGAAGTTTCCATGGGTTGGCTTTTTTCTACCGTCGATTCATGTGAAATTTTAGCACTCTAATTGCTCCTATCACCAAGTATCTCAAAGGGCGTGATTTCAAGTAGTCTGAGAAGGCAAAGGTCAATTTTCAATTGATCAAGCAGAAAATGACCGAGACACCAATTTTGGCACTCTTTGATTTTGACAATGTGTTTAAGGTTAATTGTGATGCATCTGACATTGATATTAGTGGTGTTTTGAGTCAGTCAGGGCGTTTAGTTACTTTTTCAGTGAGAAACTATCCGGTTCCAAAAAAATTATTCTACCTAAAACATAGAATTTTATGTCATACTACAACCCTTGAAGTATTGGCGTCACTGCCTAACAAAAGGAGTTCATTTTATTTACTGATCACGAGGCCCTAAAGTACATCAATGGTCAACACAAGCTAAATAGACGACATGTCAAGTGGATGGCCTACTTGCAAGAGTTCACCTTTATGCTGAGACACCAAACAGGGAGCCTGAACTGTGTCACAGATGCCATGAGCTGTTGTTCTTCACTACTTACCACCATGAGGACCAAAGTTGTAGACTTTGAGGCTTTCGCAGACATGTATGCAACCATCCCGTCCTTCGGAAGGATATTCCAGAAGTTAACTGATGGTCACCGCCATGATTTTATTTTGCATAATAGTTATCTATTTCGTGGGCTATAGTTGTACATTCCAGACTGTTCATTAAGGTAGCAAATTATCAGTGAGCTTCATAATGAAAGACACTTTGATCATGACAAGACATTGACTCTCATCTCTTCTAATTTTTATTGGCCCAAATTGACCAGTGATGTAACATTTTATGGACCAATATTATGTAAATCTCACCAACGCAATCTTGTACACTCCCTTACCTGTGCTTGAAGTTCCTTAGTTCGATGTCAACATGAATTTTGTATTGGACTTACCCCGCACCCAACGGACCTCGAATTCTATCTTTGTTGTGGTTGACAGGCTTTCCAAGATGACCGATTTTGTAGCTTACAGAAAGACCATAGATGTTGTCCAAATGGTCCATCTTTACTTCAAGATCGTGTGTTTACATAGTATTCCTTGGTTCATCACTTCATATCGTGATACCAAGTTCATCAGTTATTTCTGGAAGAGCTTATGGGGAAAACCGAGAACACAGTTAAACTTTAGCAGTGCCTATCACTCCCAGATAGATGGTCAGACCGAGGTGGTGACTCGGAGTCTGGGCAATATTTTGAGGTGTTTGGCAAGGACTAAGCTGAAGCAATGAAATTTGGCATTACCTCAAGCAGAATTTGCCTATAACGAATTAAAAAAGAGAACTACAAGGTTAAGCCCTTTTGAGGTTATCTATGGACGGAACCCATCAGAGGTTGATTTAGCCCCTATCCCACATATAGGACGATTTCATCCTAAAGTAGATGAGATAGAAGAGTATCTTCGGGGTATTCATGAGCAGATAAAATAGGCTATTTATGATAATAATACCAAGTACAAGACTCGAGTTAACAGTCATCATCGTCAAATACTTTTAGATGTATGTGATTTTGTTTAGGTTGTATTAACTCATGATCATTTTGACGAGTATAATAAGCTTAAAGATTGGAAGATTGGACCTTGTGAGATATTATAGAAGATCAATGATAATGCTTAGAGCATCCACAATATGAGCAAATATTTCTCCCAAATATTTGTGGTCCCCATGTCCACATCATCAATCAAACATCCCAAATTCCACAATAAAAAATTCTACAAACCAAATATTTATAGGCACCACCCATCAAATCTCACTCCCAGATATCCCAAATTCCATAATCAAATATCTCACCAACCAAATATTTATCGGTCCACTATCATTTTATTAATTATGATAATATGGGGGGTATGGAAAAGGTTGGAAATTATATGGGTGTTGTGTGGAAAATGGAAATTGAGGATGTTGTAGATTAAGACGAACATGAGAATTTTCTCCACTTGAATTTTCGTTAATATTTGAAAAGTTCAACAAATCCCAATAATGACTAGAATTTTTATCCATTTTCTCCAAATTTTTGGTATGTAGTGTGTTTTTTTGTGGTAGAAAGATGGATGAAATAAGTTGAAATTAATGAAATTTTGGTAATGAAAAAATGATGTATATATAGAAAAAAATGAACGTTGCCCAACGTTTCAAAAATTGAACATTGACAACGTTTACAAACTTTTCCATTTAACAATGTTGGTCAATTGAATATCAATGCAAATATTGATAAATATATTGAGAAAGCTGTAGCACGGGTGGACCTCTATTGGTTGCCCACCCATGCGCACTGTGCTACAGCCGTGAGTTTAATTTATTTTAAAAAAATAGAAATCACCAGCCACCAGGTAAAATTTTTTGCCCAGCGATTTCTAATATCCAAATCTCCACCCCGTTCTAGTGGTGAAGATTTGGGATTTGAGATTTGGGGATATTTGGAGAAAATATTTCTCTAAATGCACTTACAGATTGCGTCTTCCTATTTACTTGAAGACTTTTGATGTCTTTAATGTGAATCACTTAGGATGCGTTTGTTTCCGGAGACAGGGACACAAATACAGAGACAGAAATAGGATTTCTGTCTCCGCCCCGTTTGATTTTGAGAGACAGAGACAGAAATAGGATTTTTGTCTCCGTCTCAGATAGAATTTCTGTCCACTTTCAAATTGCGTCTTCCTATTTACTTGAAGCCGACTTTTGATGTCTTTAATGTGAATCATTTCTGTATTTCTTAGTTAGGTCCTTATTTTGTGGATTCTGATGACACTACTTTAAACTCAAGGATGAGTTCTTTTCAATCCGGGGCAACTGATGCAATGGAGCAATAGCTAAGATTTCCAGCATCAAACATGGGTTAACCGTGTTCCCTAACATAGCTGTGTCTCTTGCTGCAACCTGACAAAGAAGTCTAGAATCGAACACAATCTAGCCATGTCCCCTGATACAGCTGTGTACGGACAACCATAAACATCTAGCAGCTAACACGAACCGCAGACATCCTGCAGCCAACATGACCTGACCGTGCTTACCAACACGGCCATGGCATGGTGATAGCTCTAAACGATTTTTACCATTATATTAAAGTTATTTTCGTATTTTGCATCTTAAGATCTTGAGACTATTAAAACCTTTATTTAGTTGCTAATTAAGGTATTATTTTTTATTTTGAATCAACTTATTTGGTTAAACCTAGAGACAACTTCTTTTCTCTATTTGGCGATTTTCGATGTTTTCTCTGAAATTTTACTATGAAAACGAGCCTCCATAATAGTTGATATTCTGTTCAGCGTCAAGAACTTAACTAGGAATAGTGAGAGGTTAGTGAGATCTAGAACCAAATAGTAAAATCTAAAGCATAAGATCGTAAGATCCTATAGTTTAAATATATATATATATATATATATATATATATATTGCCAATTTATTATTAATCATATGCATTAAATTTAAAAATATTTAAAAATAGGTAAAACATTGCATCATGTTATAATATTATAAGGGAAAAAAAATAAAAGTATCCATTTAATAAATGTAATAATGAAATAGAACAACATTTTTTATGTAGCAAGCGATAACCTTTATAAGATGGATCAAAATGACAATTCAAAAGATCCTTCTATGTGAAAATTAAAAAAGGTTAATACAAGTTTTCTGCAACGGTGTGATATCTAAAAAATAGCCTCTTCTTAGTGAATTAAAAAAGGTTCACATATAATCACAAGTTTTCTGCAACATTGTGATATCTGAAAAATAACCTCTTTTCAACCAACATTGAGTTGGGTCCGTCAGATTGACCCGCCCTGTCAAATAATTTAAGCAAATTAAATTGAAATGTTATCACCGCATTTAAAGACGGCCCAAAACGAGCCAGTCGGCGCGAGTTGCAGGCCCAGGTATGTTGGCCTGTGGCGAGCTCAGGTTGGCCCGCAGGTTGAGAAGAAAAAAAAATCAAAACTTAGAACTAAAATGAAAAACACTGGTGGGTTGGCCCGCCTAATCCTTCGCTGCGGTTGTCTTCTTCCCTCTTCTTCTCACGCTGACAAATGCCTCATGAATCATGATGGCCACCTCCCACCTCACATCCTCAATGTCCACAATAATCCGCAACTTCTTCTTGGAGATTGATTTGCAGGCGAACCGCTCGCTCGTGGCCTTGTCGGTGCAGAGATAGGTGACCCCGAACTCTTCGCAACCGAGCTCAATGTCGAGCTCATACTACTTCTCGATGTGATGGCCGATGGGATTTTTGAAGACGACGAGACTCGACACGCAGCCGAAGAAGCGCTTCCCCTCCTTGCTCGCCGCCTTCTCATGATCAATAGGGGGCACAACAATTCCCCATTTGAATTTGTGCTCAGGTCTGACCTTTTCGCCGATTCCGAAAGGATCACGGGAACATAAACATCGAGTTCGAGATCTTTCCAAAGGGAAAAAAAGAAAGACGAAACAAACAAAAGATTTAAGACGCCACGAGATTTCTCCATGAAGAAAGACGTTGGACCCATTGGACTACCAAAATGGGACTGACAGATTCTAGACCTAAAGTGACACAAAATTGTCAGACACAAGTAAACCGACAGTGAATGCAAGCTTGAGTTTGGAGCAGTGCAAGGCCTTCTGCTTGATGAATTGATCTTGTAGAGCAGCCTCTAACATTAGCAGCAATGGTAATGGCAGTGAATGCATAATATGGACAATTGATCTCACTGATATCAAGGTTTATCAAGGTGGATTAGGTCAAGATCTTTATGTCAAGCCAGCAGCAACGGACTTAGGTGAGTACCTTACTAAGTAAATTGTTGATCAAGCAAAGAACTACAGGATGTATTTTATGAGCAATCAAATTCAACTTTTGCACTGACTCAATTACTTTTATCTAGTTGATCTACAACCCAACTTAAAAATTCTAATTATTTCTATATTTTTTTTTATTTTTTGGTGGGCTCATAGGCTGACCTGCCTAACCAGCAACCTGCCTTATGTTGAGTTGGAGATTTCCTAGCCCGCTAGGATGGCGGGCCGGCCCGCCCCACCAGATGATGGGTTTTTGGCTGGCTAGTCCGCTCCATCATGAGTTGACCCGTTTGATACCTCTACTTATCTCTATCAGCATGAGTGGTACCTTGCCCATCTCATCTCTATTATGATTTTGATGGACATGATGAACAGTAGATTTTGCTTGCGTAGACCAAAATGGGATGGCGTTTAAAACCTTGTCTATGACTATTAATAATTAAAGAAAATAACCTACAATTAGCAATTCATAAAGAATAGTGCACTCTCATTCATCTAGCATGACCAGTGAAAGTGGAAGCCACCGACTTGGGAAGAGTATCAAGATATGAAATCAGCATATACCTTGAGCATCCAAATCACCACACCCAACAGATTGTAACTCTTTAGCAAGTACTTCTGTCTTCTCATATGACACTGCGAATATTCTAAGATACTGTGGATTTGATTCAAACAGGAGAAGCCAATAACATCAGACATTAAAAAATTTAGTTCATCTAAAACCTAACTGAAGATGTGATATCTATCAGCACATTTTACCTGAAGAAGACCTCCTTGATTGACAGGAGGTAAGTTCATGAGCGATGGCTTTTCCAGCAGCCTATCAAGAATTGCACTTACCCTTTGCTCTAGAACTCGCTGAAACACATAAGGCAAATAGACATGCTTTAGTTCTCACAGAAGTCCAAAATTACATGTTTTTTTTTTCAATTTGATGAGGAACCACTACCTTCATTGCCATACCTGCACAAGAATTGACATGACATCATTGGGTGACGGAAAAACAGCCATTATGGTTGATGCCTCTTTTCTCACAGTGTCTGCAAAGTAAGTACATAGAAAACCATCAGAACATTATCAATCAAATATCTAGTAACAATTGGAGAAAGTCAATTGCAACCTGTGATCTCTTTGTATAGCATGGAAAGGCCATGCGCAATATTGCTGGTATCAGCTTGTAAACCCTGATCGCCAAGAACTAAATTGATATCTGTGTTCATAACTTCAACATCAATAAACATCGGTCTTGATGCTACATAATGTTGCATAGCACTAGTTCCCCTGTTAAACTGAAGATGGAAAGGAGTGATTCATTAAAGGAAAGTCATCTCAGCAAACAGACATGCACTTTCAGAAGCAACAACTTCAGCACCAAAGTGATATATGTTAAACCAGAAAATATGCTATGCATACACATAATGACAAGACATAAGAAACATTCTAAATTAGGTAAACCTAAAAATAAGAAAGCATAGAAAACCAAATGAATAAGCATTCAATGAAGACATATACAGATGAAGGATACAAGAACAACAAAAAATAAGGTAAATAAAATCAAATGGTTAATTATAAAGATGTGGAATATAAAATTTCAATTATACAGAAAAAAGAGGGGGAAAAGAGACAAACAGCATCCGATCATTACATTAATCAAGTGTTCAATTTCTCTGAGGATATGTAGAATTTTTGCTTAGATAAACTGGGAATCATGAAAACTGTTTTTATCATAAATTTACCAGTCAGAAATATATGTATAAAGGATGAAACTCTAAGATAACAAGAAGAACAGAACAAAAGCACATTAAACTTGCCCTTTTGGGGGGAAAATTATTAAAATGAGACGGCTCCACTTTGGATTTCTGAAAATTTGAATCCAGAAACTAACATATTTGTCCTCAAGAAAATTGCACCAAATTCATGTAGAACAACTTTTTCTAAGGGGGCATAGCAACCCCAAGATATCACTCAGCCTCTTGTATTTAAGAATGCTTAAGAGGCCTTCACTTAAGAATGTGAAACTAAAGGGTGAGTTTCATTCACTTCTTCTCACTTCCTACACCCTTTAACATGTTATTTAACATGATCCATCGAGCCTAACATCACTAGAGGTGAAAGGTTGGCTTTGGTACCATGTTAAAACCCATAAGGAAGCTTAATCCTATCAATCATGATGTCTGTCTATACATGTGTTGTATGCATAAATCTATTTGATAGAGACAATTTATCTTAAGAAAAATAAGAAAGAGTTCTTACAATATATTTGTCCTTATGGAGTGGACAACCCTCCCAATATTGAAATAAACAACAATTTTCAAAGACAAACTTCTTATTAGTCCTAAGTTCTATATATAGATGTAAATAGGTGGTAGTTATGAATGGAAGTTATAACCATCTTCCTTATTTGTAAATAGGTGGTAGTTTTCGATGGAGGTTGTTATAACCATCAGCTTTCTTGTTCCTTCTAGAATATGTATAAATGATGTTCTTATGTGGCACCATAAGCTGATGATGTGGCATGGAGATCGTAACAATACCCCCTCCTTCGAAAGAAGCCTTGTCCTCAAGGCGGAATGACAGAAATTGTGTAGCGAATAAATCATAATTCTCCCAACTAGCTTCTTCAAGAGGTCTATCTTGCCATTGCATTAAGAGTTCCAAAGATGGAAGCCCGCCTTCATTTATCCAACGATGATAGTGTGGCGTAGTAACTCCCAATTGGAATTAATAGGAAGCGACGGTGGTTACGAAATAGTGTGTTGACCATAAGTGTGGCGTAGTAGAGAAACATGGAAAACTGGATGAACTTAGAATGTGGAAGAGAAAGCTCATATGCAACTGGTCCAATTTTCTTGGCCCAAAGAACCATGGTGACAACTTTTCATACCAGTACTTGGCTAAGGACTATTGTTTATAAGGTTGGAGATGCAAGAAAACCAAATCTCCAACTTGAAATTGGATATCACATCGTTTGGTGTTGACATGTGACTGCATACGAGATTGAGCTTTGGGAAGATTTTCCTTCAATGTGCGTAGCATAGCATCTCGAGTTAATAACTGGTCTTCAAGATCAGCAATATTGGTTTCACTAGGGATGTAAGTTTGCAAGTGCGAAGGATCTCTTCCGTGGACAATGCGAAAAGAAGAAGCGTCAGCTGAACTATGAAACCCAGTATTATATGAATATTTTGTCCAAGATAAAAAAATTTGACCATGAATGAGGTTGTTCACTTGCAAAACACCGGAGGTAAAGTTTCAAGACAGCGATTGACAACTTCAATTTGTCCGTCAATTTGTGGATGGTAGGCAAAGCTCATGCAGAGTCGAGTTTGACTAAGATAGAATAGTTCTTGCCAAAAAGCACTGAGGAAGATCACATCTCTATCAGACACAATGGACTTAAGAATCACATGAAGGCGAACAATTTCCTTATTGAACAGGTGAGCCACAGATTTGGTAGTAAAGGGATGAGATAGTGAAATAAAATGGGTATATTTGCTCAATTGATCAACTACAATCAGAATGGTATCACAACTCCCTGACTTCAGTAGATTAGTAATGAAGTCTAAGGAAATATCCTCCCAAATTCAGTCAGGTATGAGTAATGGTTGTAGCAAACCTACAGGAGCTAAAGCTTGATATTTAAATCACTGGCAAACTAAACAATTTTGAATCCAAGCTTTAACATCATACTTCATGTGTGCCCAGAAAAAACTCATAGATAAGCGATGTAGCATCTTGGGGTAGCCGCCATGACCGACAGTGGGTGTGTCATGAGATTCAACCAATGATTTTTGTCGTAAGGAAGACTGCTCTGGGATGACAAGCTTGTTTTGGTAATAGAGCAAGTGATCAATACAAAAAATTCTGGATGGGTCGTTGTATTGATTGTAATATCCATTATTATGGTATGTGTATAAAGATCCTATTGTAATGCATGCTGAACTCTAAGAAATCCAAAGGAATGACCATCGACAAGAAGTTAGCATGTTGGGATGATGAGATAAGGCATCAACTCCTGTATTATCTGCACCTTTTTTATAAATGATGGAGAAATCAAACAGCAATAATTTCAAGAGAAACCTATGTTGTTCATTGGTCGTAAGATGTTGATCGAGCAAAAGCTTGAGGCTACAATGATCAGAAGTGACAAAGAAATGTTGACCTAACAGGTAATGCTTCAATTTTTGCAAGGTCAATACCAATGCTAATAACTCATGGTCGTAAGTGGATTTCAATCTATTAGAAAAAGATAAACCTTTGCTAAAATAGGAAATAGGATGTCCACGTTGGGACAAAATGGTCTCTATACCTCCTGACGATGCTTCACATTCAACAGTAAAGGTCACAGTAAAATCAGGTAGATGAAGAACTGGGGCAGAGATAAAGACATGTTTCAGTGTTTGAAATGTTGTGGTAGCTGTCGAATGTCATTTGAAATTATTCTTCTTCATGAGATCAATTAAAGCGTTGGCAACAAACCATAGTTTTTGATAAATCGCCGATAATAACCTGTTAGCCCAAGAAAGCCGCGTAACTCCTTCACAGAATTTGGGAGAGGTCAATGATTAATAGCCTGTATTTTATCTGGATCCATCTCTACACCCTTATAGGAAATAGTATGGCCTAAGAATGATAGTTGTGCTTGATGAAATAGGCATTTTGACTTCTTAGCATAAAAGTTATTGTCACGCAAGAGCTGGAGAGTGATGGACAAATGTTGCTGATGGTGTTGAGTGTCAACACTATACACTAAGATGTCATCAAAGAAAACCAAAATAAACTTACATAAATAAGGCCAAAATAGCCCATTCATTGCTGCTTGAAATGTAGATGGAGCATTCGTGAGACCAAATGACATGACAATAAACTCATAGTGTCCAGAATGAGTCCGGAAGCAATTTTGAATATGTCAGCAGGATGCATTCGGATTTGATGATAGTCGGAGCGCAGGTCGATCTTGGAAAAAACAGTGGCACCATATAATTCATTCAATAACTCATCTATGTTGAGGATTGTATATTTATCAAGGATAGTAATTTGGTTGAGGCACCTATAATCAATACACAAGCGCCAAGATTGATCTTTCTTCTGCACTAAAAGGACAGGACTTGCAAACGGACTGGTACTTGGCCGTATAAATCCTAATTTCAATAAGCCAGCCACCTGTGTATCAATTTCCCTTTTTGTGAATAAGGATAGCGGTATGGCCTGAGGTTTGGTGTTGTAGCCAAGGGTATTAACGGATGGGATGTGAGTGATGTCTGAAGGGTGGAAGCACCTCAGGTTCATGAAACACAATCTCAAATCGGCCCAATAGGTCGTCGACTGGAGATGTTGTAACCAATTGTTTGGCAAGTGTATCTACCGGATGCGCCTTGGCCAAATATTGGAATGTTGCGTCTAAAGAAAGTTTGATACCCCCTGAAGTTTGTACTATTTGCCATTTACATGGAAAATCAAAAACATCTCATTCCAATTTGCTTGCACCGTATTTAAAGATGGTAACCATTTTATGTCCAATATGAGATTTGCACCTCCAACCAAGAAAGGATAATAATCTTGGATAATACTCAATCCCAGTAATTGCACTTCAACTTCCTGACAAATTTTGCTGCAACGTATGATATCACCATTACCTGTCTACACACCAAATATAGTCATTGATTGTACCAGCAATCGAAGTTCGTCGATTAACTTGCCATATATGAAATTGTGCATGGAACCACTATCAATGAGGATCAACAGTTGACGTACATAAATAATTCCTTGTACTTTCATTGTAGTGCCAAATGAACTCTCGAGAATAGCATGAAAAGATATTTCTGCCATGTCTTCCTCTCTTCCTTTTATGTATGTTTCATCTATTTCCTCTAACTGGACAACCCCATCTTTGTCATTAATAATTTCTCATAATGAGAATGTTGATAGTCTGCAACGGTGTCCCGAACTGAATTTTTCATTACAATGAAAAGTGCTTGCTTTTCTACATCCCAGAATTTTGCTAGTGCAGTGATGTCAGAAGGATTAGCCAATTGAAAAGGCCAACTAACGTTGAAGTTGGAATTCTAGCAATTGTCGCAAGGGATGTAATTGGTGTTACATTGGTGCTGTTTCGACCTTGCATAACCACTATATCACCTTTGAAACTTGTATTCAATTTTGACTTTGTTTCATATTCCAAGGCTAAACTCATGGCTTTATAAACGCTTCATGGTTTGTGAATTCGAACATCAGTTTTTATTTCTTCCTTCAATCCATTCAAGAAACCCCCTATGAGCAATGTTTTGGCCATTGTTTTACACGAGCAGCCCTTTGGTAAATTCTTGGTGATATTCCTCAACACTGTGAGTTTACAAAATCCTATAAATATGTTTGTTCGGATTCTGAAATTCTGTTGGACCATAATTCTCTTGGAATGCTTTAACTAATTCTTCCCAATATGCCAACGTTCGCTCACTATTGATCCATGCAAATAGATCTAATGCATCACCCTCCAAATACATAGCAGGCAAGGTTTAAAATATCGAGCCGTGCCGAGATTTCGATCCTAAATCAGAACGATACAGTTTCGGTATCGTATCGTACCGTGTCGGTATAGTTTCGGTATTTTTAAAATATAAAATATATTAACTAAAATAAAAAATTTAATCTAAATATTTAAAAATAAAAAATAAAATATTTTTAAAAAATAATAAGATAATTTTATGAATTTTAATAAAGCCTATTTAAATTATCTCAAATTATAGCTAGGAATTGATTATTAAAACCTCAATTAAACCCTAAGTTGAAAAAAATCAAAAAACAAAAAATCACGACTGCTTCGCCCCAGATCACACGCGGCCTGTGCATGGAGGCATTGCCGGGCCCGGGCGGCGCCTCCGGTGGCGTCACTGGGCTGAGCGACACCTCCGGAGGTGTCGCCACGCTCGGGCGACGCCTCCAAAGGTGTCTCCCAATTGGTGTCGGTGTTGTGTCGATGTCGATCCATAGGCGAAACGAAAAATTTCGCCTGTATCGCGCGATACGGCTCGAAATTTCAATCCCTGATAGCAGCAATATCCACTTTCAATTCCTCAAGTGTTTGGTAATAATGAAAATATTTTTCAACTTTTAGAATCCATCCTCTAGGATCACCTCCCTTAAACTTTGGAAAATCCATTTTGGTGTGATGTCGTCAAGGTTTAAAATATCGAGTCGTGCCGAGGTTTCGGTCCCGAACCGAAACGATACAGTTTTGATACCGTATCGATATAGTTTCAATATTTTTAAAATATAAAATATATTAACTAAAATAAAAAATTTAATCAAAAAATTTTAAAAATAAAATATTTTTAAAAATAATAAGATAATTTTATTGATTTTAATAAATCCTATTTAAATTATTCCCAACTATAGCTAGGAATTGATTATTAAAACTTTAATTAAGCCTTAAGTTAAAAATCCAAAAACCCAAAAAAATCGCGATTGTATCGCACGCAACCCGCGCGCGGAGGCGTCGCCGCGCCCGGGCGATGCCACCAGAGGCGTCGCCCGACCAGAACCAATGTGTCGATGTTGTGCCAGTGTCGATCCGTTGGCGGAATAAAAAATTTCGACCGTAACGCGCGATGCGGCTCGAAATTTCAATCCCTGGATGTCATCGTGGAAAATTACGCTCCCCTGAAGGTAATTTGGCGCCAAACTCATCTACATGGAGTGGATGTTGTTGCGAATCATTTTTACGTCTTGTATCTCCCATCGTAAGAATATGGGATTGTGATTTGAGAACAGCCACATCAGCAGCTAAGGCATCGATACTATTAAGTTTGGAATTGATAGCCGACAGTTGTTGTATGATGGTGTCTGGTATGGGCGGAGGAGAAGAGTTACAGGTTCATTAGGAATCGGAGTTGATAGTATTTACCATTGTGGTAGTAGGTGGAAGTGGGAAAGGATGAACATGTTGAAACCAAAATGATAGCGACAATTCATCTTAAGTAAAGAGTTCTTATGGTGTCTCTCAATATTGAAATAAACAATAATTTTCAAAGACAAACTTCTTATTAGTATGGGCGTAAATAAGGTGGTAGTTTTCAATGAGGTTGTTAAACCATCAGAGTATGTACAGGTTCATTAGGAATCGGAGTTGATCGAGTATTTACCATTGTGGTAGTAGGTGGAAGTGGGAAAGGATGAACATGGCTCTGAAACCAAAATGATAGCGACAATTCATCTTAAGAAAAATACGAAAGAGTTCTTACAATATATTTGTCCTTATGGAGTGGACAACCCTCTCAATATTGAAATAAACAATAATTTTCAAAGACAAACTTCTTATTAGTCCTAAGTTCTATATATAGATGTAAATAGGTGGTAGTTATGAATGGAAGTTATAACCATCTTATTTGTAAATAAGGTGGTAGTTTTCAATGGAGGTTGTTATTGGCACCATAGGCTGATGATGTGGCATGGAGATCGTATCACTATTCCAAACATTAGTTTGAGTTCAAAGTTCAAACATCAGGAAGGAATCACCTACTAGTACAAATTGGTCTGTCCAAACTTCTAGTCCCTTTAAGATGGCTCAAATCAAATTAATTTAAAGATGAAAAAGAACACCTCCCAGTAAGACTAAACTAAAATCAAGATACACAGCAATCAATCCATTGTTCACATGACTTTACTACATTAAGGCTCAAACATTGTCCAACTAGTATAACAATACAGAAATGAAGAGTTTAATACATTAAAATGTTTGTTTGTGGACTTCTAGATTACTTGTCTTGATTCTCAAAGACCAAAGTCAATTCTCATCGGGTTCATATAGTCACCTCATTTCAGATTCAAAACCATACAGACATAACAGACACCAACATTGTTTCCTTGTTGAATTAGAACACAACTGGGTTAACCACATTAATGTAAGCACAGCTAAGTACCTGAGCTAAGATTTTAGCACACTCTGCCATTGTAGACAATTCCCTCCGCTGTGATGCTGCGTCAAACCGTGATAACAATCTATTCTCCAATTCTACAAGGGCAAAGAGGGTCCCAAAAGAATAATATAGGATGCAGAAATAAAATTAACAATAAATCATGAAGAAACATAAGAAAATAATGTGCTTCCAAACACACCATTACAATAGTCTTGAAGATTTGCGACTGCAACTTCAAGACCTCTGCTAGCATTTGCAGCACCAACTGCTGATGGCATATTAATTCCATGCGTTCCAACATCCTCTTCAGCAAATGATCCTATTGCAAACAATGTGTCATGATAAGACAATGAATAATCTGTACCTAAATCCAGGTGATTAATCAAGCCAATTACACTCTGCAGGGAACCAATTCTTGATACACAGCAAATGTTAGTTATATGCCAAAGCTGTCCATATTGGACATTCAGGAATCTAGGAGTTTGTGAAACAATGGAAACAACACAAGCAGTTTGCTGCTAACTAACTTGAATGTTTATAACACATTGCCACAGACAGCCTATATTGTTCAGCCACCATGGTTGGAAATTGATATCTTGTGTATATGTTACTATTGTAGTTCAAGTGCTCTTGTGATTTTGTTGTCATTTACTCTTCGAAATTAACCTTCATATTAGTTTCAAGTTCTAAACAAAATACAGTTGTATTTCCCCAGCATCATCTATAAAAAGGGATAGAGAATCATGACCACCATTGGTCGCTCAATGCCAGTGACATCTCCAACTCAGATGTCAATAAATAATACATTCTGAAACATAAAATTGTTCTAACTATGTCAATATTTGTTCTGAAAGGCACCACCTCAATACCCAGGGCATCAGATAAACAATATCATGTCAAAATTGGCCACAAATAGGTACCTCTTTTTACTTCATTCAAACAAACAAAATTTGGTGTTTGTCAGAAATTTGTTTACCTACAAATCCTTATATTAATCCTAGTGCTTCAAGTAGTCTCAATAAGAAAGAACTCACTATCATGTTATCTATAAAATTATTGGAGCCCCTTATCTTTTATCTTCCCTTGTAAATCCATCCTTATTACTAAGAAGGTCACTTTAGAGGTAATTCGTACTTTCAAGGTGCTTTTCAACCAACATAACCACATAAATAGGTTTTTACAACGACTTTTCCCTAATCAATAATTTTACTAGATAAATTTTATAAGAGGCTTTGATAAGACTCAAGCACAATGGGAATTATTAAGTCATCCACCCATTTCAAACAAGGGAATATTGGTCATCCAAAGTCTAAAAACTGTGTTCATTCACAAGACTATTTAATGAGCCATCAACTACTAGGACCATTATCTATCACAATTCAGATATATCATTTAAACAAAAACAGAATAACAAGCATTTGACAAACATTGTCATTAAAAACATGCCCCTAATAATGCCTAGGTCCTAACTCATCAAGACCAATTAAAATTATACCACACTTCAAGCATTAATTATGAGCACCACGCTTCTATGAACCAGTATTATAGATCTTAATCAACATCATCATCATCAAGGCTTATTTGCCCCAACTACCCTATGCCAAGCTATATCAACAGTGATAAGTGTAGAATAGAAAAATCCACAAACTTGTATAAGTTCAGTTAAATTCAAAAATATAAATAATGGGCATTCCAGTATTAATTGAGCATTCACTTATCAAATTTAATATTGCACAAGTTTGCAAGGAAAGTGAAAGGATGGAGATCAGTTAGACAAAAAAAAAAAAAAGGCCATCTTACTCAGTTTTTGTGCAATTGAAGCAGCCTCAGCAACACAACTATCGTCAGAAAACAAAGGTGATAGTTCCATGAGGTCACCAGGGCTGCTGTTGAATTCCATCAAGTACTGAAAGAGTTTTTAGGATAAATAACACAGGGCTATTAATCAACAAAATAAGGAAAGAGGGGGAAATTGGCAAAAAAAAAAAAAAAAAACTCAATTTCTTGGTTACCTTGATAAGCTCAATGGTTTGACTAGCAGTTTTTCTCTGAGAATCTGCACTCTATCAATCAAACAATATAATCAGAAATCTTAATAAACTAGAAAGCAAGATTAATGCACATGCAAGATGCATGTTTTAGGACTTGAACGTTTGTTGGAACAACAGAATTTGCAATAGAAGGAACATTTTTCTCATTAATCAATCAGTGCAAACACTTACCTGCAAATGGTCACCAATTTTAGCAGCAGTCTGCCCCACACTGGAAATTCTAGAGTCTAGCCTCTGAAAGCTCTGATGTAGGCCATCTACACCTTTTTCCAGCTGAAAGAATAAAGAAAAATGGGTAAAAGTAAGTTTGTCTACAATTCTTGATGAATAGTTTGGAAGATAAAATATTACCAAAGGAAAAAAAAAGATAGGTAGGTTTTTATCTCTGATTTAAGACTTGAATACTGGCAGTTAATCTATGAAGTGTGTACACAAATTGGATCGAGATGCCCCAAATGATAT
The DNA here is from genome assembly GCF_044706935.1 of Curcuma longa. Lineage (NCBI taxonomy): Eukaryota > Viridiplantae > Streptophyta > Magnoliopsida > Zingiberales > Zingiberaceae > Curcuma > Curcuma longa. The sequence continues at coordinate 10,533,494 of NC_133867.1, read as the reverse complement.
TTAGGTGCAGAAGGATTCAAAATAAATCTAGAAGCATAGCGATACAGAAATCCAGATGAAAACAGAAAAATAGACAGTTCCAAATAGGACAAAAAAAGCAGTAACCATCGCACAGATATTTTATCTAGAATGCCTGTTTACAAAGAGCAAGAATTAGTGCCAAAGACAGGAGAAAGAGTTTGTCCCACAGATCCAGTAGTTAATAATTATCAAATCAATGAATTCTGAATTACTAAATGCATTTGATAAATTGCAATATATAAAAGATCAAGGTGACTCGAAATCAATTTGAATTAACAATAGAAGTTATACATCTTCCCAAATAACTATTAAAAAGTTTCAAAAAATTCTTACACGTGATATTCATTGATCTAAAAATATCTTATGACAGAATCCCGAGGAAAACTATATGAAGGTTTTTAGAAAAGAAAGGTATTAGTGTAGTGTATATTAAATGAATTAAGGATATGTGTGAGGATGTAATGACAAGAGTGAAGACTCTAATAGATTAACCAAAATGTTTCATATAAAGATAGAGTTATATAAAGATTAGCGCTGAGCCTATATCTTTTTACACTAATCATATATGAACTTACTGAACACATCTAAGACGCATTACCATGAAGGAGTAAATGTTGTTTGCAAACAATATTATTTTGATTAATGAGACACCTGAATGAGTAAATGTTAAACTTAAATCTTGACAGGAATACTGAAAGTAAAAAAGTTGAAGGCTTAGTAGAGACAGACAAAATATATGAAATTTAAGTTTAGTAATAATAGTCGACGTAGAAAGGCACAAGTTACCGTAACTTAGAGCTTTAAGTATTTAGGTTTGTTTTTGCAAAAAGATGGAAGGGTTGATAGAAATGTTTTACATAGAAAATAAGCAAAATGGTTGAAAACGAAGAAGGGCATGAGGTGCTCTTTATGATAGTAAGGTACCTCTAAAGGGAAGTTTTACAAATTGACGATTACACCTTCTATGTTAAAGAAAGTTGAATGTTAGACTATGAACCAAACACACAAGCAGAAAATGAGAGTCGCAAAGATGAGAATGTTAAGGTGGATGTGTGAAAACACGAGGATGGACAAATAAGAAATAAGAATAAGCACCTATTGTGGGAAAATTTAGAGAGATGTATTTAAGATGGCATGAACATGTACTTAGGTGATCAATAGATGTCACGGTTAAGTAATGTGAGATCATGACAAATACGCACATTAATTGAGAAAGAGAAAGACCAAAGAAGACTTGATTGGTAATAATAAAATAAGATAAAATTTATTTAAATATAGATGAGAATATAGTAGAAAATTGAGTCCTAGCATCGGAGGATCCATATAACCGGCCCTACTTAATGGGATAAAAGTTTGGTTGTTGTTGGTGTTGTTGTTGGTGTTGTTGTTGTTGTTGTTGTAGCAGTTTCAAATGAACTTGTACTTTAAAGTGATTTAAAACCAAGGTAAATTATTGTCATTGAAACAAATTCAAGTGATTTAAAGTGTAGTAGCATGAAGCACCAGGAGCTTTTTGAGAATAAAATTCACATATTATACGTATATTAGTTGCACTTTCAACACTAAAAGTTGTCTATTGCGATTAAACCTTACAAAGAAAACCAAAATTTTAGACTTGATTGTAGACACAATCAAACATGGAAGGCACCGCCTTTTAGATTGACCTAATAATGATTCAACCTATTTGATCATAATCGTATGATAAACAGTAGGCTGACACCCATATAGTCTAAAGATTTCTAAACCCAGGTTGTCAATGGCACCTGCAGAACCTCATACTGATCAAAGTATCAAACCCACCCTCAACTCCCAATGATGGAGATTTGGATATATGAATTTCAACCGATCAAATTTTCATGTTGTCACGTGGACCCTAAACAAATTTATCTGAGTTCCAATGTTACTTTGACCTAGATGTTTGTGAGCACAAAAACAACAATCTGGGCTCACAATAGAGATTGTGAAGAGGTATATGAATTATTTAAAAACCAATTCTCACTTCTCACAGACTGGCAATGTGCAACTACTACTAAATAACATTGGTATAACATTACTTAATTCATCCGTCAACATGCTTTCACTAAACTTAGTTAGAATCATCCAGCCTTCCATGCAATTCAACTATTCATTTCATCCCAAAGTGATAAACAGGGAATTGAAAACCCACTATTTTCAAATTGAAGAGAGAAGCCGGCTCTTTGCTGATGTGTTGATTTTTATGTTGGTCCCACAATTGTACTTCTCAAGTGCTTAAGGTAAATTAATAATATTTCACTCGTCTGACATTATAAATTTCCTTCATTAGCCCCACAATTTTTCATGTAGAATAAAACTATGGTGATGCATCCATGTTATCATTTTTGTGAAAATCACTAGCAAGCATAAATTGCCCCCAAATCCTGCACTTTTAGATATCGATGGCAATCTAATATGAGAGACTATATCGGCATATATCACATTTCCATCCATCATTAATCCTATTATCTGAAACCCACTAATAATTTCTCAAAGAAACTAAACATGCTCATCAACCATAAGTGTCAATGACCAGAAATGCTTTTACTTACAAGAAATCTAAAGATTCATCTTCCATGGCATTCTCAAAAATATATGATTAGTAAGCATTTCAAAAGTATAATCTTAGGTGAATAGGTACAAAATGTTTACGTCACGTTTAACTGATGAAAGTTGGTTTCTTTGTAACGAACTATCTTTTGAAAACCATTTTCTGGCTAACCTCAGCAAGCGTTTTGCGATGTTTAGCATCTTGGACCTCAACATCCTTCTTCAGATTCTGGAGTCTCCCATCGATCTTCAACCAAAAAATCGCATGTACTCTAGATCATTCACGCAAGTCCAAGAAGTAGCATAACAAGCTAGTACTCCTTAAGATACAACACCTGTTGCCGGAGATCCACCAACTCCTTGCACGAATCTTTGAAGAGCGCGAGGAGCTCCTCCACTGCGGGGAACATCGGGATACCCGGACCCTGCGGGCCTCGCAAAGTCCCATTCTGCAGGGCGTCAGGCGCACCCGTGCTATCCGCCCCATCCGCGTCGTCGTCTTGAAATGACGGCAGAAGCTCGTTCACCAAACCGCCAAATAACGCATCGAAGGAGAAATCTCCCTACGAGATCAAAGTAGCCTTCGATCACCCAACTGCAAACTCATTTAAAGATGAGGATGAGGAGTTCACCTTGAAATCCTCGATGTTTAGGATGAGAGGGAGAGCAGCGGCCGAGGGCTTGGCCGGCGCCATAGACGGAGATAGAGCGGAAATTGGAAGGGCGATCGCGACTGCGAGGGTTCAATTGGAGGTCGCAGAAGGAGGGCCAGAGACGAGATCTACGTTGGGGCCGAGGTCGTGCGCCGGCGAGCCGGCCGCCTTCGATTTCGCACCTGGTTTTGGTCGATCCGATGGAGTAGGCGAAAAGTATTTTCACTCTGCTGCCATTTAAAAATTCAACAAAATAAATAATTAAATAAATAAAAAGACTCGTTTAGTTTGCCATTTAAAAAAATAAAATCAATTATCTGTGCTACGTCATGGGAGTTTGATGTATCAATTTAAAGATACCGCGCTTCATGTGCATTTATAAGTAATAGTTGTCCCCGTGACAATGGTGTAACGGTAAGACATCTGAGTTGTGACTTAGGGATCCGTGGTTCAATCCCCAGCTACGGTGTATTTATAGGAATTTTCTTCCAAATGGAGAACGCAATCAAAGGATGTTGAACATCTGAATTGACCTGCTTCTTGATTTACCCTGGTGGTCGATAGAAAACTTTCGTGGGACTGAATCAGCCACCCTCAGGGATTGAGTCCATGAGACTGACTGAGATTTATCATTTTTTTTATAAGCAATAGTTAATTGAAATATCAATTTAAAGATGTATGTTTGATGTGCATTTACACCTAATAATTATTTATTAAAATACAAAAATAATAATATAGGGTGGTAATAGACCTCTTGGA
>NC_133867.1:10525649-10529396 GCF_044706935.1 Curcuma longa | reverse complement strand
AGTCCACCAGTAGCTCCGCCACTGCCCCCGAGTGAGGGTCGTTCAACGTCTTCTCAAGGCTCCATTTGTCCTGACCTAACAGCAATAGTCATCTCATATTTAATTAATCAAATTTCATTTGACTTCGCTTTTTAGTCTAACTTGAAAGAGAACCATGTAATAGTATTTGAGATTATTTTCTGACTGACTAATTTCAGTTCACAAACATCCAACCTCACTAATCTCCTTCCTCAAGCACTGTGCTCATTATTCGCCCAACAACATCCCAATTGAGCTCGAGAAGACTGCTCGGGATCCGCATTCCTAAGCACTCAGCATTTGCCCAACGACATCCCAATTTAGCTCAAGGAAGATCGTTTGAGATCCTCATTCTCAAGTACTCAGCGCTCATCCAATAACATCCCATTCGGACTCAGAAATGTCACTCAAGATCTACGCTCCCGAGCACTTACGGCTTGTTTGGGAGGAGGTGAGGGAAGGGGAAGGAAGGGTAAATAAGGGGAAGGAAATTTGTAACCTTGTTTGTAAAAAAGTGAGGGAATGGCAGAGAAGGAGAAGGAAGGGTAAGCTTTCCCCTTGCATGCCCATAAATAGACATAATTCCTTACACTCCGATTTGGGATGTAAGGAAGGGGAAGAAAATGTTAAAACATATTTATTCCAATTTTACCCTTATATTAAAATATTAATTATTAAAATAACTTATCTATTAGATTTTTTCACCGTTGTTCCTCGTCACATAACGCAGTCGTCACAAGATCTCATCACTCGCACTCCTCGATATCGACCTTCGTCGTAAATTTTTACATCAGTAAATTTTTATAAAAATATATATAAAAATATTGATTTATCTTTTATCGTACCAAAGTGTACAAATTCTGTATTTCATATATTTTTTATATATCTATTTATTATTTTTAAAATTATTTATTTATTTAAGTTGTAAATATTAATTTTTGTTAATTTTATGAGCTATATATATTTTTTTCACATATAGATTTATTTTAAAAAATAAAGTTATTTTTGTAATTTTATATATTTAGTTTATAATTTCGATTGACGAACTCATTAAACGAATAGTTATAAGGCATTAGATAAAATAAAATATCTAACGAATAATTCAACCCTAGATTTGCTGCAATGTGTCACGAGTAGGGTTGCAAATTAGAATTTATATTTTATCGAAAACCCACAATTAATCCAAAGAAATAAAGTATAGGGGCCTCGAGTCATGTTTTTCCAAGGTTAGTAGAAAAGTTGAATAATTTGAGCTTATCGTGTCGTATTTTTGGGGTTTTCTAAGGTAAATGGGGTTTTTATGGTTTTGAAATGAAATGTAAATGAAAGATTGGCAAATAAATGAAAAACACAATTAACTAATCTAAAAATGAAATTATTGAACCAAGGTATCAAACAAACCTAAGTTGCAATTCAAAATCCTATTAAAACCCTAACTGTTCAAATCCTAAACCTAAATGCAACCTAAACAGAATTCAGTGCACTAGATGCAAGCTAGATGAAACAAATCATGTGCAACATCATTGAAATTAGATAGCTAACTTCTAAAATGCAAACATTCAACTGATTGAGGCTTAATCCGATTCATTCAAAAGTGTTTGGCACGGAACAGCTCAAAAGCTTGAAATGGCACAAACAAAAGTGTTTTGCATCCAACAATTTCCTAACAATCAAAATCTAAGATAACACTAACAAGTATACGACACACAACCAACTTTCCAAGGTGCTTAGAACAAGACCAAAGGTTGGCACAACCGGGAGTTTGGCACGGAACAGTGATTTAGAAACGACACATAACAGTGAAAACTGGGAGAAATCAGAGTTTAAGGGTTTCTAAGTTGCATTTGAAAGATTAAAACTAAACTATTCAAACTCTAAATAATGATTCCAAATCCAAACACAAGCTAAGAATTAACAAAGTCACAAAGTTGCTAAGAATTTGATTTTAACAGAAACATTGAAATAAAACAGAATCAGAAACGTTCAGAAATCAGCAACTAAGCCTCCAACCCATCCCTTTTCCGATTGTTCCTCAGCTGGGTGTCAAACCAGCTTCATTGATCCTCTAGAGTCCTCAACGTGATCCCTGGTATTGTTTCCTCGCTGCCCGAACCACGAAATTGCCGAAGAAACCCTCTACAGCGCTAACAGTGGCTTGCGCGGCGTCGGATTGAAGCTGCAAATTGGATTTCTCGTGCTTCTCTTCACTCCGATTGGTTTGATGATGGTATAGGAGCTAGCCACGAACCTCAGAGAACCCCTCCAAAGCTCGCGGCGTCGGATTAAGCCGCGGATGGCCGGAAATCGCAGAAACAGGGGAAGAAGCCGCCGGAGAAAACCTCGCCGCCGCTCCTCGTCCGGCTGCCGGAATTATACCCAATCGACCGGTTTTGGATTCTTCAAGGAGCAAGGAATTCAATGGAATTGGTTTGGGAGGAAGGGGGGCCGCCGTTTGGTACGTCGCTTCACAGGGGATTCCGCGCGAGAAGACGATGAACAGTGGCTGCGCCCACTGTTCATCGATTAAATCCAAACTTATATACTCTGATTAATCTGATGATCTGGACCATCCGTTTTGAATCCAACGGCCGAAACTTGATCTAGGCTCTAGGGCAGCTTAGGGTTTCCAAAAAATTTAGGGATTTTAATCAAACTTAATCTAGGTCATGTCCTCCATGTTGGCTTGATCAATTTGGCAAATTTGACTTGATTTGACCGTGGTTGAGCTCGAGTTGAGTCCGATTTGAGCCCTAAAATCAATTAAAACCAAATTAATGCAAAAATTACCATTAAATCAGGAAAATTATAATCAAGCCTCAATTTATGTCATATAGGACAAATACGAACGAATCGATTCATTTCATAATTTATTTTCATGTAAAAGCCCAAAAATAAATCGATTAAAAATTAATAAAACCCTAACTCATCAAATTCCCCCACACTTACCCTTGAGCGTCCCGCTCAAGTCAACAAAATAAACTAAGATCGTACCCCCCTAGATCATTCTCAATCATGATTAGAAACAATTAAAAGAGAATTACCTAAGCTTGTAAAGTCTCAAAAGCTTAAGCCATGGACTAACCCTTGTATTTGGTTAACCGCATAGTAAGTTTCACCCTTCATGATTAATTGAGAAAAATGCATCACACTAAATCTCATGAGGTTGTTTTCAATGAATAATAATCAGTGGCTCTCATCCTACATTCTAATTCATGATCAAAGGAAATGGAGCTCACTCAAGCAACTTAAGTTTTATGCATTTCCATAGGCTTGCTTGTTTTCTACTCTCCACTACCATTCTTGATTTGGAATCCACATATACTAGGCTTATTGAAGACATAAGGAATCAATGATTGAAACAAAGGAAATAAGAATTTAGAAATGCAAATTTAAGAGAAAAGAAATTCAAGAAAATAGAATGTAGTGGTAGACATGTTGATACAAACTCTTCTTTTCTTTTCTTTTCTTTATTTCTTTAATACCTCTAAATGTGCCATTTTGCGATTTCTCTTCAAATCAAGTCCAATTCTTCCACATCTAGATTTCACAAGAGATAAGAAATAGCATCCAATCATCAGAAACCAAAATTCACCTCACACGAATCCGCAATTTCAATGTATCATTGGCACGTTCTATTCCAAAAATTACTGAAATTGGATTTGATACTTTGCTTGTTCTCTCTTGTTTCTTGCTGTTTTGCCTCCATTCTTTTTGCATAATGAAGCTTGA
>NC_133867.1:10386525-10525549 GCF_044706935.1 Curcuma longa | reverse complement strand
GACAACCCTAGAATTTATATGTGTCACGAGTAGGGTTGCAAATTAGAATTTATAATTTTATCGAAAACCCATAATTAATTCAAATAAATGAAGTATAGGGGCCTCGAGTCGTGTTTTTCCAAGGTTAGTAGAAAATTGAATAATTGAGCTTAGGTGTTGTATTTTGGGGGTTTTCTAAGGTAAATGGGGTTTTTGTGGTTTTGAAATGAAATGTAAATGAAAGATTGGAAAATAAATGAAAAACACAATTAACTAATCTAAAAATGAAGTTATTGAACCAAGGTATCAAACAAACCTAAGTTGCAATTCAAAATCCTATTAAAACCCTAACTGTTCAAATCCTAAACCTAAATGCAACCTAAACAGGATTCAGTGCACTAAATGCAAGCTAGATGAAACAAATCATGTGCAACATCATTGAAATTAGATAGCTAACTTCTAAAATGCAAACATTCAACCGATTGAGGCTTAATCCGATTCATTCAAAAGTGTTTGGCACGGAACAGTTCAAAAGCTTGAAATGACACAAACAAAAGTGTTTTGCATCCAACAATTTCCTAACAATCAAAAGCTAAGATAACACTAACAAGTATACAACACACAACCAATTTTCAAGGTGCTTAGAACAAGACCAAAGGTTGGCACAGCCGGGAGTTTGGCACGGAACAGTGATTTAGAAACGACACATAACAGTGAAAACTGGGAGAAATCAGAGTTTAAGGGTTTCTAAGTTGCATTTGAAAGATTAAAACTAAACTATTCAAACTCTAAATTGATTCCAAATCCAAACACAAGCTAAGAATTAACAAAGTCACAAAGTTGCTAAGAATTTGATTTTAACAGAAACATTGAAATAAAACTATCAGAAACGTTCAGAAATCAGCAACTAAGCCTCCAACCCATCCCTTTTCGATTGTTCCTCAGCTGGGTGTCAAACCAGCTTCATTGAGTCCTCTAGAGTCCTCAACGTGATCCCTGGTATTGTTTCCTCGCTGCCCGAACCACGAAATTGCCGAAGAAACCCTCTACAGCGCTAACAGTGGCTTGCGCGGCGTCGGATTGAAGCTGCAACTGGATTTCTGTGCTTCTCTTCACTCCGATTGGTTTGATGATGGTATAGGAGCTAGCTACGAACCTCAGAGAACCCCTCCAAAGCTCGGGGCGTCAGATTAAGCCGCCGATGGCCGAAAATCACAGAAACAGGGGAAGAAGCCGCCGGAGAAAACCTCGCCGCCGCTCCTCGTCTAGCTGCCAAATTATACCCAATCGACCGGTTTTGGATTCTTTAAGGAGCAAGGAATTCAACGGAATTGGTTTGGGAGGAAGGGGGGCCGCGGTTTGGTACGTCGCTTCACAGGGTATTCCGCGCGAGAAGACGATGAACAGTGGCGATTAAATCCAAACTTATATACTCTGATTAATCTGATGATCTGGACCATCCGTTTTGAATCCAACGGCCGAAACTTAATCTAGGCTCTAGGGTAGCTTAGGGTTTCCAAAAAATTTAGGGATTTTAATCAAACTTAATCTAGGTCATGTCCTCCATGTTGGCTTGATCAATTTGGCAAATTTGACTTGATTTGACCGCGGTTGAGCTCGAGTTGAGTCTGATTTGAGCCCTAAAATCAATTAAAACCAAATTAATCCAAAAATTACCATTAAATCAGGAAAATTATAATCAAGCCTCAATTTATGTCATATAGGACAAATACAAACGAATCGATTCATTTCATAATTTATTTTCATGTAAAAGCCCAAAAATAAATCGATTAAAAATTAATAAAACCCTAACTCATCATTAACCAATTCAGAACTTGCCCTCAACCTTTAATGATCTAGCATCTAAGCAAAATGATTAATGCATATGATGAATATGGGGATGCTATGTGGAGATTCTCCGAGACATGTATCAACGATGTCACCCTTGGTATCCTAACCATCCCTCAGATCAATAACTAGTGGACACGAGTCTTCCCACGTAGAGATTCACTCAATGGTTGCCATCCCTTGGTTCCCTAAGCATCATTTAGGTGGATAGCTAGTGAGTACGTAGTATTCTACGTGGATATTTCGCTAGTTTATGTCTGGTATGATTCAACAAATGTTCCCTATTTTGTTCCCTAAACACCTCTCTGAGGAACAGTGGTGGACATGTGATATCCTACATGGGGATTCTTCTCCATTGGCTATATAACGACTGATGAATATAAGTTAAGATATGACTTTTTTTTACGTGCGGAGAGAACTCTTTTTCACCCGTACTCTTTGTCTCTAATGCTTTGGAGTGTCATCTCTCTCTCTCTTCTAACATCTTTGAGAATCTTCTATCTTAGCTCAATGTTGACTTGAACGTTGGAAGGCAACATTGGCCCCTGTTAACATGTGTTACTTTGTAGGTATAGTTGTTAATTTGGATTAGATTTGTCGGATTGGTCTGCCCCGTCAAACAATTTAAGCGAGTTGAATTGAAATTTTATCAATTTATTTTAAGGTGAATTTAGGTGGACTGACCCACCTAGGACGGTGACCCACATGGGTCAGCTCGTGGTAGGCTTGGATTGGGTCGCAGATTAAGATTTTTTTTTTTAAATTTAAAATTAAAGTAGAAAACTTAATGTACTATCGGATTTGACATGTCTAAATCGTAATCTAAATTTTAAAATTTCAACTTGACCGATTTAAATTGTAATATAAACTTAAAAATTTTAATATTTTCTATATTTTTTTTTTATTTTTGGACAAGTTTGTGGGTTGACTCGTCTAACCCGCAACTCGCTTTTGGGTTAGGTGAAGTTGAAGATTTTTCAACCCACTAAGTTGGTGCCCTGCCCTGTCCCGCTCTGCCTCGCTCCACCCCATCATATGTCGGGTTTCTCGTCCCACCCCGTCATTTGATTGATTTATGACAAGTTGACTTACCCCATTATGAGTTCTATTCACATGCCATTGAATTGTGGTCAGGAGGAGGTCATACCTTCGACTTCAGAGACATCGAGAGAGGAGGAACCGATCAAGCGAAAAAGAGACTATCAGTCGAGTACACACAACTATGAAAATTGCTTTGTTTGTATTTTTTTACAAGGTTAAATCATCAAGCTCATCGTCTATTCACTCTCTCCCCCTTAAGCTGAATCCCATATCAAACTCATGATAATACATAGACAGTTATGAAATGTAATTGAATAAAACAAACATATCATGCAAATAGTAGAACTAAGGAAACATTTATTATAGGGAAAATAATATTACAATATTACCTAAGACACAAATTGATAAAAATTACAAGGAGCAATGCCCTTTCCAGTTTCAATTACAAAGAGAAGGCAACTTGAAGGAGAAGAAAGAAGGAAGGTGCCCCGTCCTTCTAATGAAATCCGCTTTCTCTGTGGTTCTCGCAGCTCGCTCGTTCAATTTTGCCTCCGCATTCGCACGCTTCTCCTCCGCTACTCTCCGTGCGGCTGCCAACTTGTTCGCATATCTCTCTTGCGCCCGTGATTTTATTCTCTCGGCCTTCACCTACGAGAGAAGGAAAGGAAAGGGAAGGAAAGGAAAATCTTTTAACTTTGTATCTACACTATTACTTATTTTGGAAAGAAAAATATCGATAAAGTGTATTGAGTTATGGAGTACCTCCATCCTCCTCATCTCTAATTCAGCCTTTCTTTTCTCATGATTCTCCCATGCTTGTATCTTCACCTCTTCGCGTTTGTATCTATATATCGAGAATGGTCGATTCAGTTAAAAAGTAAATGAATAAAAATCAAGCTAGAAAAATATATATATTTTTTAAAAATATAAATAATTAGAAATTTAATTATTTAAAAATATTTATTTGCGAACCTGGCCATGAATTTTGCCCGCTCCGCTTCGTCCCAGGCGACGGCTCGGGATTCCAGCGAATTAGGGTTCCTCTCTTGCTCCGCCGCCGCATTGACCTCGCCCGACTTGTCGCCGTCGATCTCCGCTTCCGCCCTCAACGCCCTGGCCCCGCCGCTTCCGTTCGACCTCCCATAGGGCACGACGTCGCTTCTCCTCTCCCCGCTCCTAGTAGCCGTCGCTCCCGCCGCGGCTTGGTGGCCCTCCGGTTGCTGCCCGCCTGGTCGGACCCTGCCTGGCGTGGAGGACCTCGACGAGATCGGGCTTTTCAGCACCGGCGTTGTTGCCCGCAGTGGCGTCCCTGTCCTCGACGGCTCCTTGCTCGCGATCGGCGTCATTTCGGTGCCCGTGTCGCGGAGGCAGATCGACCGAACCGCCACCGCTGCGTCCTCCACTGCCGGCTTGCTGGCCCCCCAGTAGTCGATCTTCTTTGTCTCCCCTTCCTCCTGCGCGGCGATCGCGAGAACTATGTCGTCCCCGTCGGCGCTGCTGTAGGAGTCCCTCCCTCTCTGGGACAAAGAGGTTAGCAGCCTGCGGTCGTCCGCGTTGGAGTTCCGTGGCTTGCTCGCTGCCTGCTTGTGCTCGCCTCCGGAGAGCCCGACCAGCCACTTCTGCGCGTCATCCCACTTGGAGGGCGTTGGCTTGGTGCGGGATCCCAAGGTTTTGTGCCGACGGAGTGGTTTGTTGCCATTTTGCAACTCGAAGTTGCTGGCGTTGGTGCCAAAGTTATGATCCTGAGTTGATTCATAGTGGTAGCTCCCCTTGCCGTCCACAGGCCTCATCTTCTCCAAAGTCTAAGCCAGTGTGATCAACAGATCATTCACTGCTCGATTTCTATGGAAGCTACTGAAAACTTCAGCACCCTTAAGATTTTCAACTTTTAGATTCTCTCCAACACCATAAAATCCTTGAAGCACATCTGAGTAGTAATGGACTTTGTCAACTCTCTGCACTTTGATCTCTGCTTTTTACGCCTCACTCATCAGGTATGAGCAAATAACTTTCAATGTAGATGCCTTTTGACTGCTCGAGCATTCTCTACAAGAAGAACAAAAAACCTTGTTGAGGATTCTCTAAGAAAGATTATTTCTTGCTCAATCAATCCAAACCTATGGTAGCTCAATTTTCGGAAGGGAGTAGAGTTTTTCTAATTTTGATAACAGCTGCAGCTCAAAATCTCATTGCACTGGACTCACCTGGTCATAGAAATTTTCTCAAAGAGAAAACAGAGACACCAACGTCCAGCGGGAAGCTTAACCCTTTGAGAGTATAATGACAGCTTGAGCATACACGCTCAAAAGTCTTGGTCATTGAGATCTCCAAAGCCACGAGCGATCACGATCTGGTGGAGTAGGAGAGGACAAAGGCTGCAGCATGGATGTTAGTGTAGGGGAAGGACGTGGGGGAATGGAAATGTGGAGATAGGCTCTGTGGAGTGAAAAAGATGGAATTTTCACACTTTGGAAACGGATAACTTTTCTCACCCTAGAAAAGGTGCCTCAAAGGATGAAGAGGAATCTCTATGAAATAAGGCTGCAATGTGATGGAGGGGAAAAAAAATTATAGCAGTCAGGGCACTGTCTCATTCTCTTTATTGTGACTTCTGGTCCCCCATTTCACTGGCGTTACTAAACTATGAGCAGAGAAGGTAAGTGTTCAGAATTAAGCTTCTTAAATATTGTTTTGCTTATCTTTCTTCACTAATCGATGCATATTTATTGGTGGCCATGTTCAACAGAACATTTCCTTGGTACCATTGAACTAATTTCTTTCACTGTTGAACATTGCATTGCATATTTTTTTTTCTTCACAATTATATGCAAATTCTAGTCTTTGGATACTTCTCTAATCAGATTATTGAAACTGTTATTAACTTTTACTCAAACCTTGTTCTGATACTTATGGGTTATTAAATAGGAGGACAATGCTTACAATTAGCAATTTATGATTAAGTGTAATTTTTGGTATTCCAGATATCCAAAAACTCCTGCCCACCCAATTATTTTTTTTAAGGTGAACGGTTTTCTCTCAGTTCGCCTACTGAGAAAATCCGAAAGTGTTCACTTTGAAGATCATCTATAGCTGACCTCCACAATTTATCCGTCATTATAGAAAATTATGCTCCACTTGAATACCAGAGCCGTGATCCGTATGCATGGCTGCTCCGTCATTGACGGGCATCCCGTCTCATTTGAGTAATTATATTTTGTGTGTATATATATATATATATATATATATAGTAGGTGTTAGTCTCATTGACTATCCGGTGATCGGTTCGACTTCACGAAAGTTTACAACTGGTACAAGGATAAATCGGGAAATGCATGCAGTGACCCAATAGCCACATTCAGAAATGGAGATGCCAATGCTATTATCCTATTCTTGCTATATTATCCCAAGCAATGCTGTAAGGTGGCTCAAGCTGAATCATGTGATCATAAATACTTTTTGAATCATGTGATCATAAGTACTTTTTCTTTTCCCTAACATGCCATGAGCTGAAGTATTTATTTCTAATCATATTTCTAGATTTCATACCGCATTAAATTGAATCATCTATAAATTTATTATTTTCACGGCCTTGGTTTTGACTACTCAATCAATCAAGAAATAACCCCCAACAAGATAATGCTTTAAAAAGGGTTTTGGATCACCGAATGGATCCAGCATTTCTTTAATCAGTGCTCTGTTGGACCTTTAACGGCTACTGTTGATACCATTAACTTATTAGCCGTTGGCTGGCAGGTGTCGGGAGCATGGATCTGCTTGGTGAGAGCGGGCAAGCTGTCTCCACGTGGTCTGTGTCATGCGTGTTTGTGATGGAGTAAGAAATTCATGCTGACGCACGGACCCACCTACAAGTCGCTAAACTCTAGCCACACCGTCTTCGTCGCTGACCAGAGCTCCTTTTTCGTAGGACGCTGGACTGGCTAATTCAATTGGGTTAACCAACAAATCCATCTCAGATTCAGGTCAGTCAATCCTACTCGACTTGAATGAATTGGCTCATTTAGTTTTTAGACGTAGTGGATGAAGTCCTCCTCATCTAATTTAGAGCTCAATTTATATATTTTTAGAGGTTGAATATTCATTTATATCATAATTAAAATTTCTATTTTCTTATTTATTCTTTTAAATACTTTATTATAATCCCTAACCCTAATCTAGGTAGGCGGTATCAAATGGTTGTTTTTTTAAAAAAATTCTAAGTATATGGGTCTTAGACTCAATTAATTTGGAAGGTAGACGGCCTTTTCTTAATTTATCTATTGGGTAAATTTGAAAGCAAAGCATGATGACTTTTCATTTAACGATTAATATTTTAGATTTTTCATCCACTTGAGGAAAATATCCTACAGTGCGCTATAATTGAGATTCTAATCGTGGATGCTTGAGTAATTTATTGAACACTTTGTCGTTGCATCATACCCAGGGCATACCAGATGAGTTTTATTATTATTAGTTTTAATAATCCAAGTTTTGGGGATTTAGACTCAATTAATTTTCAAGGTGGGTGACTTTTCCTCTTATTCATCCATCCAATAAATCAGGAAGTATGAGCGGCTATTAGTTTAGTAACCAACATCCTACATTTTTCATCCCACTAGAGGAAAATAACAGTGTTCGGTAGTTGAGATTCGAATTGTGGATGCTTGAGTATTTTACTAAGCGTTTTGCCGCTATACTATTTTTTTTATTAATCCAAGTATTCAGTTCTTCGATCCGACTAATCATGGAGGGGACCAGTCCGATCCTATAGTAGTTTTTAATTCACCACCAAAATAAATTTGGAAAGCATAGATGGGTATAACCGACGGTCCAACATCACAAGTAGTTCGAGTACTGTGGACGTATAAGGTACCTTGCGTGGGAATCAAACTCTCGTAACATGAGAGACCGTCCTATCGTTTATCATCGCACCATACCTTGGGGCCATCCAACTAGATTATTTTATTTTTTTTTATTTTTTTTCGGTAATATAGGTATATTCGATTAATCCTGAAGATAATCGGTCTGATTCCATAAAAATTTTTCATCCCTATTAAGATAAATCAACAAACACAGACAGATCTGATCCAGCGCTATTTTTCAGATATAATATATTCTGAATGAAATTTGAACTCTTATTATCTTAAAAATCTATTCTATTTCTTACTATCGTATGATAGTCCCAGTCAGTACAACTGAATTATTTTATTTTTGATAAATCAAAGTATCCGACTCTCGTCCAACTGATTTTTTTTTAATTTACGATGGGAGGTTTAATAGAGAGAATAAATGAGTGAACTTGTTGTCTCTGTCACAAGTAGTGAATACTGGCAGTAGTACCAGGGTTGCTTGCAGGTGCCTGGTGCCTGCTGCCTGCTGGTGTTATTATTGCTGGTGGCAGAGTGGTGAGATACTGAGACCTGAGAGGAACAGGACGAAGGAGTCACATGAGACTGGGAGGAATCATAGAGGCTCTGCATAGGTTAATTATTGCATAAACTTTATATCAAGACTATACTAATTATCAGATCCTGACCAAAATACTGGTGAATCATACATCAAACTATTGGGTCAATAAGTCCAGTTACCCTTTTTACCATTTTACTGTTGACACAACCAAATAAATGTGTATTTAATTTATTTACAAAAAACTTCAGTTGGAGCATTTGGTCTTCTTCCAGACCATGGACTGGAATTTTGACAATGTTTTAAATTTTTCTTTGCTTTTATTTTGAGGTTGGTCTTTGCTTGCTTTTGTTTCATTCCAGGTTCTTTCATGTCTCTGTCCGAAATATAGGAAATGCCACCAGTACAGAAGTTGACGCCATCAAAATCTCCTTTAAGAGGTATTATTAGTTTTTGCTACTATATTTTTTAGAGACTAATAATTTGCTTACACTCATGTTGTGTCCTTGTGGTGTACTTTATTTTGATGGATTTGAGTAAGGCAAAAAGTTCGAATAAATTGAAGGGCATATATTCAAAACTTTTGTTTAGAGGGTTTAGTATGAAATGCTTAGAGAGATTTATGATGTATGTTTTAGAGTTTTACTTTGTTGCAGGATTTATATTCTTTGAAGTCCATGGAATTATTCAGTTGTTTGTTGGCGCCATAGGAGATTGTCTAATAATTTTGAATAAGTACCAATTCTGGACTTTCATGATTTTACTTTTTTCAAAATTATTTATATTTTATATAACAATTGTTATATAAATCTATTCTTGTCAAATTTTATAAATAAGCACTATTGTACCCATTGAAAACTCTCCAATTGTTTTGTATCTTTAATCAACTTTAAATCTATGTAATAGTTTTAATCAAAATTAGGATATTAATCTATAATAATTAAAAATCATAAACAAGCACGCATTACCTTGTATTTGTTAGAACTTTTTGAGTTGTTTTATATTTTCATTTTGTAATTTTGACTTGCCAAGTTTTATGTAATAATTTTAGTCAAAATTATTATACAAATTTAACCTTGATCCCTAGAAAATTGGAAGTTATTCTATTTATATATTTTTAAAATTTTAAGTAGTTTAGTTCTATATATTATTTTTTTAGTTGAAACTATTAGATGACCTTTCGATTGTGTTCCTTTTGCTCTGTTTACTTTGATGTGTGGATTGAAGATGGAAAGGAATACGATATGGACAAAATTTCTTAGAGAAAAGGAAACTAAGGGCAATGAGAGGAAAAGGGGGAAAAAAATAATAAACTCGCTCTAGGACATAGCTGAGTTAGTTACGATGGATCAGACTTGTAGAAGAGGACAAAGATTTGAATCTCGACGAAGTCGAGTAATACTCTCTTCCGTCGTGATCAATTGTAGTTTTTCGATTTACCTCTTTACAAATAGTCGTAAGGCCGATCGTGTGGGACCGTTGGAATGGTAGAATCCACCTTTTAGAGAAGAAAAAAAAAATAAACTCATGGAATCTCACGGATGTGAGCGAGGCAGCCCACGACCATGAGTTGCCTCTCTCACGGTAGCAAGTGAGAGAGGCATTAGAGATTTTGAAGTCATTTTATATCTTTAATTTTTAATTTTGGCTTATTTAGGTCCATAAATGCATTTACCTAAACTAATAATTAAACTAATGCTTAAATTTGAAAGAAGCTTCCATGTTTTCTATTCCTTAGAGACTGTCGATTTATTCTATGCTCTTTATTATATTGTACTATTATTTATCATAAAAGACCAAAATTGTTATATGGACTCGAACTAACCACATTTAAAGATGGTCTCTTTTTTATGTTTCGTGGAGCCAGTCGAGTGATCCTTTGTCTTTTCTGCAATTTATTTCACTTTAATCAATCATTTATATGGACCTGAAGTTGTTGAACTCTTTATTATATGGACTCGAACTAACCACATTTAAAGATGGTCTCTTTTTTATGTTTCGTGGAGCCAGTCGAGTGATCCTTTGTCTTTTCTGCAATTTATTTCACTTTAATCAATCATTTATATGGACCTGAAGTTGTTGAACTCTCAATTTTATTATTTGAGTTTTCATATAAGAATTTTAGCCAAAATTATTATATGGGCCTAAGTTGATCCTTTTATTGTTATTCACATATATTTTAAAATTTTAATAATATATGTCTTTATTTCAAGATGATCCTCTTCTATTGTTATTTATATATATTTCGGAAATTTAATAATATGTGCCTCTATTTCTAACAATGCTAGATGATTTCAATAATTTTTTCACAAACAACTTAATATCCCTTTAAAAATTCATTATTATAAAAAAAATATACATCATATAAAACTATATCATAATTTACAATTCATTTAATATGAAATACATCATATAAATATATAAAAAAAGAAAAACTCATTATTCATCCAGCATCTAATAAAAAAATGAATAATTCGCAATCCACTTAGTGGAAAGATATTTTATGCAAAATAACAAAGCCTATAAATGAGCGAAGGGTCATGAAAATTCCTTTTAAATGTTGAACCAAAGCTTTATAATATATGTAATACATTTATTATTTTGGTGCAATAGGTATCAGTCCTTTGAGAGGCCAAAGTTGAAGCTTAGCCACACAACTCTTTTTGACTGTATAATATGTGTCAGTGTGTGTAAATAGTATTTACACGTTAATCTTGTTGGTTTCACTTGTCTCTAACTATGTATCTAATATTTTATTGTCTTTCTTAGCTATTCTAATTATCAAGTTTATTAGTAATAATTTTCACATGAACGGCTAGCCGCCTACAAGTATTTAACACTAAGATAATACAACACAACTAATAAGAGTGAGTACTGTTGAGAATCGTCCCTCTCAAGAAAACTTTAATCAAATTCGACGTCATATGTACACCATCGTTTGTTTTATTTGATTCATCGACTCCCAGGATGACTACTTCAAGGTCAAGTCCTATCGATCTAAAATTACTATTCCTTCTTCTTCTTGAATACGTACCAAGAAACTTCTTACAACACTTGTTGTTTACAAATAATATAAATAAATAAATACAAATGAAAGTAAAACACTTTACAATTTGAGAAAATTTTACTTCAGATGCTTTGTTGTCGTTTTGAATTACCTTTTGATGGTAGAAAATGCAGCAACATTTTATCCCCGAACCCTCAAGAACCAACTACTTCGATTTGCCTCAAAATCTCTTTTATAAGTTGCTAATCGAGCATATTTACGCCTAACAATCAATTGCTAGCTCTCACTAATCGATTGTCTCATTGTAATTCGACCATTGACACCTACAGAATGACTCTTTTTACGTAATTTGACCACCATCAATTGATTACTGAGACATAACAATCGATTGCTAGCCATAAGTCGAATTGACCAATCGATTTTGAAGCATTTGTTTGTCTGACACTGTCTACCAATCGATTGTTGTTCTATAGTAGTTGATTACTAGTGAGTTCGGGGTTTAGTAGTTGCTCAACTCTATTCGTGAGTTGATGCCCAAGCTCGAGTAGGTTGAGCCAACTGTTGTGTCCCAACCTCGAGTGGGCCATCGTGTACCGAGCTTGTGTGAGTCGTCACTGACTGCCATGTCCCAACTTGGAGTCCCGAGCCTAGGTGGGTTGCCAAGTGCCAATTCGATCGAATATAGACTCCTGAGCCTGAGTAGGTTCCCGAGATCCAACTCAATTGAACATCGACTCTAGAGCCTGAGTGGGCTCTTGAGTTGCAACTTGATGAACGCCTTGCTTGAGCAGCCTGAGTCCGAGTGGCTTGTTGAGCATGAAGGAGTTAGTACTCAGCATTTCTTACGCGCGACTAAGCAGCTCGAACTCGATCAACCCGAGTCCAAGTGGGTTGCGAGCATGAAGGAGTCAATACTCAACATCTCTTGGGCGCGATCGAGCACCCTATACTCGATCAACCTGAGTCTGACTAGGTTGTTGGGCACTCACTCGAGCACCTTGAGTTCGAGTGTCCTGAGCACCCTTTTAGCAATGATTGCCTCTTCCTAGAAATTGATTGCTACCTCTATTTTAGCCTTTCTAAAGCTAAAAACTCATCTTGCTAAGTATCCAGTTGACCTCAACCTACCATGATTTTCTTCACTTAACATCTGGTCACCCCTTGACCTATCAAGATTTCACGCGCATAGCATCTAATTACTCGTGACTTGTTAGAACTTCATCCATGCCAAATATACGATCTTCCTTGATATATTTCAACTTTCTATCACTAAGTGTTTGGTTAGCTGCAACCCACTTGAACTTTCCGTCTCGTGCTAACTCCATGTTGGACTTTCTATTGATAAGTGTTCAGTCACCCATGACATATTTGGACTTCCCACATGCCAACTTCCTATTGGACTTTTGAGCGCCAAGTGTCCAGTTAACCATGATCCACTTGGACTTTCTGTCTCATGCCAACTCTCTGTTGGACTTCTGATCACCAAGTGTTTAATCAACCATAACCCACTTGAATTTTCCTTTTCGAATTAGTCTTTTAACCGTCAAGTGTTCGATCACCCATGACCATCCACTTGTCAACTTCATATTGGACTTCCAATCACCAAGTGTCTGGTCAATCATGAGTTACTTGAGCTTTCCATATCTTGTCAAGTATTTAGTCAACCTCGACTTACTTGACTCTTCCTTGTTGGGATACAATCAAAATCCTACATTGAAAATATATAGAAAAGATTATAAGATTATAAGATGAAAAATATCTTCATTGGCATGTAGCCTGTTGGGTAAAGTCAAAAAAATAAAAACATAAGGGTTTAAGTCCAAAATGGACAATATCATACCATTGTCGAGATATGTAGATTCCATCAATTTTAACAATTGATATCAGAATCATGGTCTATGTGGAACCATGTGGGGACCCTAAAAAAAAATGAAGAAGCTAGGGGAGGCCCGGACTATGAGGATAATGGTAGGGGGACTCCTAATGATCCTTTATTTGAGGGGAGGATTTTGTTGGGATACAATTAAAGTCCCACATTGAAAATACACAAAAAAGATCATGAGTTTATAAGATGAAAAATATCTCCATTGGTATGAGAGCTTTGATAAAGCCCAAAAATAAAACTATGAGGGCTTAAGCTCAAAGTGGACAATATTATACATTGTGGAGATATATGGATTCCATCGATTTTAACAATTGATATCAGAGTTGAACCCTTTAAAAGGACTAACCGCCAACTCAGCAACTAGATCAGGAGGAATGATTAGATTAAGTATTCATCCACCAAAGTTCGAAGGCGCCCAGATACCCATTTCAGAACAACGTTAGCCATTGTCGAGATGGATCAAGACGGAGTCCATGTCGACGGGATTACAAGAAGTCATCCAGAGCTATTAGCGAACCATTACCAGAATGGATTGAGTTCGATGAATCCAGATGCCCGGAACTGCCACATCAGCACAATGGTCAGCTCGAGGTGAAGGCTACAAATAGACTGAAGCTCGAAGAAGAAAATACAACACATTCGATTTTAATTGTCTTCATTTTGTTAAAGTCTTTACCCAACCATTGTAAGATGCTTCTCCACCTCTGGGTCATTTCCGAAGAAGGAGATTTTAGTAGAGCTATTCATAGTCTTGGACTAACAACCCGAGGGTTGTAACCAAGTAAATTATGTGTCTCTTTACTTTTATATTATATTTTTATTTTAATATGTGTGTGTCCTTGCTAGTTAATTAGTAAGAGAAAAATATTAATTTTTTATTACAGGTCGCTATTCACCTCTCCCCTCTAGTGATCCACAAACCACTTCTATTGCACCAATATTCCTCATCCAACTAATCATTTTGACAGATTGTCAAGTATTTGATCAACCTTGACTTACTTGACCTCTCACTCGATTGACTAATATATTGATCAAATATCAAAAATCAAATCGAGTCAACTCAAGCTTGATCAACTTTGATAAGAGGTCGATTGCACCAACAATCTCTCCCTTTTTAATGTTTGATAATATATTTAAGTTTGACTCAACCATTAGCCTAATATCTTACTTCTCATGCCAATGAATGTTTCATAACTTGAACCCTTCAGTCTTCTCCTTTGGGTACACATCAAAAATATCATTTCAAAAATCTATTTTCTTCTTCCATTCTAAACTTTCAACATCACAATGGAGGTTTCCTACCTTCCGTTTTCACTAATGCTCAACCTTGAGCATACATCCTTCATTCACTCAGCCTCATATTATTGCATTCTCCTCGTTTCATATCAAAATCATGCCTTTGAGGAGGACTTTCCCTCAAAGCATGCTCTAACTTAATTATTGCACTAATAATAATTTGGAGTTTCTAATCTTTTAGAAAATTTCAAAATCTAAATAATGAAATTAAAGTTTCAACTTTAAATCTAAACCTTTTCCTTAATTTCATATTCTTTTTTTTTACATCTATTTCTCATTTTTATAAAAATAATCACTTTTAAATATTTATCCAAGTATATCAAAGGATTATAGATAGTTAAAATACTTAGGAGTAAGTTTATGTGATTGAAATAACTCGATATCAATAAAAAATCATTGTAATAATCAATTGCTAATGGTCAACAGTCGATTGATACAAGCATCAATCGATTGTTGGTGGACAACAATAGATTGCTAGATTGAAAAATTGCATATCAATTTCAAATCAAATTTCAAAAATATATAAGTAATTCTATAATTTTTGAAAAATCATGAAATTTCATACACATTACTTATGTCAAATACTATCAAGAAAAAAAATAATTTTTAATGAAAATATATTTTATTTTTAAAGAATTGTATAAAGTTGAAAATCATTTAAAACTTTAATATTTCACTTTAATTTTGTATCAACCTAATCAATGATGATTCCTATCAACAAATAGACTTCACCAAAGTTTTCAAAAATGATTTTGAAATGATTTTCAAACTTAATTTACAACCATAATCTATGAATTAAATGCACATGACTTGCACATTAGCTTTTCCCATGATTGGTCATGTAAAATCCATTTGATGAAACTAAAGCTCATATTGATATATCAAATTGCATCTTGAACTTAGTTTATCGTCTTAACATCTTACTTGTGTCTAATATATCTCAATACACACACAAGTCATACTATAGTCTTCGGGAAATGAATAATTTAATTTTTCCTAAATTAAGGGATTATGCATTTCTATCTAGGTATTCTACATTTGATCATCCTATTTAGGATGTTAACTAATGCCATTGTCCTTAATTGTAAGACTTGCAATTTATGCATGTGAAAAGATATGATATACATCAAATGCATTACATCTAACAAGCTTAATGATGCATGTGTAATGATACGGTGGATGGGGACCTACACGTGACAGAGTCAAGTGAAGAGTCAAGTCTACGTGGTGGTTAAAGTCAAGCTCGGTGATAACTAGCTTTTTGCTCGGGTAAATTAGGATTAGATTGAACTATTTTGATAGGGTAAATTAAGGTCATATTGAGCTATTTTGATTATATTTCTTGTCAATAAATTAGATATTTGGGCTGATATTTATGTTGGATGAATTTTTAGTATTTATTCTAATTTCTTATTAATTTATGGAAATTTACAGGTATTAATTTGTGTATTTAATTTTTACAAAAATTTGGGATGAAAATAATAATATTTGGAGGACTCAATTGCAAGAGAAATCAATCTTGATTTGAGTTGGGCTTAAATCGGATTGTTATGGATTGTTTGATATTTATGATTGTTATGGATGTTGATATGTTGTTATGGATGTTGATATGTTGTTATGGATTGTATGTGACAGGTCTATTCTTATGTATGTTATAAATCGATCCGATTGGATCGATATGTAATTGTATATATGGGATCACCACTAAATAAATAGAATATTAAATTTTTTTATTTTGTGACAAATTTTACGACGAAAATCATTTTCGTCGCAAATTGGCAATAAATTTTGCAATGAAATCAGGTCCGTCGCAATTATATCGTAAGTTACTATTTATCAAAATTTTACGACGAAAACCCATATTCGTCGCAAAATTCGTCGCCAATTGGTGACGAATTGAATCCAGAATTCGTCGCTAATTGGCGATGAAGAAATATTCGTCGCCAATTGGCGACGAATACGGGTTTTCATCGTAAAATTTTACGATGAAATTTAATTTTTCATCACAAAATTTGGCGACGACTTGATTGCGACGAATTTAAATTCGTCGCAAAATTTGTCGTAAACTATTTTACGATGATTTTTTTTAAGAAATTCGTCGTAAAATTCATCGCAGATTGCTATTTTTTTTGTAGTGTTACAACCATTTTGAACAGACTCTGTTCTAAGTACCCCTTTCCTACAAAGACACCATTCTTTGTAAGTACAAAGTTGTTTGACTGGAACACTAGTCTAAAGCCGGCCTTAACAAGTGTTCATCTAGAAACTAGGTTCTTTCTGATGTCGAAACATATGGAGCACATCAATGAGTGTTAGCTCCTTCCTAGACGTCATTTTCAGAATAACTTTCTCGAGTCCGACAATCGGTGATGTCGTGGAATTGCCCATATAGAGCTTTCTTCCACTTATCAGAGTATACTTGGAGAACATCGCCTTATCCGAACAGATATGACGTGTTGCTCCAGTATCGATCCACCACTGCTTCGGGTTATCCTCCACTGTATTGGATTCAAACACGACCGTAGTGAGATCCAGTTCCTCAAAAGAGGTTGCGACGTGGTTCGCAACATCCTTCTGACCCTTGGTTGGTTTCTTCGGGCGTCTACAATCTTTGGACATGTGTCTTGGCTTTCCGCAGTTGTAGCACGAGCCCTTGAATTTCTTGCCTTGAGCCTTCTTTTTGAATTGCTTCGGCTTCTTGGCGTTCGGCTCAACCAGGTTGGACATCTCGTCGACAGTCCGCTTCGTTCCTCTGGAGTCGGATAACTTTCAATTATCCTCCTCTATTCGTAGCCTCAGGATCAGGTCTTCAAGCCCCATCTCCTTTTGCTTGTGCTTGAGGTAATTTTTGAAATCCTTCCACGACGGAGGGAGTTTCTCGATTACCGCGGCTACTTTGAACGACTCATTCAGCTTCATGCCTTCGGCGTCCAGATCATGCAGTATCAGTTGCATGTCTTGGACTTGAGACGTCACGCTTTTGGAATCCACCATCTTGAAATCCAAAAACTGACCGACGATGAATTTCTTCAATCCGGCGCTTTCAATTTTGTATTTCTTTTCAAGCGATTCCCACAGAGATTTTGTCATCTCCATCGGACTATACACGTTATACAATGTGTTGTCCAATGCGTTGAGAACATAGTTGCGGCACAGGAAATCTCTGTGCGACCATGCATCGTATGCAGCCTTGCTACCTTCCGTAGTGGCTGGCGGGTCTTCACGCAAAAATCGTACGAGGTTTAGCGTCGTCAGATAGAACAACATCTTCTGCTGCCATCGTTTGAAGTCGGCTCCATTGAACTTTTTCGGCTTCTCTCCATGTGGAATGGCGGTCGGAACGTCGTTGATCACATAGCCATATCAGTTTGCACAATATCGTTTTACAATTGTTGGTCGGTGGATGCCGGGAGGATGCAAACTGATATCAGATCGTCGAGGCTAGTGTTCAACACTATCTCCGTAAAATGATATTGCTCCGCTACAGGTGCTTACGGATAGCAGCAATTCGTTTCCCAAGATACAACGACGACGTCTCAAAATAGTAGCACTTCAAATTTCGAGACCAACGAACTTTTTCGTAGGCTTTTTGGACTCCGAATGCACAAGATGAGATGAATGCTTCAAAGGATGAGTAGAATCGATGATTCGATGAAATTTTCAGCATCTGGAGGGATCTATTTATACAAAGGGAAGAGGTAGAATACCCTTTGGTGAGTGGCTGTGACCTTTGGGCAGGATTGATCTGGGTCGTTCGATCTGGAGGGTTGTAACCCTTCAGATCGCCCTTTAATCTCATCCGTCAGATCTGGAGGGTTGTAACCCTTCAGATCTCCCTTTTGTCATCAGCCGTCAGATCTGGATCCAATGATCCATTCGATCTGACGCTTCAGATCAAGCACTCATCACCAACGGTCAGATCGTGACTCTTCGCGATCCAACGCTCCAGATCGCATCACATGCGATCCATCACACCTCTTTGATCAACGGTTGTCATCCGTTCGCCCAGTCAGCAGTCCAGTCATCTCTCCCTGCCCACGTGGATGCCACATAGGCACTGCCACGTCACATGTGAGCCTGACACGTCACCTGAGTGCCACGTAGGCACTGTCACATCCTCTGGAGCATAAATTTAAGCTCCTCAATGCTCCTCGCGACGCGTACGTGCAAAGTGCAAAGTGCGCCAACAAAGCGCCCATTGCGCGCGTGCGCGCGTGGCGGGCCACGGGCTCGCAAGTGCGAGCACCTGCTCGCCCGTGAGAAGAGAGCACATGAGCTTTTGTGTTAACTCCATTAACACAACAACATTAATAAGGAAGGGAAGCCCATCGAATTTTTTCCGATGTGGGACTATTCCCCATGCACTTCCTTATATAACATTAATTAACAATTAATGTTATTCTGGATTGACTTTAAATAATTAATTTCTCATTCACCCTTAATCGATTTTGAGCAAATTAATAGTCTAGATCTATCTACGCGAAACGTAGATTTTGATTTTGAAGTCAATTTTGACTTTCATCGATTGATGACACCACGATTTTTTCACAAAATCGTATTGGTCCTTTAAGGCCCAATATCCAACATATATAAATATGACTTCCCATCTACCCTTATTACAAGGCTTACTTAGGTATGGTCTTCTACCTACCTCCACATATAAGTATCAGATATGCCCATAAGGTATATGCATCTTTTTCTTCCCTCTAGCTCTGTCATTTTTATCTTTAAGACTCTCTTGGAGACTTACTTAAATATTGAAGGGACCTCGTCGGGATGACTTCTGGCACCCTCTGACCCATGTTGATCTATGCAGGTCTAGCTACATCACAAGAGGAAGCTTGGTCAGTGATGTCCAATAAGACGATAGATTTTCACCGCATCAATTGTAAAGAAAAACTCTTATTTTTTTTAATGGAGAACTTTAGATGATGAAGAACACTCAAGTGAGATTTTCTCACCTCCATTAATATTTCATATCAATCTAGTGTTTCGAAGTCTTAAGACACGTATAGAAATAGAAGGAGATCAAATTATTGTAAGGAAAATGTTTGTTTTTTTTCCTAATGGAAAACTTTAGGTGAGGAAGAGCATTCAAGTGAGATTTTCCTTATCTCCATCAATATTCCAGCAATACACAGTGACGATTGAGAGGGTCATTGTAAAGACTTAGGAGACATTAATTGTTGAGAGAAAATCATATATGTTGATACAGTTGAATCTATTGAATATTCTACCTAGTGAAAAGAAGAGTAGAGCATAGGGTATCATGTAGAAAGTAGAGGAATGTTGTATAGCTAGCAATGTTATCAATCAATTTTCTTTTTCTCGATAAGAAGTTGTACAAGCTACATATAGTAGACGAGAAAAACTCGATCGACGAAGCATCTAAACATATTTCAATGTCATGTGGATGAATTGGTAAAGGATGGTAAGATGATATATGTGATTTGGTACGAATGTCGATTACTTTGTTATTTGATTCTTTTGCGGAGGCACATGTTGCTTCAAAGGAAATTTTGTCAATTTATATTTGAGGAAAAGTACATTAATTCTACATAGCAAGGGTAGAAAGAGACATATATATAAATGTCAAAATGTCTAGAGAATATTCATGCGCCTTTGTTTTATTTGGAGATTCAAAGATCTACCACTACAAATACTAATTTTTGAAGCTTTGATCGATCCAAACTCCTAAGAAGATGAATAGTGGAAGCACATGTCTTCTTCAAACTCCTCCCTATCATGGAGCCTTGTTCTTTCTTTCTCGCCACACGCTTACAAATGTAAGGGCCAAGAATAGCTGCATCACTCCCCTAACACTTTTAAAATATGCCCCACTGTGAAGTGGATGGCTGGTTGAAGACTATCAATTAGGTTGATCCCTGTAAGATTTAGTGAATATGTTGGACTTTGTGGATCAAGACAGACCAAATTTCCAAAGGAGTAGAGTATCTCATTAACTTGGTGGGGGTGAGCGTGCCTACTTTTTAGCATCATGCCTTGATCTTCACTTGCAAGGGTAATGATTTGATTGTTGGGGCGGTCCATAAAGAAGGGCTTCTCCTTCAATCAATAAGGGCAGTGGGTTAAAGTCGATGTGTGATAATAATAAAGATCCATAAAGGGCTTCTCCTTCAATCAAGAAGGGCAGTGGGTTAAAGTTGATGTGTGATAATAATAAAGATGATGATGATAAAATTCTTATATTGGCTCAAAGCTCATTGTGTCGGATATATTCTACAATCTAGTCGTCGGAGATAATAAAGACATTCTGAATTGAAATTATAGATAATAATTCAGACTTATTATTTGTTGAGATGATTTAAATTGATAATCTCTAAATGCTAGGTTGGACTGGTTATGTGGAGTTGCCTGGTTGTCTGTGTCTTGGAAATGCTATGAGGTGTTCGGAAATGGTTGAAGTAGTTAAATAGGATCGCTATGATTATAGCCCTTGGTAAATTTACCAAAAAAAATGATCTATTTGATATTATGGATGATTGGTTACGCAGAGACCGTTTCATTTTTGTGGGTTGGTCCAGCCTATTGCTCTTTCTTTGTGCTTATTTTGCTTTAGGAGGTTGGTTTATCGGTACAACTTTTGTAACTTCATGGTATACTCATGGATTGGCAAGTTCTTAGTTGGAAGTTTGCAATTTCTTAACCGTTGTAGCTTCCACTCGTTGGGGGCCTGAAGCACAAGGAAATTTGGCATGTGGACTTTTGTTGTTCTTCATGGTGCTTTTGGATTTTTGTTGTTGTATCCACTGGGTGGAGATGGCTTTGGCTACAGTAAATGGTCGAATAAAGGACATTCATTATCTTTACTCATGTGCCTACTATCAATGGTCGATCGTTTCACCCGATAGTTATGGATGCGCCATTAACATCTAGTACGTTGGTTGATTCACTTGGACAAATTGTGCCCCGATCAATTTGCACCTCCCTACGAGTCCACACATGAGAGAATCTCTCTTCATATTCCCAACTTTAAGTGTTGCAATCCATTATAAATCAATCTCATAACCATAAAATTTTCAACGTGGAACTAAAGACGTTCAATAAAGTCTCCTTCTATCCACCCTTATATTTCTATTCATATTTCCAACACATTGTGCATGGGAGATTAAGGATTTGAAATGTTGATCTAGAAGGAAGTTGGAGAAGTCTAAGTAGCCTTCTCGGAGATTTGTCGGTGTGAAAAAGAATATCTTTTATGTCGAAGTTTGTTGGGTAGGCGAAGGTTGCATATGAGATTGTTCATTTGAAGTGAACATGAGGCTCATCAAAAGATATGGAAATTAGTGCTATATATTGTGATGAACATGTTATTGTCTCACATTAGAAAAAGTCGAAGCCCAAGAAATAATTTGAATAAATATCTTATGTTCGCCACCGCAATCACTCAATGCTTCTTGGCCTAGAGTGTCCTTCAAATTTCTTCAAAGCTCCAATACTTGTTTGAAGCCTCTCTCATCCATTGAGCATAAATTGAGTTGACCTCGTCAAGTCAAATAGCTCCATAAGCTCCACGTGTATTGTGCTAAGTTCCTGAACCCTTATGCACACACTAAAATACAAGTAAAATTTAAACCTATCGAAATAGTCTAGTCAAATTCGACCACTTTAGTCATTTTTTTCTAGCATGAGGAACCAAACACACTTGAAGAGCATAGTACAATGAAGACTTAGTATGTTTTATCCAAGAAATTGTTCATTTTTGTGCATGAGTAAAGCTATCCACCCTCACCTCCTCATCGATGTTGATCTCGTGCCCTAAGAATCAATTTTTTTACATGCTTTTGTTTTTTGTTCTTGCTTGAGGTTTATGTAAGTGTGATTTGTGAAAAAAAGAGATTTGTGAAATCTTTTTTTAATTCTAAATAATTTCTTTTATTTCATTGACGAATATACGAAACAAAACTTGATGCAATAGTACTTGTTGTGGTTCATAGATACATGTATCTTTGTGTTAGTTTTATACATAATTGGGAGAAACTAAATAATTTCAGTCAAACATTTAATTTTATTCTTTTATCCAAAGTCCATACTATTTTTTAAAAAAATTAAAAGTATATTATTGAAAGCGATAACACTTGTGCAAATTCAAATGCTTTTAGGATGTTTGTTTTCCACAATACAGTAAAATTCAACAATTTTACTGAAACCAGACATATGGCCATGGCTGGATGTAGGTTTTCCACACCATACTAATCCATGGTTTCCTTATCCCCTATCGCCTAAAGTGATCATAAGCTTGGGCTATCCCATTCCTCCCCCATGCATACCATCTTTCAAGGTGACGTAGAGTTTCCATGAGTATAATCGAGTTGGTACTCGGGTAATAAAATTGCAACACATCTCAAGG
Organism: Curcuma longa; assembly: GCF_044706935.1. Lineage (NCBI taxonomy): Eukaryota > Viridiplantae > Streptophyta > Magnoliopsida > Zingiberales > Zingiberaceae > Curcuma > Curcuma longa. Next base: position 10,502,719 of record NC_133867.1, on the reverse strand, counting down.
TGAGGTGGAGTCTTCACTAAGTCTCCCGTTTGTTTGTTTCTTCTTTCTAATTCTTTGCCACCTTTTGGTGTAATCTATTTTGCAGGAATTTGAATGATGATAATGAGAAATTGGAGGGCTAAATTGCAAAAAGATCAATCCTGGTTCGAATTGGATTCAAATTAGACTCAATTGGATTCAATCAGCCCTAATCAATTAAGCCCGGCCCATTTAAGTGGATCCAGCCCACATTACTTGGTTCAGCAAACTCAAGCTTGATTTAAGCTTGAGTCCGGCTTGGTTCACTGCTGATCCGGCTAATCAAGCCAGTGAGAAGCGGAACAAAAGGGCCGCTCGCGTCGATCAGAAGGGGAGCTCGTTCGCGTAGTTTAGGGTTCCTTCTCCCCGATTCTTCTCGCCGCGGCGTTGTTTCCACCGAGCTCCCGTCGCGGCGAGGTTTTCCCCCTTCCCGATCGGCCACCGAGCAGCAGCCGGCGTCCACGAAGTCCGATGAGAGCCAACCCTCCGCTTTCCTCTTCCTCTGTCGTCTGTGCTCTGTCGGTGTGAGTGATTTCTTCATCAATGGTGCCGGCGACAGCCATTTCCTCCGCCTCCACAGAAGCAACGCGCGGCGGTCGTTCTCTGGCGGCGATTTGTAGCAGAGAGCGGCTGGTCTCCTGGCGGCGATTTGTAGCAGGAGATTCCCGTTCGTCTTCGACCTCCGCCTGTCACCGAAGTAGGGCAGGTAAGGGTTTCTTTGTTCTTTGTCTCTAACCTCTGGCGGCGATTTGTAGCAGGGAGTTAGGGCACGGGGCTGAGACACCTTCCTCTGCATCTTCTCCGACCATGCTCCGCCGTGAGTGATGTGCTCCGGTGCGAACCATCTCCAGTTGGCGCAAATCGACCGAATGAATGCTGATTTCTGCTGTTCTGTACCGATCTGGAAGGAAGTCCCTTATCATCTTCACTTTGCCGTTCCTGTTTTCTTTTGCTTGTTCTGTTGATTTCAATCAAAACCCCCCATGACTGTAAATATAATTCCTAACCCTGATCTCATTGCTAAGCCTAATTTCTAACTCTGATTGTAATACTCATCTTAACTGTGACTTTAATTCCTAATTCAGTCTTAACCTGACTTTGTTCTAAACTAATCCTAATACTGTTCTTTGTTGATGTTGTGTTGTTATTGTTAAGGAATTAAGACCTTGGTTGTGTGATGATGTTCGGTTGTTTAGGTGTGAAGTAGAAGGGTGAATTGTGAAGGACGGTGGAACACAGATTGGTTAATGGCTTTTGTTGTTGAATGTGGATGAATTGACAATTGAATAGTTCATTTAGTTGTAATCCTATATTCTATGTTGAATTGGAGTTTGTTTGTTACATGGAGATGTTGTTGAGTTGTTTGGATAGGAATGAACCGGTTACAAGATGTGGTTGTCAAGACTCAATTGTAAATGGATCCTGTCAAGTTGAATGCATTTTGTTGTTTGTATATCATTGTAATGTAGTTGTTGGCTGAGATTGTTAGGGTTATTCTTTTGGTTTATGTAGAATGTGTTGTTTGATTAAGGTTCATGAACAAATCAAGTTGTATAGTATGTTGTAGTATATTTATGTTGAACATGTTCAAAATGTTGATGTTGTAAATGTGGCATAATCATGTAAATAGATTGTATATAATTGATTTATATTATGAATAAATTGTTGTATATATGTGTATGTTGAATAATTGCATGATTATTAATAATTTGTTGTGAATAGAGTTTGTAATATAAGTTACATGTGATAGATGTTGATTTATGGTTGTGTGAGATGCACGTTGTATGTTATTGTAGATAAAATTGTTGATTATTGATTGTATTGTAAATGGTAGAGTTAATTGTAAATAAATAATGTTGTAGACATTTAGGATGAATAAAACACAATAAAACTCTATAACCATTCTAGAATAAACATCCAGTCATTGAGTCCGAGAGAGACGACCCGGACCTCTCTGTATTATTTAGGACGACAATAAAGAGGTTTGGTAAATAAATAAATAATTGATTTTGATGGGTGTGAGTGACATATTTAATAAAAGGAAATGTATATAAATAATAAATAAAATTTTCCATACAAAAACACCGCATCACCACCTTAAATGCTTAAACAGAGCATTAGGATAAACAAAGCATAGCATAAACAGAGGCACTGCTTTAAAGCCATGCATGGGCTTCTCAACCAAAGCCAGCAATCTGTCAGCTTAGAGGTGAGCAATAAATCACCCACCACCATTATACAACTAAACCAAAGTAATCTATTTACCATATGCACTCATTAGCGTAGCTACAAGGTGCTCAATAGATTAATCAAATATTCACAGTTCGAACCAATTACAATCGATTGACATTGAAATTTTTCTATAGATTAATCAAATATTCACCGTTTGAATCTCAATCTGTATTGATATTTTTTCTATCAAAATTGAATCCATTTTACTCTCTGCAATAAATTAAGATCCATCCAAGAGAATTGCAAGATATTCAACAAAAAATTGCTTTGGTTCCTAAGAACACTAATTTTATCATATTTTTGACAACTCATATGTCCTAGATACATGTTCTCTATCTTGCATTATTGTTAGGGTTTTGAAATGCTGACTATGTATTTTTTACAATTTGATTGTATATATTCTACCCATAACAAAATTTATAAGTGAATTTTCCATACTGAACTCTAGGAAGGACCACCTACAATATTTTCACTGCTTGAGGGAAAGAATCAGACCATTTTAGAGCTAGAAGAAGGGGTTTATTAGGTCTACACCAAACCTAAACAAGATGAACTTGATCATAGTCGAGCCATACGACACCTTTAATGATCTATTTGAGGTGGTATTAATCTAGAATTGTAGAAAATGGATTGGAAATGCTAAAATGGAGAGGGAGGTGAATTGAGTCACCCTTACTCTCCAAACTGTATCTGTTTGTTTAGGAGAGTAGTTTTCGCTCGACGACTCAGCAGTTATGATTTTGAACCAATCCAAAGATACATTAGCAAAACAACAGCGCAAATACAAATCTCATGAAGGTTTTACAGTTATGTTGTGGCTATATATATGTTTGAAACCAGCATCTTTACCATTTTGGTTGCCATTGTAAATAATTATGAAAAAAATGTGGCAAAACCCTGTATAAGATAACTATGGTTAAGATACTTCCTGGGCATCCTACCTACATCACAATGCAATTGCACTTCCTTGGTGAAATTATGGTAGCAGAAGATACCAGGTTATAGATTTTGGCACCACTTCGGAAGTCCTTGTCTGTCTCCATCTTTTTTCTTGTATCTCCCTGTGAAATTTTAATGTGTATATTAGACATGGTTTGGAGATCTTTTTCATCTTGTGTAGATTGCTCCACAAGTGTAAATGTTGGCCGAGAAGCCTTGGGGAGGACCATTTCCTTTTCCATCGCAATGGTTGCAGCTTTGTAGGCCAAATCATGAATTATTGAACTGCAGAAGAGTATAGACTCAGTTGCTTCTTCCAAAGTGAAAAGTCTCTCGTCACTCCCTTGAGCTTTAAGTGATATACCCTGTTCTGAAAGAGATTAGTGTTAGTCGAAAATTGAGCATATTGCATTATCATCAACATAGCTTATGTACTTGAATTGAAATGAAATCAACATTGTCTAGAACCCTTGGTTCAAATAAGGCATAAACCAAACTTGGTAGCATTCTAAGTAGTTTCAGCCTTTTTGTAGTTCTACTGCAGTAAACTCTTTGTAGCTTCTGAATTCTAAGGGAAGATACAATGCACTCGAAAATCAAACAAGTAACTTTACGTAAAAGTTAAGCCACATACTTGAGATAGCATTTTCAGCACAATTGTATTCCTTTCTAGATACTGAGTTGGCCTTGTCAGCATGCAACACCACTTGACAATCATCAACTGAGTTAGAACCTTCATTACCATTCTCATGCCTCACAACCTTTGATTCAGATCCACTATTGGAGTGAGTTGATACCTCTGTCAGAACTCTTGAACTTTCTAAGCAGGAGTTGGCACTTTCAATAGGAGCCTTTTTACCTGGTGAATTCATTCCTGTTTCCCCTTGTTCTCTAAAATTCAATAGCTTGCCTGTCGTAGCACATTCTTGGAAAAAATCCTTGTTTCCATCCAAATCCATTTCATGTGTGTGTTTCCCACATTTCAAATTAGTAATAGATGCTCCACTGGTGTTAGTCTTAACACAATCAGCCGCATACGAAGACTGAAGATTTGATACTGCAGAACTTTGAAACTTTTGAAGATCGACTTGGGAAGTTCTGGATCCAACATGAAAGTCTCCAGTCTGTGTGCTATTTCCATGATGATAATCTAGGCCCAGCTTATCAATATTATCAAAGTTGGGAGCTTCTTCCTCTTGGATTTCATGTTGTTTTGTTATTTCCCATTCATCGAATAGATGATTTCGCATATGGCTACCATACTCCATGTTAGGAGAAAAACATAAATCACCTTCAGAGTTAGAGTAGTACCTGCCAGTATGGGATAACTTACCAGAGAGCATAGACCCATGCACTTTATTATTTGTGGCAGAAGCACTTGACAGAAGAGAGCTCATGCCATGGGTGGTTTCTTGATGATCCTAGGAAAGGTAAAAACTTATTCATGATGTCAAAATTAAGAATTTGTTACTTGAACAACAACAACAACCAGTACATAAAATCACTGCATGACATAAATAAGATCACTTTAGTTTAGTCAAATTCGGCAATGATTTTTCAACTGATGCATGATGGAGACAATTGCCAACTTGCCATTAAAATGATGAAGCATATAGTTGGAGTTGTGAAGCTTAAAGTCCAATTAGAAGCACAATAATCAAACAAAATGTTTCAATAAAATTGCCAATCAACTTTACCCTTGTGAAAAGAAAATTGTATGGGCAGTCAGATTGTCCATCTCATAAATAAGTTCTCTCTTGAGCATTGGCTACAAACATTCTGTTTCAGAGGAAAGAGTAATCTACTGTCTGCTAGCATATGTACCCATAATTTCTGTGAAGATGATATCAATGTGATGAATCAACATATGTTCTATGATTTTTTATCTAACATGGTAAAGAAAAGCAGGGTGAGGAACAATGAAATATCATATGCTCTTGCAGCATCAAAACTTAAGGATGACTATCTTCAGATTCTCAAGAGTGTTAAAAAATTGGTATTTCAGATTCAATGCAGGCAGGCACTATTAGTAATTGTGAGCAGATATTGTAGCTAAAGAGAAGAAAATGTTGGATTACATGAATTCAAGAAAAAATAATTTCTTATCAAATAGAGTATGGAAATAATGTGCAAAAAAATGAAAAACAGGTTTTTGTACAGGGTAACTAGGAAATATTACAAAAGAGAAAGAATATCTGTAGAGCAACAATGAAGAATATCTCTTACCACATAACTAAAAGGTTCTATTGTGCTAGAGAATGAAGATGGCAATATGGAAGTTTTCTTGTAGAATGGCACATCCCTACTTTTCTCAGAAGAACCATTTTTTGTTCCTGTAGAACCTCCTGATAATCCTATACCACTGGAAAGAATTGAATCTGCATCATCATGACCAAATGATATTGCAGATGCTCTGCAATGAGATTGCTGTCTTTCATGGCTTTGTGATGGTGGTGTCAACCTGCTTCCAAATTTTGAAGATGGACTCATGGAAACTCCTGATACCGGAGAAATACCACGTACACGTGACGCTGACTGATCTGCCGTAGAAGTTCGGAGGTTTGGTGGTGTTTCCATGGAGAAACCAGAAAAGCTAGATCGTCGGCCTCTTTGTGTTGGTGATGCAACATTCCGATGATTTGCCTTTATGGGGGATGTTCCCCTTGAACAAGAAGATACTGTTTGCCCATTTGCGCCGATGCTAATCCTTTGAACTATGGGACTAGATGACCTAGGACTAGGTGGTGAACGCTTGGTTGGAGGGGTTGAAGGCCTTTTCAAGGGAGTTTTTTCACTTCCAACTGGAGTGGAGGTGGAGTGAGGGGCTGATGATGGCCTAACAGCTTGTTGGATTACATCATATGAGGATCTAGGAGATCGAATTTGTCGGCAAGGACTTGCATTGCTTCTAGTTGGCATTTGAGTCTTCCCATTCTGTGTTTAAAGATGGACTGAGATCAATAGCTCAAGCAAGAAAGAATTGCAACAAACAGGAATGCCATATTCTCACCATTTGTTCTCTTCTCCTTTCTTGACTAGCTCGAGACTGTTCATCATCCAGAGAACGGAAAAGTGGAGATTCTGGAGGAGCTACTAACCTGATTCATATCAGATTATTACTAGAATGTTGAAAAACACAGACTCCTGCACAAATGCTTTGTGAAAATTAACAAGTTTAACTGGGGCATAAAGGGTTTGCTTTCAAATTATCTACCGGTGGAAGAATCCAATATCATGCTTAAAGGAAGGCAATCGAAGAAAGGTCAAGAACAAATTTCAGTGTTAGCAAGATGCAACCTGGTTACTCTGAAAGCAAATAAAGTGCAACCTTCATCTGTGTAACTCACCAATCATAGTCATTATTGTCGCCATCTACGTTCAGTAGATTACAGTTACCTCCCAGAGGTCGGATAGTGATCTCAACTTTCGAATCTGAAAATCCGGTTTACGATAGAATCATAAGAAATCTCAAATAGTTATCTCCTAACGAGCATATGAGTGAAGAAGACCAGAGATTGATTGCATTACCTATCCATCCGTCAAAATCGTTAGATGAATGCACCAATAACTTCTCTCTGTCATGCTTGTTGATTTCATCAAACAATGCAAGTCTGTCATCTTTGTCCTGAGCATTAAATTTGTTATTCAAACTATGGCTCCTTCCATGAGCACTCTCCTTTATGTGTTCCCTTGCAGGAGATCGTCTCGATGGAGATGAAGGCGGCATCTTTGTTCATCCAGAATTCTCCTCAAACCGAAACAAATCGATCGTAAATTTAATCAAAAAATTGGAAGATGATCAAAGTAAAAGAAAAAAACAGAGGGGAAATTAAATCAAACTTAAAAAATTCATACGCATTCCATCATCTTTCTTACCTGCACGCCCACGCCTTGAGATTTTTCACCAGTTCGCGAAGCCAGGCGCTAAAGGCGTCACTTGGTGACCACCTCCGCCACTAGCTAGAGCCGAGAAGCGAGCGGCGCTCCGCTAATGGCGCAAACACGGAGGAGCAAGCAGTAGCTAGAGCCTTTCAATAAATATTTAAAATTATTGATTAACATAAATTTTAATTGAGATTTATTTTGACCGATAATTTTAATTTTTATTAATCAAATTGAATTTGATAAGTAATTTTTAATTTTTTTTATTAGTTGAAGTTAGATTTGATTGATACTTTTTTAATTTTTTATAGGTCAAATTAAATTTAATTTTTAATTTTTAATTTTTTACTAATTGAATTAGGTTTGATCGATAATTTTTATTTTTTTTATTGACGGTAGTTAGATTTGATTAATAATATTTATTTTTTTAATGATTAAAATTAGATTTAATAGATAATTTTTAATATTTTTACTAGGTAAAATTAAATTTAATAATACTTTTAATTTTTTTATGTCAAAATTAGATTTGACTAGTAATTTATAATTTTTTCTGGTCAAGTTCGATCAATAATTTTTTTATTTTTTATTGATCAAAATTTGATTTATCAATCAAAATTAGATTTATTTAATAAATTAAAAATATTTATTAGTTACACTAGTAATTGATATTTTTTAATAAAATTCTTTTAAAAGTTTAAAAACAAATTCAATATTATTTATCTCTAAATTTTATTTTCCTCTTTATATTTTGTTAGAACCCGTGTGAGCTAGAGGAGGATGAATAACTTTAATCGCTTCTTGTCTTGATTTTATATTTGTCGTTTAATGCGTAGTGGAATTTTTGAATCAAACTTGACACTACGTGCACAACTTCGAGATTTACTTGGTGTCCGTCTCCTTAAGACGATTAATCCAAGACCTTACTCCTAGCGATCTCCCTCTACTAGAATTTTCTCTTTTTCAAATACTCCCCGAGACGGAGAAGTCTCTTACAACCAAGAACATAACAAGATAAGATTTAAATCTTCATTCTCAAGATATCACAATACCTTATAAATATCCTAAAATATCAACTTCACTATGATTGAGTTAACTATCCTTCCAATTAAAGTTGGTACATCATATACCCACATAGTGTGAAGAGATCACACTCTTAGGAACACAATATCTATTGGAGCTCTTTGAGTATACTAGGTACTCATTAGGTATAATCTTCTTAGATACATTCCTAATGATTCTCCTATGCTTTTTATAAGTCTTAGTCATGCTAATCTCTTTAAGGTCAACACTAGGGATAACCTCCCTTGTAAACTTAACTTGACTCCTAGACCTAGGGTTAATTCTATAACTATATGGAATTCTATAGTATGAAGTCATGCTTTCCTTGGACTTAGGTTTGTATCTCAAACATTTCTTTTCCTTATATGATTCTTGTCTAATTAAACCTAGATTTTGCTTCTCAGACCATTTAACCTCATTCGTTATTTTCTTAAGGATCTTTTCTAATTGATCAAGTTTTGACCTCAAAACTTGATTTTCAACCTCTAAAGCATTTATCCTTGATTTTTCATGATTACTTTGGATTTTTTCCTTTTTCTAAACATATGTCTAAATTTCTTAGAGTTTTTGCCTAGATTATTTTCTACCTACCTATCCTTAGATAAGGTTGATGTGACCTAACACTTTCTTTAGGACTATCATAATTTTTATTTTTATGATAATTAGCACTAAAATGATAAGATCTATTCCTAACATGCTCGTTATCATGATATAAAGAAAATGCATTATGAATTGATACCTTAGGTTTGCTCTTAGAAGCTCCCCCTTAATTTGAGTTTCCTTGTTTGTCCTTACTTTCGTGTCTCTCTCTTGGGCATTGGTTTCGATAGTGCCATCAGTGGTTGCATAAGAAGTACACAATATGCTCTTTGCCTTTGCGTATCAAGGTATCACCTCCTTTGACTTCTCCTTTGCCCTTTGTATCACTTGAACCTTCTACTTTGTCAATTTGGGGCATTTGCTCTTATAATGTCTCTTTTCCCTACACTCAAAATATATTATATGATTTTTATTTTTGATAGTTGAAATTGGTATACCTTGTTCAATTGTAGGAGTTGCATATGCGTCATTTTCATCGGCTCCAGATATTGAGGGTTCATTTTGTTCCAATGTTGTTAATTTATTCTCCCCCTCAACTCTTGAGGTAGACGCTTCTTCAAGTTCATCCTACATCTCGAAAATTGAGCCTCTCGATTTCCAAGTTTTTTAATTCTTGAGTTGATGAGTCTCCCTCCTTAGACTTGTTTTCACTTTGCGTTGTGATTGGATCTTCATGAAGCTTTATTAGCTCCATCCACAATCCCTTAGCATCTTGATATTCACCTATCCTACACAAAACATTATTAGGAATCAAATTAACTAAAATTTTGATTACTTTGTCGTTTGCCTCAGATTTTTGAACTTGCTCATTAGTCCATTTGTTCCTCTGGAGAAGTCTTTCTTTTGTATCTCTCGGAGCTTCAAATCTTTCTATTAGAGCAAATCATTGCTCTATATCCATTTTCAAGAAATACTTCATTCTTGATTTCCAATGATCAAAACCTCATAATCCAAATGGTGGAGGTACTCAGATGTCATATTTGAATCCATCCCGGGATCCATTGCAAAATCCGAGCTCCCTTTAATATTGACTTCTTTCGGTAGTCAATCAAATGACTTGTTGCTATCGAAGAGTTTAAACTCACACCTTCTTCTTTTCCTCTATCTTTGTGCTCCTTTTGGCGGTTAGTCCGATGAGGAGCAGCCTGACTCTGATACCACTTGTTAAAACTCGCGTGAGCTAGAGGGGGAGTGAATAGCTCCGATCACTTCTCGTCTTGATTTTGTACTCATCGTTTGAATGCATAGTAGAATTCTTAAATAAAACTTGATGTCATATGCACAATTTTGAAACTTACTTGGTATTTGTCTCTTTGAGACGACTAATCCAAGTCCCTACTCCTAGCGATCTCCCTCCACTAGAATCTTTTCCTTTTCGGATACCTTCCGAAGGTAGAGAAGTCTCTTAGAACCTTGTTCTTATAAGAACGCAACATAAAAGACAAATACAAAAGCAAATGGAAGTAAAATAAATTTTATATAAGAAATCTTTGCTTTGAAAGTTTGCTTGTTGCTTTGGAAACTTGCTTATTGCTTTGGATAGCTTCTTGATGGCTGGAAATGCAGCAACACTTCACCTCTAACCCCTCAAGATTCGACTCCAAGAAACCTCTTCGAAATCCTCTTTATAAGGTTGTTGTTCGAGCTGATTTTCGCCTATCAATCGATTGTCATCGATTGTTTGACTTTATCAATCGATTGTCATCGAATCCGACCATTTAACAGAACGGCTTTTTTTACCTTACCAGTCGATTGGTAAGACTCACCAATTGATTGATTGTCTCTAGTCGAACCAACCAATCAATTTAAAATCATCCTATTCATTACTATAGTGCCACCAATCGATTACTGGAACTCACCAATTGATCGGTACCGTAGCAAAAATACTATAGCAATATCGCTAAATTCGATTACTATAGTAAACCCCAAAGTTACTATAGCAAATCCTAATTACTATAACAACTCCTAATTTTTGGGTTTCAGGGTTTATAATAAACCATGAACACTGTAGCAACCCTAGTTACTATAGCAGAAGCCTTAGTTACTACAGCAAATCCTAAAAATACATCAAAACTTCAATTTCAAAATTTAGAGTTCATCGGTCAATCGATATGCCCTATCAATAGACTAATACTCCTATTTCAATTTTACCAAGTTGAATTATTATCTTGCCTAGTATGCGGTTGATTTCAACCTACCAAGACTTTCTTTGCTCAACATTCGATTAATCTTAACCTATCGAGACTTCTCATTGTTTAGTATCCGATCAACCTTGACTTGTCATAAATTCAACATTGCCTAGTAGCTGATCAACTTTAACTTGTCAGGATTTCCATCATCACCTTGGTATTCGGTTGACCTCAACCTACTATGATTTTTTTTGCTCAATATTTGGTCAAGTTTGACCTATTGGAACTTCTTCATTGCCTAGCATCCGATCAACCTTGACTTGACAGAACTTTCGCATCTCATGTCAACCTGTTAAACTTTCGATCACCAAGTATCCGGTCAACCGTGATCCACTTGGACTTTTATTCTTGTGCCAACTCTTTGTTGGATTTTCGATCACCAAGTATATGATCAATTGTGATCCACTTGGACTTTTCATATCGTGTCAAATATCTAGTTCTTCATGACCCACCCAGACATCTCCTTGTATGTCAAATGGTCGGTCAATCGTGACTTACTTATGCTTTTTCATTGTCAAATATCCAGTCAACCTTGATCTACTTGACTTTTATTTTACTGTCAAGTATTTGATTAACTTTAACTTACGTGATATCTAATTAATATATTAATCAAATATCGAAATTCAGCTCGAGTCAAATCGAACTTAGTCAATCTTAATCTAAAGTCGATTACACCAATATATTTTTTTTCTTCTTCATCATCATTTTTATACTGTTGTTATCGTACCCTTGCTCTCCATAAATTATTATACGCATCCTTTTTTTATAATTCATCATTAATGTCAAAAAAAACTATCAATTAAATATTTTTGATTAGATAAATTTAATTGATAATTTATCAAAATTAAGATTGATCAATAAAAAATAAAAAATAAAAATATATATTAATCAATATTATAATAATTTATCATTAATTATCAAATTTAACTAGTATTTTAAATATTTGATTGGCCAAATTTAATTTATTTACTTAATTAATAATATCTATTAGATAGATGTATTATTTTTAAAATAAATTATACCCGAAAGTTGAGCTTTGGAGGAGAACTTTTTTCAAGTTTACTAATAAAGAAATAGAACTTGACTCAATCTTAAAGTTACCACCGTGACTAGTATTAAAAAATATTAAAGATATTTTTTTTTTACGTAATCTTGCAAAAGGACATATGACTACTTAAGCGTTGATTTTATAATCATCTATAAAAAAAATAAATTAAATACGCAACAAGCTCATATGAAAGAGAGCTTACTTCCAAGATAATGAGACCCTTATGAATTAATAAATCAGGCAGACAGTAGACCCATAAGAGGGAGAGTTTCCTTCTAGAGTGGTGAAACCCTCGGTAATCAATTCTTATATAATTTTATAAATTTATTTTCTATGAATCAGCTGTGCTAAATCTGAGAGGTTATATTTTTTTTAGCTAAAGTCTTAAAAAGTATTGAGACGATCCATTCTCTTTCTTCAAATTTCAAGGTCGAAAAGGAAATAAATCAACAGTTAAGATTCTCAAGCTCTAGCGGCAGGAATGATGAGAATAGGGAACTCAAATTCTTAACGGCACACATCAAATTTAAGGGTCTCCCATGAAGCTTTATAAACTCTAGTCGACTATACGAATCGACTATTGAACTTACCATATTTGATTTATGAATGTTAGTCAACTGTACCACCTGATTACAAAATTTACTATCTGATTTATTAGTCCAACAATCAATTGATTGTAATATATCAATAGACTTATCTCCCCTATATTTTCTCTGCATTCACACAATTAACTAAATAAAATATTTCAAAATCAATATAATTATTTACATTCTTACAAATTAATTAAATTAAATAAATAATGTTTTACCTTCTTTAAGAAGATTTGAATACAAATTTTAATTTACATGTCACAAACTTCAATTTCATGCTCCTCAAATACTTACATAATGTTAAGACCTATGCAAGTTAAAGGGGAGTGAATAGCTCTAATGGTTTCTCGTCTTGAATAAGGGCTTATCATTTAAATGTGCAACGAAAATCTTGACTCAAATTTGACGCTACATGCACAATTTTGAGATTGTAATTTGTATCCACCTCCTTAAGGTAACTAATCTAAGACTTACTCCTAGCGATCTCCCTCCACTAGAATCTTCTCTTTTTTGGATACCTTCCGAAGACGGAGAAACCTCTTACAAGTTGTTCTTACAACAAACATGATAAGAAAATAAATACAAATACAAATACAAATATAATCAAAGTAAACTACTTTACAATAATCTTGCTTTCACTACTTTCTTGTTATTTGAAATTGCCTTTTATTGATCTAGAAATGCGCCATCACTTCATTCTCAAACCTTCAATAATCAACATCAAAAATCTCCATGAAATTCTTCTTTTAAACCCTTTAGGTTCGGATTGATTTTCACCGATCAGTCGACTGATCTTACCCATCAATCGACTGATCTTATTCACCAGTTGATTGATATGTCTCCGACACTATTCTTACTGTCGAACAATCATTGAATCTTCTGAAATCTTATCTGATTTTGTCTATTTTTCAAATATCAATCAAATTGATTTGTAAATCAGTTAATTAATTAGGCTAATCAAGCAACCAATCTAATCGATTATTGTCTATTTACTTCTGAAATAGTATAAGTTGACTGATGATCATAATCAGTTGAATCAATTCTCTTCTATTTGCTTCTGAAACAACACCAATTGACTGATGACCTTGATCAGTCGAATCAATTCGTTTCTGTTTGATTCTGATCGAAATTAATCGACTGATACACATATCATTCAACTAATATTGAGTAAAAATATATATATTTGAACGAGCTCCGTTTTGCACTTTAAATCATCTCATTTTGATATTCGAGTCAAAAGTTATAACATTCAAAAGTTTACTCTATCAGAATTTCCTCGTTGCCTAGCATCTGATCAACTTTGACTTGTCAGAACTTCATGCCTCATGCCAACTCTCTATTGGACTTTCGATTGTCAAGTGTTTTTATCAATTGTGACTCACTTGGACTTTTTTCTTGTCAACTACCTATTGAATTTTCGATCACTAAGTGTTTGGTCAATAATGAAAATCATTTTGTGCCCATTTAGATTTTTTGTCCTGTGCCAACTCCATGTTGGACTTCCGACTATTAAGTGTTCGATCAACTATGATTCACTTGAACTTTTCACTTGCTAACTACCTGTTGGACTTTCGATTACCAAATATTCAGTCAACCGTGACCCACTTGGACTTTTCATATTTTGTTAAGTATGTGATCAACCTTGGCTTACTTGACTTTTCATTTAACTAACTTAACATATTGATCGACTACCAAGTATCTAATCAATTTTGACCTACTTGACATCTCGACCAACTAACATATTGATTAAACATCGAAATTCCAATTCGAGTCAACTCGAATTTGGTCAACTTGGTCAACCTTATCCAAGGATCGATTGCACCAACATATAATTCAATCTCAAATTCTCAATTTCACCATAAATATTACAACTCCAATATTAAACAAATTAAAAACATGGTACGTCACAAAATTAATATCATAACAATTATGATTCAATAGCTATTACAATATAATATTGATTAAAGATGAACTGTCTATATTGTAGCAGTTGTAATCTACAATTACTACAATAGATTATTGATCAGTATTGACAAGAGATGCAGTATTCACATTATAGCGACTGGGATGAAAACTGTAGTTGTTAATTATAATATAGTATTACTAGTGTCGATTATAATTGAAGTGTTAATGTAGTAACTATGAATCATAACTAATACAATAATATCGAACAAGGATATTTTCAAAAAAAAAGGGCTGATGTAGAATACGGTGCTATTTTAATAACAAATAAAAAAAAGACAAGACGCTCTTTTAATTTGATGTTTTTAGCCAAACAGATATAACAGAGCACTCATCATTTCTTCAACAACAAGTGAAATTCGCCACCCTAACAGTTCCACACGGTCGGCTCCACAATCATATGTGAGGAGGTAAATCGAAAAGTTATAGTTGATAATGACAGAGGAAGATATTACCTCGACTTCGCTGAGATTCAACCTTTGAATAGAGCACTCATCATACACTATATGCTCAAGGGTTATTTTCATTACTAGCTACAAGCAATTAGCGTTGGTTTGAATCCAATTAAGTTGCATCGAGGTCAAACCGGACACATTACAATAATTATCCCCAAAAGAACACGATATATATATATATATATAGTGCTTAACTTGGCAACATCAAAATTAATAATTATGCTTAATTAGCTCCCACGAGATTGATTTTATTGGTCGTCGTAATTAAGCAAGCAAAACTATTACACTTACAAATCGCACTCCCCATAATCATAACGTAGGTATACATCATGGCTTATTTAATGATAATTAATATATAATTTACTGCACTAATTATTCATTAGTAAACGTGACGTAAGCATCCATCTGTGCTGTCATCGTCGTCGTTGGGTCGACTACTTGTCTATTCAGCACGTAGCCTCTCGCTCGCCGGAACTGGCCGGAGCCGCCGATGATGCTCCAGTCCGAAGTGTCAGCTAATCGGAACACCCCAAACACAGCGATCGAGCTCCCGTTGTGCTCGCCGCCGGTGAACACGATGTTGAACATGGCCGTCGTGGTGGCGTCAGTCACGTCAGAGGAAACCCCGAGGCCCTGCATCGAGCCGACTAGCGGGGAGCTCGAGTGGCGCCCCAACCGGAGGACATTGTCATAGACGACGAGGTCACCGAAGTTGCGGGGCTGGTGGAGGTTCACTGATAGCACCGCCGTGTTGTTGTGGACATAGAGGCGTAGGTGGTGCTGGTGGTGATGGTGGTGGCGGCGGCCATGAGCGGCAGGGACGGAGATAGTAGTTATAAAAAGGATGAAAAATGAGAAGAAGAATACTTGAATTGATGTCATTTGAATTCTATACTGAATGAATACAATCTATTGGGTCGGATATATATAATATATATATAATTTATTTAAAAAAAACATCCCACCGACGTGTAGAGTACGTTGTTTGGGGATTTAATTGGTAGTCTCCATCGACCATCAAACTCTTTTTAGGGTTGTTATTAGGTCGAAGGGGGGTTGATGTGAAAGATGAAGATGGAAGTGAGGCGTGCCTTGGTTGCAATGTAATAGGTTTTCTTTTGCGGAATCCGCTGCTCTAGTGACTTCATACGATTGACTTCATGATCATTTATGAGGAGGTAAATTGAGAAACTACAGTTGACCACGATGAAAGAGGGTATTATCTCGACTTCATCGAGATTCGAATCTTTACCCTCTTCTGTAAGTCTGTTCTATCATAATCAACTCAGTTATGCCCTTAGGAGCAATGTAATAGGTTTTTAAAAGAGAACCTGGTCGTGTGCTTATACTACCAAAAATATTCTCTAAATGAAAGTTAACAGAAGAGTTTAGTGCATTAATTATCAATTTATTCTTTTTTATTGAACTTAAAATGAATTTTTTTTTTGTCAAAAAGTAGATTAATAGATCAAATTTGACCAAGATATCGCGATCAAGTGCCCTATGACTAAGGCAAAGGCAAATTTGTAAAAGGAGAAAATAATAAAAAGTTCATCAATCAATAATCTAGCTCTACTATTAGTGTTGCATAGAAGATAGTAAAGAAATTATTAAGTGAGGTTTGAATTTGTTTATCCCTATTAAAAATCTTATTTATCATGTACTCCATTTAGACTTCTTGCGTGTGCATAAGCATGTGATGCCCACTCTTTTAGTTATAAACCCAATTTAATGCTTGATATTGCGTGTGGATTGGTGTATCTTTCGGAGCTTCTATGCAATTATTTAAAAAAATTGAATATATTTTGACCAAAATATATTTGTCAACTCGAGTTGTTTGATCCAATAATTGAGTGATTGGAGATATACATATGTATAACTCAAGTTTAGATATCTAATTATACTTAAAAATCACTTAAAATTGTGAGTAAGTTAGTCAAATTAATCCAACTATCTTGGATTGATTGAGTCACACATCTAATTTGATCAATTCATCTAGACCGATTGACTAGCTTAAAATGACTTACCTTTCTAACCAATTGGCCCAACCTATTTGTTAGTCGATCACCTCTAAAATCAATCAGATCAAAACAACTGTATACCTTATATATTCAAGGTGGCAAAATAATAATAATAATAATCATCATCATCATAATATTTGACTACGCACAAGTTGCCTCTATTATCATGCAATTGGCTGGCCAACAATGACATACCATCAACTGCTAATGATGGAATATAAGTTGAATTTAGGGCTTGAAAAAAAAATCAACGATGAATTATTATAGGTGGATAAATGTTATTAAATTTATTAGTTGGCTTATTTACTCTGATTGTTGAAAAAACAGCCATAGAAAAAAATAAATTAGCTGAAGACTAATGAATCAATCAAACTAATCTAAAGGGAGCAATGAATATGGAGTTCTTTTGTCAACAAGTGTTTTGATGAGATGTAGAGGATTCCTTTTGCTATTTAAAATCCTCATAAATATGGGTGTGCTGTCTATCAACCTTCAGAAAACCATACAAACAAATAGTGAAATAACCATGCACCAAGCATGTCTGACAGACAATAAGCCTGCCAAAGAACTATGCTTGTTGCTCCACAAATGTCACGCCCCGAGAGTGTCATTCCCGGTCATACCGGGAGGTACCCCACTATAAAACTCCAACCTTCATCCCAACAAGCGTCTGATGAATGTCTTACTAAACAAACAAAAAAGACATTAAATAAAGGGGGCGCTGTCACTAATGTTTAAGGTGGAAACAGAAACTAAAGTTGGTGAGGGACAAAATGATGATGATGTACCAGGATTAGCGTTAGCAATTGACTAGCTTTTATCAGGGAGGTGACTATTTGGGTGACCATAGTTTGCTAAGTGGCTTGCCCTTTTGGCACGATAACACAGTGCCCATAGCCAGTTCTCTTAACTGCTCCTCCACAGCTTCTACGGGGAGGCAGCCATCAATTATCTGCAGCTTGAACATTATGGTGAAGTTACAAAAGCATTTATGGCTCTAATCCACAAATAAACAGTGTAGTCGGATAGAATAATTAGAAGGGAAGAAAAAAAGATAACTTGATTAGGAAGTAAAACCAACTGAAGATAATCACAAAAAGAGTGATTCGATTGACATTGAAATAACAAAAACAAATTACATGAAAAAGAATGTGTTGCAAGAGAGGGCAGCTTAAGGTGTATTCAAACTTTATCAGCATATTTATGCATTAATCGCCCTTCAGAAAAGACATATGCTCATATATGTAGAAAAGCTCTTTAATGAAGGTTTCATGAAACCAAGAGCAGTAACTTAGGACCCCAACCAATTATATTTACAACGGAAGACTGGTGAGGTATTGCATACCTTCCAAGAATCATCATTGAGGGTGCGATATGTCTTTGCAACTTTCTTCTGGAACTCCAGCTGCTCATACCTTTCAGCTCCATAGCCTCCTCGTTCCGATGCTTTCTGAAGATAATTGTAGAGATATTTCAGAACCAAGAATATCAAGGCAACTATTGAATACTAAACAAATGCATGCTGCTAGTGTTATTGAGTGTTCGATGGCAAGTGTTTAATATGCCCGAATAATGCGCATATGAAAGAACTATCATGTCTTGTTAGACAATGAGAAACATCATGCTTCTAGAGCCATAAGCAAAACATCTTTTCGTTGTCTTTGAGCTTGGCTCGGAAAAAGTTCATTTGTAATTATTGGGGTCCAATAAAGAACAAGCTTCATTTTTATTTTCAAAAATATGATACATACAATCAACATGTGAGTGAAAATAACACCAGTAAAATTGTCTTTCAAGACTTATCGATGAGCAAATCATGAATATGTCCATTACATGAGACAGTTTGGGGGAATCACTTTGTTTACAAGCTGTTTGTAAGGAGAACAAAAGAACCAAATGAGATGTTTCTACATCTTACAGAGCAGTAATCACTATGAATTTGAGCCCAAGAGACACAAGTCCTGCATATGAAAATCATAATACAAATATCCTAATCAATTTATTGTATAGATGATTGCCAAGTTTTCTACTGATAACAGGAAAAATGCTGAACTGCATAAATGTCATGCACATTCCTATTTATAGAAATTTTGCAATAATTAGAAATAAAAAAGTGAGAAATGATTGCAAGATTTAAGAATAATGGATCTCCAAAACCTTTTCACCCATTAACATGAGTAGTTTGTTGTAGCTGAAAGATAGAAAAACAAAAAGGACTTCCAAGTATTTAAACACTGTTAAGCATTACAGGAAAAAAAACTGTGAAATTTTCAAAAGATGATATGCTAGACTCTGGTGAATATTAGTATTTATTAAACAATATATAGAATAGAAAATAGAGAAAACATAATAGCTACCTCTGCTGATATATCAAGATATATAACCAGATCTGGTGCTACCAAACCCACTTCTGGACCCTGAATAAGTAGGACATCAAGTTCATAAGCAAGTCAGATTTATGTCTAAAATATGAAAACCATGGTTTTTCTGGTAAAACACCTTACACCACTCTAGATCAAGCCCCTTAGCAGAAGAAAATGCTACTCCAGAGTATGAATAGCGGTCAACTATAAGAGAGATTCCACTCCTTAGCTTGCTCTCCATAAGTGATCTGTCAAACAACATTGAACCATACATTTTAGGGCACATGTTGTCTTCTAAATAAAGCAGTCATTTATGATTTGCTGCATCCATGATTGACACAAATATTGATGTTCATGGAACATATAAGAAAACAAACAAAGCAGTTCAAAGAGTAAAAAGTTGGTGTATAAAGGAAAACAAGTCAAAATAACTAGAACAAGGTTTAGCTAGAGTGACTAATATGGCATCCTGCAAACTCTTAACACATGCACCAAATGTCAGGAAATGCCTAGCGTATGTTGCTAGAAACATAATAGAGACATAGGAAAAGATCCCAAAAAATAAAAGACTAACACAATTATAGTTCATAAAATTATTAACCTGGATTAAAGCAAACCCCTTGACCCTTTAACTAAAGCAAACTCATCTGCTAAGGATAGTTTCAAAAACTCAATATTCAAGATATTTTCAGATAGTTAGTCGATTTACAATCTGTGATATAGATTTTTCTTATAGATCTGCGTTGTTTGCAAAGATCAAGACAAACATCAAATAATAGAAATGTGATTCCATTAATACTCTTAAAATGCATATTATATAAAACTTGTCTTACAACCCCAAAAAATTTCCTACACTGCAAAAGCTTATACAGAAAACTTTGTGGTGGAAATAAGATTGATCATAGTGATAATTATCATTTTACAAGTTCTCAAGTTCTATTTTCAAGATTCATAGTGATCCACATGTTGGAAGCAGAGAAAAAACGTGTCATTACAGCCTCTCAAACTATCTGGACAGGTCTATACTTGTCAGTAGATAAAGTCCCATAAAGGATTGGTCCACAGAGACACTCAGCTCTGTGAGTCAAGCTCTATGTTACCAATAGATATTCATCAAAGACAAGGTTCACTATCCTACTGCTTTTGTATGTTCTGGTTAGTTCTTATGGACAATCAATTGAAGAAGATATAATGTACTAATTGAACATAAGAGGTCAGTTGGGTGATACTTGTAGGACACATCTTTAATAAGAAAGAAAGAATGAGAAAGTGACAGAATAAGTGTGTGTGTGTGTGTGTGTGTGTGTGTGTGTGTGTGTGTGTGTGTGTGTGTGTGTGTGTGTGTGTGTGTGAGAGAGAGAGAGAGAGAGAGAGAGGTTGCAGAAAGAGAGAGATGATAAGCCTTTGCCTTCTTCAAACCTCCATTGGTATTCCTCTGTTCGTGTCTTGCCACTCACCAATTACAATGACCTGGCAACGAACTGGTTGGTTGCTGAATGGTATCAGTATTAAATTCAGATTTTAGACAGTTATTACTGCAACAAAATTGTCAATGGTGATAAAAAAAAATATTGTCCTGTGGATCATCGAACCATGATAATACTAATTGAAGAAACCAAACTGACTTAAAGAACAGTGTGGAAGATGCATTGATTAGGAGCTATCATGGAGTCATCAAATCTTCCAATGATTAAGTTGATTATCTTAAGATATATGATTCATGTTGAGAAAGTCCCAAAAAGATAGAATTAAGAAATCAACTGGAAAGTCTGAATTGCAAATAAAATAGCAGAAACACCAAAATCAATCTTGTTCATAGTGTCAACAGAATGGCTAAGTGACAAAAATACCACAAATCAATTTTAAATGTACAAATGCAATGAAAGCTGTTAATAAAAGAATTTTGGTGTCTAGTACTTTACACTAAGCCAAGGTGATAAATGTCATGAAATATAGCAAATACTCAATAACTCAAGCATATATTACCGTTTCTCCCACCGATTTGCACTAAAAAGCAAGTGTATTGCTCTATCATCCAGTTCTGATTCATTTGCAAGATATGCAGAAATCATTTGACCAATGGCAGTAGTCCTATCAGGGAACCGCCACAATTCAACAGATACTCCTTTGTCCTTCAAGTGTGACACCAGCCTATTCGATTGTGAAGTTTTCCCACTACGATCTAATCCTTCTAGAACAATGAGGGAACCTCGTGAATTATCACTATTGCACCCTGCCATTCTGATTTGCATTGCTGAACTCATGATTTTACAGCAGAAAAAGATTCTTAGCTGTCTCAGTGGTCCTACTACTCCAAAGCTCCTACGAGTGGAAAATATTTATCAACAAATTACTATTTCTATTAGGCCATAAAATGATTGCTGTAAAAAATTTGAAGAGGAATATGCACCAGAATCACAATCATGATCGTGCAAGTGAAATGAAATTTGAAAGAGATTTAACACTTTTGCTTAGCATACAAAAAGTTCATGACTCAAAACATGACTTTTTTGGCATAGAGAAATTTATTCCAAGCTGGTGTCAAACAATATGTAAAAATACATTATGCATAACTAAGGCTCTGGGTTTTTTTCACTGTGCACAAGCGAAATGATAGCAAGATACCTAAAAGTTATCTAATTGTCAACAATTAGGATCTTTGACTCACAAGACAACTAGGTGATTTCTAAAAATACCCTCAAATTCATAAATTCTAAGAACTCTGATCTGAATAATTTATACCTCAGGAAATGTGATCTCATTGCTGAGGCAAATGGAAAGGCATTCATAACCAAAGGACAGTGTTCTCACATGTAAGTCAACATGTGCCGCCACCTTTCACCTGGAGAAAAGATACCTTGCCAAGGTGAGTGGGCTTCATAGCTCATACATGCCAGAGTCCAGTAAGGCACAACCAGACTTCATAATCTACCATGACAATCAGTTCATGACTGAAAGAAAAAAAAATTATTTACTAGGATTATGCCAAAACCTAGGAATGACTTTATTCTCTTAGACATAAATAAGGACGAGGACATCAACCTACACAAGAAAAAGTAAGAAGGGAAAATAATACATATAACAATTGTTTGTGATGTTTTATTTTCAATAACAGAATCTCATGGAACGGCAGACTGAGAAGCATGCATCCTTTTGATTTGTTCAGAATTATTTACTACTCAATTGCAGCATGAGTAACCATGATGTATGGTGGTGTTGACTGTTGACCTAATAGAGCATTGATACAATTTTCTTGAGACCTGAACATCTCTAGGTTATGATGCTGACTTATACACCCTGTACACATTCAAGAAATTTCATACTTAGCATATATTATTCTATTTGGCTATCAGGGGTTATAGATGCACTATGTCCGCAAAAGTTGTCAAGATTGAGATCTCACATACGGGTCAAACCCTAGCCGAACCCCAAGTTAACCTAACCATCAATCTAATCAGTTTAAATTTATTAACCCTAATGTTAACCTAATTCAATCGCAACTAACCCTCATATATAAAACATGAAACGAACATGAGTTATTTAACCCTCCAATGGTTTACTTTCTACTAAAACTCATTTCACTAATGGAAGTGCAACAAATAATACCTGTAAGCCTCTCACCATTAACATAATATCACACGGTTGAAATTTTAACCAAAACTATGTCTATAACTAAGTTAATTTTTTTCTAAATGTTCTGTTATCTTTAATTAATAGATTTTGTTACCAAATACCTAACAAACAAATGGTATTGAAATTGTTGTTTTAATTCTGACCCAGGAGATGCCTAAAGGCAACATAAAATTGGTGAAAGCATGCACAACAGTAGGACTTAATTTAAACCTTAAGAATATGACCCGTGTTTAACTAAATTCCTTGTTTCATAATTTTCATTTGCAATGAAAGGTCCTCCCGAATCCTAAAGATTAATCTCTAACCAACGTTCATCAAAATGGCTAAATCGCACACATACCCAGCATCCACGTGAAAGAAGGGCCAATTAGAAGCAACAAGCAGAACAAACCTCGACAAGGGCAAAGGAGACGGAAACCCTAGATTCAGAGGGGATTGCGAAGGAGAAATGTGAAGTCGTCTGGCTTGAAGTCGATGGTCGTCTGGAGGTGAGTCAGTCTGCTTCCTCGATTGCTATTGGCTCAGTACTGTTCGGAGTTCTCGGCGGCCAAAAGGGATTTGGTTAGAGCTGGGTTGCTTGATCTTCAGCGGGAGGCGAAGGCAGCGACGGCGGCGGTGCAGAAGATGGGAGAGCAGAGCAGCGTCGGGCAGAGAGGGTTGCCGAAAGGGGAGGAGGCGCAGCGGCAATCAGGGCCGAATAAGGGAAGAGATGTGCAGCGCGGCCGGAGTGGTGATGCCGTCTAGGGTTCGCTCCCACCTTTATAGCCTTAACTCCGCGAGGTACTCGCCGGCAAACGCGGGCGTTGGTGACGCCGTCGCCAAGGAAGTCGGGATCGCGAGATCCCTTGCGGCGTCTGTGGGCGGACGCGGTCGCGAGGCGCACGGAGGGGTAGAGGTGAGTTAAACCGACAAACGGATTAATTCGATTCGATTATTCATAAGTTCAGTTATTTTTTAAAAAAAATTAATTAATTCAGATAATTCAGTTCAGTTTTAATTTTAAATTTTCTTATTCGATTAAATCCAATAAACTAAATTAACTAAATTAATTAAATTAAAAAAATAATTTAAAATTTTAAGTAAATAAATTTATAAATCTCTAATTTATTAGTAAAATTTTTATAATATTTAAAAAAATTCAATTAATTCGGTTAATTCGATCGAAAACCGAATTAACCGATAAAATATCGGTTCGGTTTGTTCGATTTTTATTAGAAAACTCGATCAGTTCGGTTGGTTCGAAAAAAATCAATTTATTCAGTTTTCGATTAATTCGGTTCGGTTCGGTTTGATTTTAACCAAATACTCACTCCTACGGAGGGGAAAAAATCGCACAGCTTAAGTTTCCTTACAGCAGGTTGACGGGTTTAATACCAATCCAATAACCATTAATGGGCTGGGCTTATGGTGTGATTTAATCAGACTTTTAATTGGGTTTTAAAACTGACCCAATTAACTTAAATGACTCTAAAATTAAGCTTTAAAGTTTAGTTTAATTAACTACTAATTGAACTTCATTAATCCCCTTTATCCTTAATAATTAGAGTAAATTTATTTATAATGAAATTTCATAATTTCTCGTATCTAACATTAGACCTTATCGCTATCCTCACATTCAGAAGGAGGAAATTGAGAAAATTATACGAGAGATGCTGCAAGTTAGTATCGTCCACCTAAATGTAAGTTCATATTCCTCTCCAATGTTGCTTGTACGAAAGAAAGACGGAAGTTGGCGAATGTGTGTGGATTATCATGCGCTCAATAAAATTACAGTGAAAGATAAATATCTCATCCCCAACATTGATGAATTGGGAGGTGACTCATTCTTCTCGAAGTTGGATCTTCGCTCATGCTTCCATTAGATAAGAATCTATCAATTAGATATTCTGAAAATAGCTTTCGGACCCATAATGGTCATTATGAATTTTTAGTCATGTCATTTGACTTAACTAACGTACCTTCCACCTTCCAAAGTTTGATGAATGATATTTTCAGGCCTTACCTTCGTAAGTTTGTGTTGATTTTCTTTGATATTGTTATTTATAGTTCATCATTCGAAGATCATTTGCACCACCTTTATAAGATACTCATACTTTTGCATGAGCATTTTCTTTTTGAGAAAAAAAATCTAAGTGTAGCTTTGGGACAACTAAGGTATAATACCTTGGTCATATTGTAAGCCAAGAAGAAGTAGCTGCTAATCCCTCTAAAATACAAGTTAGGAAGAAAAGAACCATCTCAAAGAATATCAAGGCATTCCGTGGTTACTTCAACCATACAAGTAGGCTTCTATCCGTACTTCAACCTCTATGAAGTTGTCACCAAAATTTTATGGCCCTTATAAGGTGTTAGAGCGTATTGGATCTGTTGCTTATCGCTTAGAGTTTCCACAATATTCTAAATTGCACCCTATGTTTCATGTGTCTTGTTTGAAGAAGAAATTAGGTGATAATTTACTCCTCAACAGTATCTCCCTGAAGTGAATTCTGATGGTGAAATTAAGTTTCAACCTCATATTATTTTAGAAAAAAGACTTGTGAAAAAAAATAATCAAGCGGCGGTCGAGTTATTAATTCAGTGGGACAACTTATCTAATGATGATACAACATGGGAGTTGTATAACACAATTCATGAAAGATTTTCGGAATTTATTGCTAATCAACCTTGAGGGTAAGGTTATTTTGAAGTGTGGAGGAATGATACGATCCTTTAATGGACTTATTCAAATGAACCCTTCAAATTTTATCTTTAATTCTATTTTTTTGATAAGTTTTATTTTAGACTCGTTCTCTTATTTTTTAGAGAGAGGGCTTCCGTCGACTTAGCTGAGATTCGATTCTTGCCCACTTCAGTAAATTTGCACGTAAAGCAATACTAGATGTTCAAAGGTGCAACATAAGGTGAACAACCTATCAAAAATTAATAATTAAATAAATAAATTATTGATTAATTAATATAATTATAATATATATATTATATTTTTTATAAAAATATAAAAATATTTTCATTAAAAATTTTAAATTTTTATTTATAATTAATTCAAAATCAAATCTTAAAAATAGATTAAAATTTTAAAAAAATATTAAAATATTTTTAAAATCTGTAAATGATTTTAAATTTTTAATTGTTAAAAAATTAAAAATATATAATCTTAAATGTTTTAAATAAATTTGATTTTAGAACTGTAATATAAATATATATCTAAATTATGTAAATATATATTATCTAAATTAATAGTTAATTAATATAATTATCAGAAATAAATTAATATTCTTGTTATCAATTTTTGGATCAAATAAAAATTAATAAATTAAAATAAAAAATAAGAAAATATCAAGGAAGATTTTTAAAGGAGTTTTGTCATAAGGTTTACTTATTTATTGCATATCTTATCTATTAATTATTCTCCATATTAATGCCTAGACTTTTTATATGGATTATAAAATATTTTATTTAACTAATTTAAAAAATTGTATGAGAACTAACAGACTAGTTATAAATTAAAAATTTTAAACTCTTTCGAATAAATCAATCTTTAAATTAATTTTATTTTAAAAATAATTTTAAATTTTCAAAAAAGTAAATAATTTTTCAAAAAATTATTTTTAAAAATATATGATTATAAATGTTTTAAATAAATTTAGTTTTAGAACTATAATACAAATTACAAATTATATATAAAAATATATAAATTGTAATTTTAAATTTATATTATAATATATATATATATATAAACTGTAACTATGCAAATATATATGTTATATAAATTAATAATTAATTAATTAAATTGATAAGTAATTAATATAATTATAATATCAAATTTTATATTTTGTTATTATTTTTATATAAATAAAAATTTTGAATAAATTAAAATAAAAAACTAAAAAATATTTGAATTAAAAATTTAAAGACAAATTTTCAATTAATTCAAATTCGAACCAACAAAATATTAAATTAATTTTAAATTTAAAAAAAAGTTATTTTTCATATAAACAATTTTAAATTTCCAAAAAGTGTTTAAAACTTTGAAATAATTCTAAAATTAATTTTAAAATTTTTAGTTTGTTACAATATTTTAGGAAATATAAGATTTCAGATGTTTTAAATAAATTTAATTTTTGAAAATATAATTTTAAGGATCAAATTAAATTTAAAAATATAAAATTTTAAAATTATTTAAAAACTAATTTTAAAATATAATTAATAATTCTTGAAATAATGTTGACTTTTTAAAAAGAATTAAAATTTTATTTGAACTTTTAATTTTATTAATCTCCGTATTTGTGGATATTTGAACTTTTAATTTGACATAAAAATTCTATTATGTAGTTTGATAGTTATTTAAATATTCTAAATAATATTTTTATACAAATATATTTATTTTGTTTATTTATTATTTTTGTTAAAATTAAATATGCTTCGTATGATTTTTATCATATAGTTTTTTATATTAATTTTATTAATGTTGTAATTATAAATATTTATTGTAAATTATTTTATCTTTTTGTCACTCTTAAATTTTTATAATGTATATGTTCTAGCCAAATACCATGGATGATCAAACTACCGACTAACAAACCGTTGACATGCACATTCCTTGAATATAATCATCAGAAAATATAAAGGAACCTGAAAAATACTTAAAAGGAGGATTTGAATGACGTTAGAATAAGTCCCGACAAGTCACTCCAAAGCTGAAGTTAGAATTTTACGTGAGGAAGGTGTTTAAGGACATGGGAGAAATTAGGATTTGTGTGTACCTGTGTTCATGGGTATGAGTCATCTTTATAAAGTTGTTAATATCCGTTTAAGATATATTCTGAAATATTCGTTTCAATTTAAAAAGATTCTGAAATATTTTTTTATTCTCCAGGTGAAACAGTTTTAGGATTTTCTAACTTTAAGGATGAATTGATTTTATGATTTTATCTTACATGACACATAGATGTAATATATTTCCGCTACATTAGCATAGATGGACAAATATCACCAACACAACAATCTTATGAACCACCTTAGAGGCATGCACGTCGATTAAAGAATCTATTTCATTAACACAATTTGTATTGTGATATGATTTAAATGTGATATCTAAAATATCTTATTGGTGGATATCTAGATATTTTTAAATGTCCAAAAAAAATCAAAATTTTCATCGTGATAGAGGAACTTGATGACAAAAAATAATTAAATTAATTATAAACAATAACACCAACGTGAATGTTTTATAAATGCTTTAGAAAAATCAATATATGATGAATTTGAAAGTCGTGATAAAGGTCCAAATAACGAAGAACTTGTAATAGCTCTTAGTACCTCTCGAATTCAATATGAATACGAGCAGCATATTCGATATAGTTGTAAAATATTTGACGCTAATAGAAGTGACTCAACTACTATAGTAACATTGGAGAGAAGTGCAAGTTTTCATATTACTTCAACACAAGATGATATTGATTGTTTCTTTTCTTCTATGAGATGAAGGCGTACAGTTGATATTGCTAATATTGATTCACTAATATTTCCCGACCAAACTAACAAATAGATTAGAATTGATAATGCATATACAAGGGAGAAGAATGTCAAAGTATTACTATTTTTTCCATTTCAATTAAATTTCCCCTAATGCAACAAATAATATATGGTGTCCAACATCCAAGAATATGGTCTTGATATTCAACCTCCAACCCATATGAAATTGCTAGTATGTATTTAGATGGACAAGTGGAGAGAATCAAAACTTGGATCCTATCTGCAAGAAGCAATGGAGCTTTTATAGAATTACATTGATATGTGATAATATAGAACCTACAAGAATGAGTATTGTCAACTTTTTATTATACTACAATAGAAAGGCGATATTTCATAAATATGTTAATGTAATTAATATCATGATGCATCTTACATATATCATTTGATGGATAATATAGTTAAAGAAATAGGTGCAGAACATATAGTGCATGCAATCATAGATAATGTTGCCAACTTCAAAAGGGTTGAAGAGTTATTGGAGTAAGACTATAATCATTATTTTGAATATCATGCGCAGCACACTGTATCAATTTCATGACAGATATCAATAAACTTGGTATAGTGAAGAATGTAGTGAAAAAAGATCAGTTGTTAATAAAATATCTCTATAATCATCATTGGATTCATGAATTAATGAAAAATTTATCGATGGAGAGATTCTACGACTAAAAGCAACTAAGTTTGTGACTCACTTTCTATTGTTAAACATTATTTTAGAAAAAAAATCAAATTGAAGGTTATATTCACTTATAAGGATTGAGGAAGCCTCTTAATACTCTAGTACCACTAAAATTATAGAGACATAAAAAATTATTATATCTATTAGATTTTAAGACTATATTATAGATATTCGTAGAGCTCTTGTACTATTCTAAATAAAGTTGACAAAGATAAAAAGTCACAAATAGATAATATTTATGACCTAATTCATTTGATTAGCAGAGACGTCTATAATCACTAATTAAGTATCAATATTATGTTGATATAATCATTACAAGATAAGTTTTTTAATAATAAATTTTTAAAATATTACTATTAATAATTATATATATTTAACTATTTTAGACTATTATCTCAATTTGACATATCAATATCGTTATAGTCTTGCCACAATGACGATATGTTAGTGGTTATCAAAAATATATTATTAAGACTACGAACAAATAGAGAATTAACTACTGAAACTATTAATGAAAATTGATTATTTTGAGAAACATGAGTTTTTTTCGCTATTCTATTAAAGTATCATACAGATATAAAATAGATCCAGATAAATATAGCATAAATTATTATCAATAAATATAAATATTATTTTAATTTTATTATTATTTATTTACAATTGAGTGTTGGTTATAATATGGAAGATTAATCCTAAATTTGAAAAAGATTGCATATAAATTTTCTCATTGACAACATCTTAAAAGGGTTGCATATTTTATGAGATTAGAAATTATATTTAATTTTTTTTTATTTTTCATAATAATGATTATATATAGGGGGACGGCAACCCTATCATGAAATATTCAAACTTCCACAGGAAACATTCCGACAGTATAAGCTTATCGCAAATACAGGAGAACCTCGCCCAAAACGTCGGCGCCTATATCTTGACAAATTCATCATGAAAACCGCTCCTCAGCGGTTAGGGGAAGAGCGACGAGCCAGACCAGAAAACGGTCGAGACCCGATCCAACCAGTAGCTCAGGCCCACACGAAAAATAATCGAAATAACCCAAATCCGGCTCACGCCCATTCGACAAACGAGACCTTATCCAGACAATTGTACCAAACCAGAGAGGCTAAGTAGCTTTGACAAAACTAAAACATCCACATCAATCCATTCCCCCCAAAAACCAGTAGGCACATAATACCCTAGTTCCATAACAATCCCGACAAAATAATCTTATACGACAAATGCTAGAAGAAGTAGGCTAACGCCCGGGCTTGTCAGAATCAGGCAAGTCCTCCCAAACCTTATGAGGAGCAAGGAATTTCAAATCGGAGCCCTTAGGTATCACCCCGGACTGGAGGAACTGCTTGACGGCTCCGTTGAATCCATGCATCAGCATACCTCCTGCCTTAGTACCCAGCAGCGCAAGGAACTCCGGGGATTCCAAATAAACGGCCAACCTCTCCTGCCACTTGGATTCTTCGTCAGCCTTCAGCTGGGAGATCTCCTCACGCAGACCAGCAATCACTTGCTCTAGCTCCCGCACTGTCGATTGGAGGGTGTCCCTCTCCTGAACGCCATCCGAGAGCTCTTTGCGAAGCCCTTCCTGTTGAACCAGTTGAGCGGATAGACCCTCCTCCAATTTCTGCTTCCCCTCCTGCAGGTCCTGGACCTCTTGCCGTACCTGGGCTAGGTCCCCTTGACAGGTCCTCAAGGAAGTTTGCAGGGCTAACTTCTCCTGCTCTAGGTGATGGAGGCGGGAAGCGCGAAGCTCAGCCTCTTGATCAAATCTAGCCAGCTCCGAGGAAACCCGCAACAGGTCGGCCTGGGCTCGCTCAGCCTCCGCAGCAGCAGCCTCTGCCTGCGCCTTAGCACGGGCCAGCTCGGCCTCCAAGGGGGACCCCCGCAGCTGAGCCTGAAGGTCGGATACCTGGAGGTGAAGCTGATGGTTGGCTAACTCCAACCGAGGTACCCGACGATCCAGCTCTTGACAGCTCATCAGAGTCTGATAAAAATACAAAAGCTGGTCATCCTTATACCAAGAATGGAAGCAAACATATCGAATAAAACATACCCTAGCAGCAAAGTCTAGTATCTGCCGGCGCAGCACGTCATTGGACATACGTGCGAAGGTCAACCCATAGGGAGGATTCTCCTCTTCCGGGCAGAGGGCTCCCTCCTCAGGACCCAAGGAGGAAGTAGCAGGGGCGCGAGAGGGACGAGAATCTCGAGACCTTTTTCTCCCCCTCAGAGCCTCTGAGGTCGGAGCAACCTCAGAGGAGAAAACTGGCGATTTCCCCCTGTCCTGGCGATGCTTGGTACGGAGCTCGGCAGTGGAGGGCTGCAGGGAAGAAACAGCCAAAGGCAACAACTGAGCTAGAGGTAACTGGTCTTCAGGAGAACCCTCATCAGGAATGAGGACTAGTGAAACACCCGGTTCTCCTACAGGGATACACAAAGACGCCTCTCCTCCATCACCCCCCGAAGGGAGAGCCACCACAGCCTCCCCAAGAGGAGTGCCCACGACCTCCGGCATTGCAGCAGAAGGCCCAGCCTCGACAGAAGAGTCCAAGATCACCGGCACAGCAGCAGGTGCTCCCCCAACCGGCTCCACGAGGGTAGGAAAAGAGAGCAAAGCTCCCCCCACCTCAGTGCCGACGATGGGAGGAGCCGGTTGCTCCTCAGAGCCAATAGCCAGTACCTCCTCTGACCCAACAGGGGCCGAACTGCCATCATCAGGAGTAGCTGTGGAAGACCCAGCAGCTTCATCCGGCACCCACCACTTATCCGTGGTGGTGAGATCCCATTTCAGCGCCTTCAACAGGGCGGCTTCCATCAAGATATCCCCTAAAAACCACAAGCATGAAAAGGTTAGTGAGTATAGCAAAACCCCAGAAGCAAACTGCGGGAAACCTACTCAGAGGAGCCTCCAAGGAGATGTCGTTGGGGCTGAGGCCAGCTTTATATAACAGGGCCTCGTTGGATATAAGGGACTTCGCATTGAAACAGAGGCCGGTAAGGGTCTCTGAAGCCGACCGGTAAGCAGGGCTTTGCATATATTGGCCAAGGCTTGGTGATGGAAGAGGAGCAGACCGCCAAAAGGTGGGCCAGGTGTAAGGAGTAGGCGGTCTGAGGAAAAAATACTTGTCCTTCCAATTCTTCCAAGAAGAAGGATACTTATCCAAAATGTGAAAGCCGGGTCGGGCAGCAAGATATATCTCTCCCCGATTCCCTTTCTTCACCCAGAAAAAGTAATGGAAAGTAGTGGGATCGACTGAAATCTGATAAATCTGAAAAATAATAGAAGCGCAGCAGGAGAGCATGAAGGAGTTGGGAGGAAGCTGAGAGAGGGAAAGTTGGAAGTACAAGGAGAGGGATTGAAGGAAGGGAGGAAGAGGAAAACGAAGACCCCCTTCCATTTGACCTCGGAAAAAAGTCACATAGCCAGGAGGAGGCTGATGAGGTCTCTGGACAGGGGTAGGAATTAGAATCTCATGGTCACTTGGGATACCGTATTGGGCTCTAATCAGAACCTCATCATCTATAGTAAACCTAGTAGGTTTACACCGGGCAAACCAAGGAAGCGAGTCAGACATCAGAATAGACCCCCCAGAGGGAAAACACGAGACGAAACCTAGACCGATGAGTGGAGTAGCAAGGGAAAAAGGAAGGAGAAAAGAAAAAGCACAGAACTCGAGCTCGACAGAGGCCAGAGAAACGAGGGGTGTGAGAAGAAGTAGAAACCACCGCAGCAATGAAGAGCACCCGCGCCCTAGAAATCGAGGAGAGCGAACAGAAGAAAAGAGCCACCAAAAACCAAGGAAGACCACCCGAAGAAGGGAACAGTAACTTACGAGGACGTGCAGAGGTAGTGGAAGAGGACGCAGCGAAGGGAACCACGAAGGCGAGAACGATGGAAGAAAACAGCGAAGACTGGGCAGTTAGGGTTCGGCGAAAGCGGGGGGAGGTTTAAGGCAAAACGGTCGGCAAATCGCGACCCTTGAAACGTCCACCAATCATAGAAGGCAGTTGAGTGATCACACCATCTAAGCATCGCTACCGTTAATCCTAGAAAGGTGAATCAACGGGTCAGGGAAAGCCTGGCCCCACAAGAAAAGACGAGGGAAATAAAATAATAAACCCAAAAACAAAACCCCTCGCGGACACGTCAGGAAGGAAATGCGACCTGCAGGCAAGGTAAAATTCGAGCTCGCCGCAGGTCCCCCCAAAACATACGCAGCTCGGCACGCAGGTCGGATCTCACGAAACAAGACCTCGACCCAAGGAAAGATGCACAACAAATCCTACACCCGTAACATAGTGAGCCTAACACAAGCACACCTTACACACCAATCTGCGCCAACAATCAAAGACAATCAGAGGTTCAAAAGTAAAACGATCACCCAAAAGAACAAATAGCACACCAAAGTTAACTTCCCACAAAGGAAGACCTCAAAACAGGTAGAGTATCTGTTATAACACCAAAAGAGAAAGTGAGAAGTAAATTAAAGACTTGGCTTCGCAGAAGCAGGAAGCTCCCCCCAGACCTTCTCAGGATTCAGGAAGCCTAGATTAACATCCCTGGGTAACACACCCGACTGGATGAATTGTTTTACAGCACCCTGGAATCCGTGCAGAAGCATAGTACCAGTCTTTTTCCCCAGCATTGCCTGGAACTCAGGAGAGGTCAAAAAGGCTGCCTTCTGTTCTTCCCCTTGCTTTTGAAGATCGGATACTTGTTGCCGAAGAGCTTCCACCTCAGATAGGGCCTTATCCCTCTCATCAAGCGCCCGCTCCCTATGTTCTTTCTCTTCGTTCAGGTGGGACTCCAGCTCTTGTACCCGAGCGGTGGCCTGTTCCAGGTCCTGGTGGAGCGCCCCTTTTTGCTGATAAGCCAATGCAAGGTCGGCCTCCAGCCTTAATCTGGTCCTCCCCCAGAGGTCGAGGTCTTGCCGAGCTTTTCCTAACGCAAACTGGGCTTTGCGAGTGGCAGCTCTACTTTCTTCTAACTCCTGCTCCAACTCTTGAAGCCTGGAGGTCCTGAGCTCAGCGTCCAACTTTAAGCGATCAACTTCTTGTTGAAGCTCAGCTCCCGCTCGAGACTGCGGCCGACCCAGCCAACACCTCCAGCTGCTTTTGCAGCTCCGCCACCTGAGCCTCAAGACGTGACTTGTCCAAGCTAAGGAGAGGCACTCTACGATGGAGCTCCTCACATTGCTTTACCACCTGGACAGAAAAAGGAAAACTCACATCAACCAGTCGGGAGAAAACAACAGCCCTAAGTCAAAATTCCATACCTTGCCTAGATTACCATGCATATGGCTAAAAATGGAGTCATTGTCGAGAGTAGGCAACACCTCCCTAGCATACCTCTGGAAGTCCCCTTCAGAAGACTCCTCCACATGAATGGCCAAAGGAGAACGGGGAGGACGGATAACCTTAGACTTCTTATTCTTCTTCTGGGAAGCACCGGCAAGAGACGAGGATGCCTTTCTCTTATCAGGACACGGCTTGGCAGAGGAAGAGGGGGACAAGGGCTTCACAGGAACATCAGCCGTCGAAGGCTCCCCCTCAGGAAAGGAGACCTGCCCAGACACCTCGACCTCAGGAATGTCAATCAGGATGGGCTCAGAAGCCCCAGGAGTGGCCAGACGTTTGCTCCTTTCCTCCCGGATCCTCTTCCTGGCTCTGGTCTCCCGGACCACCACGGGAACCGACTCCTTGGGCACCGAAGCCTCGGACACCCGATCCGCCGGAGAAGGGGAAGCAAACCCTTCCTCCTCGAGGCCAAAAGAGGCATAGAACTGTCCGGAACTCTCTGGAAAAGTGGAGGACGACGCCCCATCCCACCTAGCAACCATAACGGAACTCGCAGGCTCCCCAGCAACCACAGGACTCTGCGGCTCTACAAGCCCCGCTTCTAAGCCCACAGGCCTACCCGGCGCGAGGGGAACATCAGCACCAGGGGTAGCAGTCGAAGCCCCTTCCATCTCCGTAGAAACCCACCAGCCATCAGTATCGGATAGGTCCCACCGCAAAGCCTTCCGCACGGAGGCATCCACCAGAAGCTCGTCTGTAACCAAGAAACAAAGGAAGAGAATTAGTTAGCCTAAGAAGGAAACTATAGCAAACACAGGCAACTTACATAAGGAGGAGGTCAAAGGAAGGCAAGTAGGGCTGAGGCCCGCGCGATATAGAAGGGCCTCATTAGATACCAGCTTGTTGGCATCAAGCAATAGGGGAGATAACGTCTCCCTAACCCGTGAAGTGGACGGATAAGAACCCAAAGGAGGAGGGGGAGGCAAAGCAGCTTCCCAAGCAGTAGACCAAGTGTAAGGGGTTGGGGGCTTAACGTAGAAAAACTTATGGCGCCACCCCTTCTGAGACTCAGAGCAACCAGACAAAAACTTAACTCCAGACCTGGCAGCGAAATACACCACACCGGGCTCACTCTTCTTGGGATGAATGAACTGGTATAGAAGGTGGGGAGTAACGGGTATCTTGTAGACGTGGAAAACAATAAGGGCACCGCACAGTAAGCGGTAGGAGTTGGGAGCAAGTTGGGACAAGGAAATGTTGAAGAAGCGAGCCAGGTCATGGAAAAAAGGAGGAATAGGGAAACGCAAGCCGGCCTCTAGCTGGCCCTGGAAGAAGGTCACATAGCCGGTAGGAGGCTCATGCGGGCGCTGAAGGGAAGTGGGTATCCTGATTAGATGATCGCGAGGAATGCCATG
Organism: Curcuma longa; assembly: GCF_044706935.1. Taxonomy (NCBI): domain Eukaryota; kingdom Viridiplantae; phylum Streptophyta; class Magnoliopsida; order Zingiberales; family Zingiberaceae; genus Curcuma; species Curcuma longa. The sequence continues at coordinate 10,466,792 of NC_133867.1, read as the reverse complement.
GCGATCCCGAAGCACTGCAGCGTCATCAGGGTGCAGCAAAGAAGTGACGGACTCACACCAAGGGATTGAGCCTCCCATTGAGAGTACAAGAAAGGCAGTAAACCAAACACAGAGAAACAAACAAAGAAAAGGAAGAACCGAAGGATTAACAAGGAAAGAAGGAAAGAAGAACGACGCCCCAGGACCCGGAACCAGAAAACAGCAAAACAAAACCTAACTCAGAGGAGAGACTTACTAGGAGGAGCAGACATGGTCGAAGGGGAAAAGAGCCGAGGAGCTAGAAGGACGCGAACAAGACCGGAGGAAAAGCAGGAACGCACGGACGCTAGGGTTCGCGGAAGCCAGAGAGAAAGGCGACGGAGCGAGGGAAGTTAAGTCGAACGGTCGAACCATCCGGACCGTTAATAAATACAGGGAATCAAAGCAATCCAAGCGGTCGAATACAAAAAAAAAAAAAAAAAAAAAAACCCAATAAATCAGACGACAGAAGGTCGAAGCAAACAAGACTTAAGTTCAGTCAGTCGAACTACGTCTCCTTCGACTAAACTAGGTCGGGAGGCTTGTGATCCGGATGGAACGACGTGGGCAAAACAGGTAGGACAAGGGGGGCCCCCAGAAGACACGTGGCAGCCCGAATCTCAGGCACACACCTATCCCAGAGAGCGGCATACAGACACCTTATCCCCGCAGCCAGGGACAACACCCCACACATGCCACACAACCAACCCTGCTAAAGTAACGAACATCTGCACCGAAGACATCTCACAGAACCAGGTAGGCATACTAGCCCCTAACCCACCTCCCAGTTAGGGCAAAGGCAGGACCAACACACCAGACCAACTCCTGCAGACCCACCTGATACCTCACAACCAACAGGGAAGTAAAACCACAACCAAAGGCCAACCTCCTAAGTAGGTCGCCGCAACATAAGCCGACCTCGTTACCAGGTCGCCGCACCATAAGCCGACCTCATCACCAGGTCGCCGCATCATAAGCCGACCTACACCGGAGGCCGACATGTACCAGGGGCCAGCGCCTAACTGTAGGCGCCCGGCCCTACCTAGAGGAGGGGTTTCCTATTGGTCTTCTCCACCACAACCCACATAAGAAGGCCAGAAGGGACCCGCCTACCTACACCGCTAGGAATACCAGCTAGGAGCGCCTCGCACCAGTACATTTCACCCCCGCAGGTTGGTCACACCCAACAAAGAGATAACACCAAAGCAGAAAGAACAAAGCTCCTTCGCAACATCTATCCACAAGAGGCACTCCAGTCAATCGCAACCCTTCAAAGAAGATAAGAGGTAGGGGAGGACCGCCGGATCTGAAGAACTTTTCATACAGCGGATCCTGTAAGTCCGCCATCTCCTCCAATCCCAAGCAGCTAGATCCGAAGATATCGCCCCCTCCTCTTGCTCTATATAAACCTCACAGGTACGACATCAAACCCATCTTGAATCCGAGGGGTACATTTCCACTTTTTCTGTTGATCTGACTTGAGCGTCGGAGTGGCCACGCCGGGATCCCCCGGCGCCCAGCTAATCCGTGTTTCCAGTGCCCCCCTGCAGGTCCTTTCTCCTCCGTGGTCTCGGGATTGGGCGACGCGGCCACCCCCTTGTCCGGTGATTCTGCTGTCGTCGGTAAAGAGCCGGAACAATAATCCTTGTTGGTGGGTCAACTCGTATCCCAGCAGTACACGAACTTGCAAAGAAGATGACAAGAAAGGATCCTAATGTCCAAAAATGTCTTTGAAGAAAAACAGTAAGAACACTAATAGGCAACAGGTACTTGAGCAAATTATATGCACTGGGCAAAAATAGTTCTTCAGTTTCCAATCTGTATGTCAAATTCACTACAAGCATGAGAAAAACATTCAGGTTACGGTTTCTTTTAGTTTTTGTTAAAAAGGCTCTAGAGACAGCCAGGTGGGCTACATGAACTCCAACTATTATCAGCAATACAGGTGACCAAACGAAGCTAAGAACAGATCAACTCAAACAAACCCACTTTGCAAACTTAAAACACACTGCAGAGGCATATTAATTTACCTGCACAACGCTGCATCAATCTATCCATCTGCTGTGATCAAAAGATCTTATTACTCAAGCTTCCTGTTAAAGTAAATCATGCCACTGATATAAGTGATGGCTTGGGTTCTTGATTAGATTGTTGTCCGCTGCCTGATTCATCTGTTGCTAAATCCTGTGCCCCGAAGCAGAAGTACTGGTTCATCAGTCGAATATCTACAATACTACTTCTCGGAGTTACAGTATCCACCGGTGCACTGCAATCTATCACAGAACTTGAACAAGCTGCATCATTTTCACTATCCAAACATACTCGTTTCTCTTTCTTCATCATAGATGATGATATTGATGTCCGAGAAAATGAGCCTGGGGCAGTATGCGCGGAAGTAGCCAGATGCGGCATGGTTTGAAACACTCCTCGCATTAGAGTTGCTGAATGTTTCTTCTTAGTTGTGGAACTCAGGGTTGGAGCAGAACTTCGTACAGAAAGAGTTCGCTGCTTGTTGATAACTGGTACTGCTGTGGAGAAGCGTTGTCGGAGGGGAGTTGGAGTATATTCTTTGTCAACCAATTTCTTGAAAGATTCCAATGATTCATCATCTCCAAACTTATTGTGTATCTCAGGTGCCTTCCCTTTCCGATGAGGCCACCTGAATAAAATTTTGAGATGCCTCGCTGCATTGCTAATGGGATTTTGTTTCTTCTTATCGGATAACCCATGGTTTTCATCTGACGCACTAATGTGAGTGACTTCGCTCTTACTAGCAGTCGAGCATGAGCTAGGCCTTCCACTAGCCTCAGAAGCCTCAACCCCTGTATACAAGAATATCTCCGCATCTGAAATCCTGAAGGAAGTACCTGGACTTCTTCCAGTACCTTGCATTTTTAGGTGGAACGCAATGGCTGACCTTGCCCTGTAGTCCTTCGAGTTCACAATTCCACCAGCAGAAATTAATTGTTTGATAAGTATCTCGGAAGATGCTGATTGCGGGTGCTGTCTGAGTATATCCAGGGGCATAATGCCATCATTATCTCGAATGTTAAGGTTAATAGATCGAACCTTCATCAAAAGTTCAACGAGATCAGTGTGCACATTACTAATGACAGCCATATGGAGGACAGTCCTTCCATCATTGTTTCTCTCATTAATGACATTCTCAATATTAACAATGGTTCCGTTAACCAACTGCCTCACGAGATCCATTTGCCTATCAAGTCGTTTGAAACCGGGAGTACAGAAACCCGCGACTGCCATATGAAGGAAAGTATCACCAGCATTATTTGTAAGAAGGGAAGACGAAGGAGAAGCCACAACTAAGGCCTCCACAACTGATAAGTATCCTCGAAATGCTGCCACATGCAATGCTGTGTTTCCTCGGGTATCTCTAGAGTCGATAATATCGAAACATACAAGCAGATCCTTGACTACCTGCATTATTGGATTTGTGTAAACATAAGTGACATCTCTAGTAGACAGTAGTAGTTTTAGTAAGCAGTTCTTGAGATTCAACAAATGTGGAACAGAGCTGAGTAATGAATGCTTAATTGTTATAGTACATGCTTAATTGTTATGGTCTTGAGATTGAGATCTATCACAAGTGAATAAAAGAGACCTTTTTTTTTTTTCAAATGCAAATTATGGTAAAATTGGCAAATTTCATTCAAGAAAACTACACTGGAACAAGATCAAAGCCTATTTGTCAGAATGTATATGGTATTGTTCAAGGTAGAAGCAGTCCTGACCTCAACCTGGCCTCTTCCGGCGGCGGTGTGCAAGATGGTTGATCCCTGAGTATCTCTGTAAGCTAATACATCCGAGCAATCTGCAAGCAGTTCCTTGAAGAACTCCAAGTTTCCTCCTCTGGCGGCAGCATGCAGAGCCCTGTTCACCATCTCCCACCTAAAGCCGGAATCAAATCCTCCACCACCGCCGCCACCACCACCACTGGAAGATCTAGGTGACATTGCAAAATCAAACAACAGCCTACAGACCTCCGAATTCTTGCTCCTCGCTGCCGCGTAGAAGATATCAGTTACACCGTACTCCCCTTCGCCAAACACCACCAAGGGGTCCCTCTCAAGCAGCTCCCGCACAAAGCTCATGTCCCCGGCGGAGGCCGCGGTGTAGAGGAGCCACCCTCCATACCCGGCCCGGATCAGCGAGTTCTTCCTGTTCTTCCCGTCGCACTCATGGAAGAGGTTTCGAGCCACGAAAGATCGGCTTTTGGCGACGTTGACAAACCGGAAGTCGTCGTCCCACACTGTCTCCAGCCGCCGGATGCGGCGAAGCGACGTGAGCTTGATCAGGAGATTGGCATCAAGATGAAGCAGCTGCCGGACGAGGTCGTAGTGGCCGTTGGCCGCCGCCCAGTCGATCGGAGAGGCGTACCACCACTGGTCCCCAGTGCTCTCCCACCGGAGCGGGAAGTAGGGTTCCGGCATTTACCTGAAGCTAAGAAAAGGTAAATCTTCTCTATCACGAAGAGCCTCAGATGCATAAAAAACCCTAATTTCACACCCAAACTTTCACAAAGTGGTACTCGCACTAAAAGAGAAAGCAACAGGAAACTACGCATTTCCAATCTGAGAGAACCCTAGCAATCTCGAAACAGCAAAGCTCTAATTTTGGAGAAAAAATGCCAAGAACACACACTAGGTCGATGCCTTACCAGTGAAGAGAAAAAGTCTCAAGATTACAAGAGATGCCACTGGAAATCCTTCATCTTTCTGAGCAAGAACTCAAGAACTGCCCGGGGACATCATTATATAGGTCATTGTGGCGAAGAAAGCAGAGGCTGCTCTCCGCCATGGAAAGGGAAAAGTGGGGAAGAGCTTTTGAGTGGGAGGAGTGCAGATAATGATGGCGACCGGCTTCTCCTCTCCATGTACGTATTGATCAGACCACATCAGAGTCATCGACACCAAAAAGGCGGCATGGAGCAGTGGAAGGAACTGGTTGGCTGGTCACGGTGTTCGAGTTCTTCTCTCTTGGACACTTGCAGACATTGTTATTGGAACTTCCAAAGCTTGCTCCGTGATTGGACAATTTCTATTTTGCCCCTAGAACATAATGAAAATTATTTTCTGGCCTTAACTGTAAAATTGGATTACTTTTTTTTATAGAGAAATAGAAGAAAAAATATTTTTCTTGTATTAATGGGCTCTCTATTATCATGTCACGTCTTTATTTCGGACGATGCTATTATTACTGTGACAACGACCATATAAATTTTTTATAACTATTGTAATTGATGTCTTTAATATTTACATAATTGAAGCACCTCCTTATTGAACTAATTGGCCTTTGTTACCCCCGGGTAATAGTACCGTGGTAAGATATTCAGGTTGTCACTCAGGTATATGCGGTTTAATCCCCAGCTACGGCGTATTTATAGGAATTTTTTTTCAAATGGGGAGTGCAATCAAAGGATGCTGGGCGTCTGGGCTGGCCGCTGCGTGCACTTCCCGATTTACCCTGGTGGTCGATGAAAAATTTTTGTGGGGCCAGACCGGTCTCCTCGCATATTGTTGAGCTCTGGCTAAGTCTAACTTGCCTTACTTGTAGCACAGGTTCTCGTCAATCAAGTCAAAAGGTGTACAATGTGGAAACCATGCTAACCAAGCCAAGAAGTGTTTCAGCCAATACACCATCGATGATTAAACCACCGGTTCAGAACTACTGACGTGCACGTTCCTCAAAGAGAATCGCCGAGAGAGATTAGAGGACTTGAAAAACACACTCAAAAAAAAAGAGTTAAAATGACGTCAAAGGTGAGTCTCGGTAAGTCACTTCAACGCTCAAGTTAGAGTTTTGTATGAGAAAGGAGTTTAAAGGATTGGAAAAATTTGGGTTGATGTGTGTATACCTCTGCCCATAGGTATGGGCCACCTTTTTGTAGTAGTTGATCTCCAAAATATTAACGTTCGTTTAAGAAATATTCCAAAATATCTGTTTCAGTTTTTTAGAGAGATTCTGAAATATTCGTTTAAGAAATATTTTGAGATATTTTTCTTATTCTTCGGGTAAAACAGTTTTAAGATTTTTTAATCTTAAAGATGAACCGGCTTTATGACTTTATCCCGCATGACATGTGGGGATAATATATTTCTTGATGAGTGTCATCGCTCCGCCATATCAAGAAGGTATTACATGAGTCAGCCTCTACTCACCTCTCTATCATGGACTTATCTAGCAACTAAATTGAAACATAAACTTGAATAAACACTTAATCATGATCTCTTTGAAACTTTAGATTGAAGATTCCATTACTATTTAACTCAAAACTCTTTACATAAACTTGAATAAGCACTTAATCATGATCTCTTTGTAACGTTAGATTGAAGATTCCATTACTATTTAACTCAAAACTTTTTCTCAAATAGAATTAAATGTATCTTGAATTATTTAAACTAGTTTTCTCTACGTTAATAAATTCATTCTCATTACACAAATTCATGAGCATTAAGAACATAAATTAAACAATCATAAATTAGAAGGAAAAAAAAAAATCAAAACTCAACCTACAAGTCTCTTTCCCCTAATCAATCAATGCATTCCTCTACATGTATCAATCAATGCACTTGGAGTCTCAATGGGTGGATATATATGCTCATTTTAGGGCATCAAGAAGGTGCAACATCAATTCAAGAGAATGACAATTGATAGGATATCAAGGCGGTAACAAATTGACTAGTTCTACTATCAAAAGAATCCATTTGAATAAAAATTGATCGAACCAAATTAAAATTTTCGATTAGGTTTAGTATTTAGAGGAAAGGTTTAGTTCGACTCGAGAATAAACATGTGGCAATTGAGATTTGAATTATGCTTAAGAGCATACAAAAGGAGGAATCAAATGGCACATGCTCATAAAGTGAACACCAAAAAGTGGCTTTCACATGCCATGATATTGAAGCAATAACTAAGTTCTTTATGAATGCAAATAGTTTAGTATACTCTAACTTACACCATCAAAACAAGAGAAATCGGCATTTGTATTTGTTGTTCGAATTGAGTTGCTCTAGCAAAGTTTGTTGGCATCGACAAAAATCACCTATAGGATCACTGTCAATGAGATTTTCACTTGAATCTATTGTCTTAAATTCTCTAAATCAAAGTCAATGCACATAGATATGGAATCACCTCCATAACAAAAATCTTCATCTTCAATGGCATAAGCACTACATCGAATATCTTATGTGCACGCGAGGATAATGTCTTCGAGGACAAACACAAAATATTCGAAAAAGAAAGATTAGTATAACATGGTTCAGTCAGTCTTAAGTCTATTTAAAAGAATTCTATGTTTATATAATTTGAGAGCAAAAGTACAATTTCTATTGTAACAATGGCTTCCAAACACATTCAAGGTTATAGTTTTCTTTGTGGGCATGAACATGGCTTTCAATTTAGCTCTAGAGAAAATGATGTAGGTATGAGGTTCACTTTGCAAGAATAGAAGGTGAGTAATGCATTGTCCTGATGCAACCTTTAAATTGGGAGCACATGGCATGGCCTGCCAAGATCCCTTTATCTTCTTCTTCTTATCTTTGTCTCCTAACTTTTTAGCTCTGATAGATGGTTGAGATGCAAAGACTGAATAGTAGATCACTAATAAACTCCTAGCTATCGCCAGGGAGAATCGACAAAAGATCGAAACGACAAAAATGCGGGAAAAGAGAAAGACATAAAGAGGAAAGGAGATGTTTGGAGTATCTATCAAACCTTGAGGTGCAACTTGTTTCCTCCACAAAATGGAAAGAGGAGATGTCACTCACCAGAGAGCATGATGTTTCACCAGATGCCATGAGTGAAGATTGAACCAATAAGATGTCACATTGTAGCTTACCGATTATAATTATCGGTTGTCGGCTTGATTGGCTCGATTTAATTAGCCTAAAAGTTAGTATCTACTCCCCTGTCACAACCTAAACATGAAAAGAAAAGTTGTAGATAGCATTATCACTTAACAAATACTTAGCTAATGGCCATTGTTCAAGCAGCTCTTGTGCCACAGTCAGGTTGCACAAAAGAACAATAACCACGATATGGAGATGGCAAGGAAAACTAGAAAGGCATTCTATCAAACACAACATCACAGGATTTCCAACAGCATGCATGTCGCACTAAATTGAAGGATAAATCGACAAAGAAAGAAAGGGTCCTTCAGCTCCTCTACTCATGGAGGGAAGCTGTGAAGATAGATTCTCCGGCAAAGGCTTTAACTAAGCACAAAGAGTAAACCATAAATCAACAAGTATCACCAGAAACAACAATGATTCTCATATGGTATCATAAGGATGTACAAGTTAGAATGATTCTTTAGACTTTCCCCTAATTTCTCGGGGTGTTGACAGTGCACAACCGCCTTCAGGTTTGGTTGGAACATGGTTCATCAGCCATTGTCTAATATGATTAGAGGAAAATCACAGTTAAGTTTGATTCTTCATTCATTAACCAACAGGAAGGATAAGTACAGAATTATCTGAGGACCACATTCACAGCTTAAGCCATTTAGGCTTGGTTGGTTTCTTTGCAGGTGGCTTAGGATCGGGAACAGGAGATGGAATCTGCACTACTTTTGGCTCTTCTTCAGGATGAACAGGATCTGCTTGTTCAGTAGTCAGATCCAAACCATTCAATGAAATGATGTCATCACGAAGATATGGCCCTTCCGTTGAATTATCAGACTCCAAATCTGTAAACAAAATGCAAGGTATCATTTTCTAAAAATACAAGTGTCTGGGTAGATAATTGGTGCATTAGTGCTCACAAGTTCTATATTATTTAAGCAAACAAATTTAGATGATGACAAAAATGACTACTAGATAATGTTCTTCAACTTACGATACAATGACAATATAACTTGCAAGACAATAAAAGTACAACAGTGTTAGTGTTCTAGCAATGCAAAAACTAGTGCAGAACAAAGTTGGAAAGTCATACAAATTCACTGTGGTCAGATGATGTCTTGGGATTGTCTCGTTCAAAAATATAGGATAAGTTACATGCACTCAATACCCTTGGAATCTGAGGGTATCATATGCCATGTACAATCATTCAACTTCAAAATATAATCTTCAATCATTATACTAATCCCAGATTCCCATGCGTAAAAAAATTGAATCAAAATAATGAGTCCTTTTTATGCATGCATGAATATTTTAGTAAAGATGTGGATTTAAAAAAAAAACATTTCTGATGGATAACTTCATTATCATATTCTTCTTCTTCAAATTAGGAAAATGTGAGGTTTGGATTGGAAACGAGGTAACGGTACTACTAAGAAAAAAATAAAACATCCATTATATCTCAGGAACAACAGATTCTAATATCAGCAATGTACACAATGTTCTAGAGTTATCAAAAACGACTGTAGTATTTTGGATTGCCGCAAGATTTCAGTTTCTCGGTCATCAGAAATTTGGGGAGTTTCCCCGGCTAAACCTGGCAAAATGCCACACAATCAAAAAGAAAGGTAGGTAAAGATAATTTTCACCATTCCTAACTGGATTAAATACTTATTTTATTAGACAACACATGAATCAAACATAGTCTCAACAGAATGCAGCCTTAGCACAAGTACCACCACTGCATACAATACAACCATATGAACAATGAGACTTAGTTGACCAATAAAAAGCATGCAACAAGACCATATCATAAGTCGGGTATGAAATGATTAGATAAATAGACCCATGGGTTCATCCTTTCGGTGGATTGGTTGGAAAGATAGATAACTTAGGAAGGATACACCAAGGAAAAAAGATTCTGATTTAACTCTTGTATTTGGTCTACCAAAATCAGGCGGACTGAGGAAACAACAGATGGAATAATAATTTCTTGTGACCTGTTTTTTTATCTTGTAACCCTCTTATTTCTCATGATCTTTCACATATCCAGCACAGCTTATTTTATCTCGTAACCCTCTCATTTCTCATGAGCTTTCACATATCCAGCATAGCTACACTTCTTTACTGAGAAAACTCCCAACATCATTTCTTATGCAGAAAGCTTGAGTTGTTGCCTCGTATAGGATCTCTTCCCTCTTCTTATCAAATTTCTCTCCTCTCTCAATATTCCAATTCTTCCACAATTTTCTGCTGTTGTTTTCTTATTAAAAATAACTATTTATAGGGTATACTGTGCTATTATTATCCTCTTGTTTTATGTTCTGAATTCTATGGTTCTTTCAATTTTTGGTGTCACCTTAGTGGCTTATTCTTAAGGCACATTCTTGATTCTTCCAAATCTATATAATAAAAATGTTATTTTCTCACCTGTTCTATGCCATAAAGATGATGAGTGCAAGTGGTTATAGGAATGCAGGAAGCAGAGGTCGACAATGCTGTTATTGATTTGTTGATCATGTTTCTAAACTAATTTCTGAAGGATATTGCTGACTTGTTTCTTTTTTCTCAACTAGGTTATTATGTCCATGCTATGTTGTATGAATGGATTATTATATCGAAGTTTGTTTTGTACCAGTTAGCATAGGCTAAATTTCTCATTCTGGCACCGATCAACATGGAACAACCTCGAGATAGCAAAACCCCACCCAACAACACCTTGTGATGATGGCAGCGACTTTCCAAGAGTCCTGAGACAGCAGCAATTTTGTTCAAGGTTGGCCAAGGTTCTGCATCACGACAAGGGCTTCCACATAACTCCAAAATCAGTGACAGCTTAGCTCGAGATGAAGGGCATCTTTGTCTCAGGTTGGCAAAGATATCACAAGCTCTTGAGACTTCCACACAACTACCAGCAATAGCTACAACTTCTCGTCGTCCATGAAAACTTCTCGGATAAGTTTTGAAGTCTCGCCACATACCAAGGATTAAGATTTCTCCTCCACACAACTTTCTCATGGCCTTCAGTGTGACTTCTGGGAGCTCACAAGATGAATGCGATCCAATACCCTCTAACCTGCTTGGCATCGCCCTTCTCCAATGCAAAGGTCACCACCATCTTTGACTTTATTGTCACTCAAGGCAACCTCTGGGTCCTCCTTGTGATATATCCGTGGGTTTCCCTCTTCTCCTTTCCTCATCTCCTCTTCTGGTGTAAGCATTTAGGAAGTTTCTGGCGCCAACACTTGGCACAAGTAGCACATCTCAAGTTGGCTGTATAGGCTGAAACCTTGACTAAAACCACAGTTTGAGATTTTAAACCTTGTTAGTATTGATGTCATCCATGCCTAATTTGACATTTGAACCTTTTTACAAGAAAAAGATAGTTGTGAAGACTTATATTGCATAGTCAGAGCATAGAGAAGAGAGAATAAGAAGTATGAAGAGAAGAATATTATTCTTATTTTTTCAATTTTGCTTATACATCCTTAAACATGATTCGGTAAAAAAATAAAAAAAATCATAAAATATCTGAAAATCAACAGACATCACTTACAAAGAAACCTATGCCTATCCGTACTTAGCACCTTGAATTGTACATACTGAAACAACTACCACTTATTAGCCTTCTCATTAACAATTGTTTGTAAAATTCCTAAATTTTGATTAGTAAACTTTAGCTTCTATGCAAAAAAGACAGCTTATATAAGAACAACCATATATTTTCTTTTTCTTTGTTGTTCATCAGAAGTATCTATCAATTAGCTAACTCACTTAAGTAACAAAGACAAACCTTTTGGAAGATCATAAGAAAAATAGACAATAGCTCCTGGAGCGAAGCCAGCCGAGTAGAAATCCTTTGATGTATCTTTAACACGTTCCTTTGGAGGAGTGGTATCTGAAGCAAAATAATCAGTAAGATTCTTTCCTCTTCTATGGACAAATATTAAATCATTTGTGCAAAAAACCATAATCCAAGATGGCATTCACTCAAACTGTTTCTGTTGAACATTTCAATGTAATAAATTAAATTAGAAATCAAATTACAAAGTACAAACAATTATGAAACAATAATGGCATGCAGAAGAATCACATGCTTGTCCAAAGAGGAAGCAAAAGAGATGTTTGGACAAGAATTCCCTCAATTGTGTTAAAGTTATCTTAGTGAGACTAAAATCTCATTCTCATTCAATCGACAAAGCCTAATAATTGTTTTATGTAAAAAGGACTAAATTATAAGTGGAATGAAGGCTAGGGGGACTGAACAATTGCCCTACTAACAAACCTAGGGAGAAATGTGAGGATGAGTGATGTTCATGACTCAAGCAAAGCCAAATGACATGTTCTGGCTTGCAAAAGCCAAAACCTTTTGGGTCTGTGTGTTCAACAACCTTCAGAAAACAGACATGTTCAGTCTTGTACATATGTCCAGTTGATATCTCATCTAAAAATAAATATGATGAAACTTTGTTGTGTCAGAATATTAAGCAATTTGATCTAACAATAATAACACGATGTGCATGAGGAAACCCTTATTGTTTTCACGTAGCACTGCAATTGTTCAGTTATATAGCTAATTAGAATAATCTTTACTTTTTAAAATTTTCAAATGGATATCAGAACATGAGGTTTTGAATGTTCAAATCCTGTCAGTCACAATATAACATATACTTTCCTAGTTAATTTGAGTTAGCCAACATGTTAGGCTTGGACCAATCTGATCTGCACTCCCAAACGTGATCTGTTAAAAGTACAAATATACCAATTAATCTCTTTCCTAAGCATCTCAAGCTTTTGTTATAAGTGGTTAGCTAGCTAATTTTAACTCTCTGACCATAATAGGAATGGCTAATGAATCAGGGTCTACAAGATATTATTTGTAGCCTATGTCCAATCGTCTACAATGTGTGCATGCCTAGCTGGTCAAGTGGACAATACTCTGTTTTTTATCCAAAAAAATTCTCTCTCAAGATCAATCATGTGGATAACTAAATTTGGATAGATCACAGTGAATAACATGAAACAAAAAAATTGCTAAGACATCTATCACTCATATTTTATACAACACTTTATTTATGCTTCAAAAAGATCACTTACATATATAGAATGGTAGATCAGGATGAGCAACTACTTTCTTCAAAAGATCCATCAAACTCTGGAGAGTCTCCGTTGGTTGGAACTTTGCCTCAAGAATATAGTTATCTGGGAAACGAACCCTGATAACAGCCTGGAAGAAAAATTCAAAGATATTCTTAAATATATATAGTTATTCTTAATTTAATTTGGATCTCTTCCCTATTTTAGTATTATGTTAGGCACTAGATACTGGGCAATCCACCTAGAACCGCCTTTTAATCCCTTGAGCCTTTGATTTAATAATAATATACTTTTACATAATATAATTAATAAGATAATTTACAATTACTTATTAACAAATACATATCAATAACCTAAAGGTATTTTTTGAATAATAAACATATAAATAATAAAATATTTGTTATTGTTTATCCATAATCGTATATTCACAAGATGTCTTTGAATCCATATTAAATAATATGTAAAAATGATACAGGATTATAATATCTTTGAGATAAAGATTGGGTAAAATAATATATTAATATATTAAGTTTAAATCTGTAGAAGAATGTTAAGTTCCTTCTAGAGACCCATGATTGCCCCCTCCCCCCCCCCCTCCCCACATCCGTCAGCAAGCACACTTTTATTTTTATTTACTTGTTGAATAAGCATATCTAGGCATTGCTAAAAACTACTTTTAACTTACTTTCTTCAATAACTTTCTTTCTGATATATTTAAGTTCAGCTTGGTTGAGAAAAGTTATTTAGAAGTGAATTTCTGCAAGAGCATAAAATATTACATAAAAAACAAAGGACAGCAGAAAAAAGGTTCATTTCTCTCTTAGCAGATAAGTGAAATAGCATGGTGGCTATAATTACTAGGTAATAGGAAATATGAATTACAGTTAGGAAATATGAATTACAAGGTTCAACAAAAAAAAAATTAAAGAACCTCAAAAGAAGAGTAAATGCAGTTAGCCCTTGTACCTTGGTTATTTTTGCTTTACGGGCTGCGGCATCTGCCTCTCTCATTTTGCGGGTCTTAAGAATTTGTGATTGCGCTGTTGAGTTAGCAGAGGAATATTTATTAAAAGAAGATAACACAAAAACTATCAACTGAGTAAAAATATGAGGTTGGAAACAAAAGAATTTTCTATAGCTTGTTAACTTGATCCTGTCCAACTATTCTGTCCTATGATTTAGGAAAAATGGATAGCATACAATTGTTCCGTGAAATTTAATAATTCAAACTAGGTTAAGCTCCAAATGCATATTACATGAACAACAATGAACACTACCTCCAATTCTATCGGACATGATCCGGTAATAGTCATCTGGTGTAAATTCATAAAATTCATCAGGTTCCTCTGCACATAGATTGATTACCAGTTAATATGTGATGTGAAAAAATTGCAATCCACTTGGTCAAAGATTATAATTATTTGAAAGAGACTATTAAACATTAACAGAGATTTTCAGATTGTTAAAGAAGAATCTTTAATGAGCTCTTGTTGCATTCATGTACGTATAGCAACACATAGTAACAAAACAAATGCATGATAGACCTGTAGATGAAGGGAGAACTTCGTCCGGCTTTGCTGAACTGGCAGCGTTTGTAAAAACACGAATTGCATGACCAAGATCCTTCTCCACAGCTAAAAGCTTAGCCTGAAAATATGAATTATGCAATAGATTAAAAGTACAGTCAATCGACATTCATTGCAGTAGCAATTAGCCACACACAGACATTAAGTAGACTGGTCCAATAAGCATCAAGATGCTTTCATTACAAAGATAGAAAAGCAGTTTCCTCCTTCGAGACAAAGCTTCAATGCGCACGTTAGAGGATGTTATTCGTTTACGGCATCAATTTGGTGCCTTTGCCATGCAAAACTAAGTTTTCCTAAACAAACACCATCCAGCAAAAAGAAGGGGAAACAAATCAACCCTAGAAATGAGACTTCGAAATCAGACAAGGAAAGAGCGGCGATAAGAGATCCAGAGAGAGGAGGAGTAGGCGACCTTGGCTTGCTCTGCATCCATCGAGATCGGTGCTCCTAACTGAGATGCGACACAGTTGACGGCAAAGGGTGGGTCACTAGCGAAGGCGAAAGGAACCTCGCGTTCAAGGCGAACGGCGCAGTTGGATCCCGCGGTCGCACGGTGAAGGATCAAGCGGGCTTTGCGAGTGACAGCAGAGGGCGGAGGAAGGGTCTCGCGATTAACAACTGCGAGCTGAGAGGCCTCTCACGGTCGAGGACGAGCGCGCAGGGAGCTCCTGACTAACGATGGAGGGCAAGGTCTCCTGCTCTGTTTACCTGGAGGGAGTGGACGGTGGACGGATGTGTGGGAAGGGAAAGGAATTTTTTTCCCCAAAAATAAATTATTTATTGTCTAAAATACTTTATCCTTCTTATCACAATTCATTTTTTTTTTATTTTTTAATATAAACTTCACAGAAAGAGTTTTAATATCAACGATCATTTATAAAGAAATATTATTACAATAGAAAATATTATTTCAACTTTATCAAAATTCAATTTTTAACAACTTAAATATCCACAATAATCAACGTAATCATCCCACAATAATATAAATAAGCTCAGGTCTTTCGGAATACAAAAGTAAAACTAATGCCTTGGCTAATACTACATAGATTTAAAATTAAATGTGATTTGAAATTAATATTACTAATGGAATAAGAATAGTATTTGTTCCCGTCAAGAACCTCTTCTGGGCGCACACGACACTTCCTCAGGGGTACTGGTGCGGCGGAAACGGCTGAGACTGGCTGACGATCGCCTGAAGACCTGCAACCACAGACACCGTGAGATGGACGGCCGGCGGGACCGGCGAGACCACTCCGATGCTTAAGTCAGAGGCAGCTGAGAGAAAACGAGAGTGGCAACAGTAAGGAACAGTGAGCACATACCTGGCCCCTCCGCAGGGGCTCGCCTTATATAAGGGGGAGTCGGTCCGTACCACGGACGAGGCAAGGTGGACCTTACCTTGAAGGTACTCTCCGTACCTGGGAGGAGTGCCGTCTTTAATGAGGAGGTACACTGTGGACAGTGTCGTACGCCGAGACGGCGCGTGGCCATGCCTGACGGCGTGCTTGTCAGCTGGAGTGGTCAGTAGGACAGGAGAGGGAGTGGTCAGAGACAGAGCGTACGATTCGGCCCCGACTCCCTGGGTCGAATCGGGTACGCTGCTCAATCGGACTATCCGGGAGTCGGCTTGGCAAGCCTATCTGTGACATATGCTGGCGAGCTCCGACTTCTCGGGACGAGTCGGGTATGCTGCCCACTCGGGTTATTTGGGAGTCGGCTCGGTGGGGTTATCCGTAGACTCGGCGGACGCCCCGGGCTATAGGGCTTGGATGTAGACCTCTCGGGCGGTTATCCCGGCACCTGGATCCGGGCCCCAATGTTCCAGCCGACTGCCGCCGGATGATTGACTCGACTCGGCCGTGTCTCTCGGTCGGATCCGGACCCGTATCCTCACGCCCGTAACACCAGCCTTCCCACTAGTCTAGTCGAAGGAGACGTGTGTTCGACTGACTAGACCGAGTCCGAGTCGAGTTGTGCCGGTTGATATTCCTGCGATAGACCTCCAGTGATGGGCTGCCACGTGTCGGGAGGACATTGGATGATTCGGCCGGCGCGCACGTGATCGGCATGGTGTGCGTTACTGCGGCGGGGTGTCCGATGGGACAACCGAATCGTCGCCATAATTGCGCCGTATCACGCCTCGGAAACGTGCGTCATCGGACGGTCGCCAGGAGATCCCGCCTTTTTTCGCCTGTCTGATCGGACGGCTGAGCTTTGCTAGGGTTCGGTATAAATAGGGGAGGGATTGGCGCACAGCGCCCCTCCTCGCCGTCTTGCTCCTCTTCTCTGCTTTCTTCTCCGGTTCTCTTCTCGTCGCCGCTTCCTTCCTTCCTTGCATCAAGTAAGCCCTCTTCTCTGGTTGAGTCCCTTTTTCCTTCCGTAGTAGCGCCGTTCTAGATCTTCTCCGGTCGGTAGCGATGGCTTCTGAGGGATCTGTGCCGTCAACAGACGCACCGTCTGTGAGTGCCCCGTCAATGGACGAACCCTCCGCGAGTGTTCCGTCCACTGGTCCCTGGTACGAGTCCCGAGTCACCACCTTCACCGAGAGGTCCCGCTCGAGGATTCGTCTGAAGTACGAAATCCCGAGCGAGTATAGGATAGAGGTCCCCGAGAGTCACCATCGTCTCCATACTCCCCCACCCGGATGTGTCACCTTTTTCCAGGGTCAGTTAGAGGGGGGACTCCGATTCCCGATTCCGGCCTTCTTCCAGGAAGTGGCCGAGTACTTCCAGCTCCCCCTGAATCAACTAGCCCCAAACTCCTTCCGACTCCTCTGTGGAGTCGTCTTAGTCTTCCGCATGTACCGAATCCCCTTAGACCCCGCGGTTTTCCATTTCTTCTTTTATCCGAAGAAGATGAAGAAGGAGGGCGTCTTCTTCTTCAACTCGAGACCGGGTCTCCCTTTCCTGACCGCGTATCCTTCTTCCAACAAGGGATGGCATCCCCAATTCTTCTACATCTCCCCCCCGAGTCCTTTCGAGTTCCCGACTGAGTGGCAGGACGAGCTTCCGGCCTTGCCTGTCTTGAAGAATTACAAGAAAAACAAAGTCTACATAGAGGCTTTTGAAGTGCTGAAGGGCCTTCAATTTGACGTCACCAAGCTAGTCGGGGAAGAGGGGCTTCTCTTCCGGGCCGGCTTGAGTCCCATCGCTGCCGAGCTCCCGGCAACACTCGGTAAGTTGCTTATTTACTCGGACTTCTGTAATGACTAACTTAGCTTTCTTCTTCTTTTTTGGCAGACGACGTTTGGATGGATGCTTCAACGAACAAGTGCTTGAAGTGGACTCGGGCACACTTGGAGGCGCTGGTCACGCCCAAGAAATCGGCCACCGCAGAGGCAGCTGGGACTTCTGCTGCTCCCGAGCCCGAGCTGGTGGAGCCACTGGCGACAGTGGTACCCGAAGGGGAGGGTCATCTTCCCGTATCTGCTGGGCCCGAGACCGACACTCGGGAAGAAGAGCCTGTGATTGGGGAGCCGAGGGACGTGCCTCCTTCGGCCAGCAAAGGCAAAGAAACTGCGGAGGGGGAGGGTCGATCAAAGAAGTCCTCCTCTTCCCACTCCAAGAAGAAGCATCGCCGTTCCCGCTCGCCCGACCGCGAAGGGAAACGCTCGAAGAAGTCCAGCCCGATTCGCCGCGAGGAGAAGCGGCTCAAAAAGTCCAAGGCGTCCAAGGGGCATCTTCCTGCCTCGAGTGCTGCTGGCGCGAGTGTGTCCGACCGGGGCCAGGAGACCACTTCCTTGGTACCGCCGGCTCCGACTGAAGCGGCGACCGTGGAGTCGGGCGCCGTGGGGGCGCCGATTACTTCTGCTGGTGCGGTACCGCCGCAGTCCGAGCCGGTTCCGACAACCGAAGCCGCCGGGACGACTACGGCTTCCCAGGCCGAGGGGCCGACTGAGGGAGGTGTACCCCCGACTGGAGGATCTTCCTCGAGAGCTGCAATGCCGACCAGCTCGGGGTCGGCTGGCTCGGGGCTCCGACGCCCTTCGACGGCCGGAGCCGACTTCTACACGTTGCCTCTGACTCGAGTGGCCGCCGATGAGCCCTTCGACCCGGCAGAGGTGCAGGATCTGATGACCCGGGTCCGAGCGCTCCGAAACAGTGACTCCTTCCGGGGGATTAATACCTCCGAGCTGAGTTATCGGGGGAACTTTCACATTCTGCGGGTGAGTGTTTCTGCTTTCCTTTAACCTGTTGTTTTCTTGCACCCCTTGGTCACTAACCGCCTCACTTATGCAGATATGGGTTGAGCATATGGAGATGCACACCCGATTCCTTTATCTGAACCGCGAGGTCAAGGTGATCGACCAACAGCTGCAAGCCCTAAAGGCGCAGGGTGCCGCTCGCGAGCAGGCAATGGCGGAGGCAAAGGCAGCCGCGACCAAGAGTGGTGAAGAGGCCGCCCAGTATCGAGCCGAGTTGCTGAAGGCCCAGGAGAAGGCGGAGGCCTTTGAGCAGGAGACCGCCTCGGCTCGGGCTAAAGAGCAAGAAGACCTGAGGCAAACCCGAGAGCAGCTAATTCAAAGGGGCAAGGAGTTGTCTCGGGCACTCGAGGAGTCGGCCACATGGAAGAAGCGGGCGGAGGACTTGGCTGTGGAGAAGAAAGTTGCAGAGGACGAGCTTGCCGCTTACCAGGAGAAGGAGCCCGAGCGGATAAAGGCAGCCCAAGAAGCCTGGCTGTCGTCTCGGGAATATTTTGACCAATATCAGGAGAAGACTGCCCGGATGTTGGAGTACGGCTATGACGGGGCGCTGACACAAGTGTACGAGGCGGGCCTGTTTCCAGAAGGAACCTCGCTGGATTTCCTGGATATCGACAAAGTATGGGCGGCGCTGCCTGAAGAGGCTAGGAGGGGCCATTAGGACATGTAATTCTCATCTAGCGCTTTGACGCTTTTTGTACTCCTCTTCTCCCTTTGAAGTTGAATGAAAGCCTCTTTTGCCTTGTTATTTGCCGAGCACTCGTGTTGAATTTTGACCTTGACATTTTTGAAGTACTAATTCCAATCCCGACTGCGTCTGAGTCGGGCGAACTTGTACAGGTCCGAGACCTTGCGAAGGGCGATTATCGAAGGAGCAGGAGCAGGTCCGAGACCTGATTGCTCGATCCCGACTATGTCCGAGTCGGGAGAGTTTGGACCCTGAGAAGGGCGATTGCTGAAGGAGCAGGTCCGAGACCTGATTGCTCGATCCCGACTATGTCCGAGTCGGGAGAGTTTGGACCCTGAGAAGGGCGATTGCTGAAGGAGCAGGTCCGAGACCTGATTGCTCGATCCCGACTATGTCCGAGTCGGGAGAGTTTGGACCCTGAGAAGGGCGATTGCTGAAGGAGCAGGTCCGAGACCTGATTGCTCGATCCCGACTATGTCCGAGTCGGGAGAGTTTGGACCCTGAGAAGGGCGATTGCTGAAGGAGCAGGTCCGAGACCTGATTGCTCGATCCCGACTATGTCCGAGTCGGGAGAGTTTGGACCCTGAGAAGGGCGATTGCTGAAGGAGCAGGTCCGAGACCTGATTGCTCGATCCCGACTATGTCCGAGTCGGGAGAGTTTGAACTCCGAGACCTGAATTGAGTGGCGCCTGAAAAAGTCATTTCATTATCAGCTTTGATTACAGCCGAAGATACAGGCGATCATAAGAGGAGAAAAACTTCCGCTTAGTGGCTAAGTCCGGTAAGGTTGAAGGTGAGTGGAGCTCCAAGGTCGCACCAACTCTTTTCCGGCCGAGTCCACTAGGTAGTACGCGCCTGAGCTGGTCTTCTTGACTACTCGATAGGGGCCTTCCCAGGGGGGTTCAAGCTTGCCGACGACGTCTCCTACGGGCTTGACCTTCTTCCAAACTAAGTCTCCCACTTGAAAGGCTCGAGGGATGACTCGCCGATTGTAAGTACTGCACATGCGCTGTCGGTAAGCGGTCAACCGAGCGGCTGCTTGGTCTCGGGTCTCGGATATGAGATCCAGCTCCATGAGTCGCTTGCCGTCGTTGTCGGCGTCATAGTGCTGCCGGCGGTCCGACTCGACTCCTACCTCCATGGGAACTACGGCTTCCCCCCCATACACTAAGTGGAACGGGGTAAGCCCAGTGCTTTCTTTCGGAGTGGTGCGGTATGCCCAAAGGACGCAAGGTAGCTCTTCCACCCAACTGCCGCCTTCGTGGTCCAGCTTAGTCTTCAGTCCTCGCACTATTTCCCGATTGACGACTTCGGTCTGGCCGTTGCTTTGCGGATAAGCCACCGAAGTGAAGGCTTGCTGGATGCCGAGTCCTTTGCACCATTCCTGGATCTTTCTGCCTTGAAACTGCCGCCCGTTGTCCGAGACAAGCCGATGCGGGATGCCGTAGCGGCACACGATGTTCTTCCACAGGAATTTGAGCACCGCCTCCTCAGTGATTCGGGCCAAGGCTTCAGCTTCCACCCACTTCGAGAAGTAGTCGACTGCCACTAACAAGAACTTCTTCCGTTGAGGTCCGGTCGGGAAGGGCCCGACTATATCCATCCCCCATTGGTCGAATGGGCACGAAGTGGTGGCCGTCTTCAATTGCTGCGTTGGTTGTCTCTGGAACGGCTGGTACTTTTGGCAGTGGAGGCAAGTGGACACCAATTTCGCCGCGTCCGCCTGGAGAGTCGGCCAGAAGTAACCGGCTAGGAGGACCTTCCGGGCCAGGGATCGTCCTCCCGCATGATTACCGCAACATCCCTGGTGGGCCTCCTTTAATACATACTCGGCGTCTTCGGGACCGAGACACTTGAGTAATGGCCGAGAGAAGGCTCGGCGATACAATTGCTCTCCTATCAGCGTGAATCGGGTGGCGCGTCTTTTGAGGAGGCGGGCTTGCTCGGGATCGCCAGGTACTTCACCGGTTTGGAGGAAAGTGAGTATCGGCTTCCTCCAGTCGTCCGGGTCGGTCGTCTTGGGGGGTTGATCTATCTGAGCTATCCAAGCCACTTGCGTGATCGGCTTCTCTTCCGTCCATTCGGTAACTGAGCTCGCCAACTTGGCTAGCTCGTCAGCCTTGCTGTTCTCGCCTCGGGGGATCTTGCTGAGAGTAACCTCCTTGAACTCCATCTTCAATTTTGCAAAGCCCTCCGCGTAGCGACGGAGCCGATCATTCTTGATCTCGTAGTTCCCCTCGACTTGCTGGGACACCAACTGGGAGTCCGAAAGGAGCTGCACTCGGGTAGCCCCGACTCTTCTGGCTGCCTGCAGGCCCATGAGAACTGCCTCGTACTCGGCCTCGTTGTTTGAGGCCCTGAAACCCAACCGTACGGCCAGCCGTATTTCTTCCCCTTGTGGAGAGACCAAGACCACTCCGACTCCACTTCCTTGCTTGTTGGAAGCACCATCGACATATGCTTTCCATTCTTCTTCGGCTTCGCCTTGGTGTGCTTCCGCTAGGAAATCCGCCAACGCCTGCGCTTTGATGGCCACGCGAGGCTGGTAATGAATGTCGTATTGGCTGAGCTCCATCGTCCATTTCGCCAGGCGTCCCGAGAACTCGGGTTGAGTAAGCACTTTTCCCAAGTTGCTGTTGGTCAAGACCGTCACCGGGTGAGAGAGGAAGTAAGGCCGAAGCCGCCGAGTCGACAAGACTACCGTCCAGGCCAGCTTTTCCAAGCTGGTATATCGGGTCTCGGCGTCCTTCAACAGCCGACTGAAGAAATATACCGGTTGCTGGCCCTGCTCCTCCTCCTTTACCAGAACCGAGCTGACTGCTGAGTCGGTAGTAGAAAGGTACATCAAGAGCGGTTCGCCCGGGAGCGCCTTTGCCAGTCGGGGAAGTTGGGTTAAATAAGCCTTCAATTCTTCCAGGGCCCGGTCGCAGTCGGCATTCCACTGAAATTTTTGAGCCTTTCTGAGAACCTTGAAAAAGGGAAGGCTTCGTCCCGCCGAGTGAGAGATGAATCGAGACAAAGCCATGATGCGCCCGACCAGCTTCTGGGCTTCTCTCAGGTTTCGGGGCGGGGCCATTTGAGCTAAGGCTTCTAATTTTTCTGGATTGGCTTCGATTCCTTTCTCGGTGACTATGTAACCGAGAAACTTCCCGGCTCGAACACCGAAGAGACACTTAGCCGGGTTCAGTTTGAGCCCGTATTGCCTTAAGGTGCTGCAGGTTTCCTCGATGTCGGCTATAAGAGACTCTGCCCGAGCCGTCTTGATTAGAATGTCGTCGACGTATACTTCAATGTTTCTTCCTTGCTGTTGCTGGAACACCCGATCCATTAAACGTTGGTAAGTGGCCCCCGCGTTCTTTAACCCGAATGGCATAACAGTGTAACAGAAAGTGCCGTCGGCTGTTATAAAGCTAACTTTGTCCTGGTCGGTTACATCAAGCGGGATTTGATGATAGCCTTGATAGGCATCCAGCATACATATGTACTCAAACCCTGCCGTGGAATCCACTAACTGATCTATGCGGGGCAAGGGGTAGCAGTCCTTGGGGCACGCCTTGTTGAGGTCTCGGAAGTCGACGCACACCCGCCATTTGTTGTTCGGCTTCGGGACGAGCACTACGTTGGACAGCCAGGTCGGGAAGTGCACTTCCTTGATGTGTCCAGCCTTCAGGAGCTTCTGCACTTCTTCTCGGATGACTCGGTTCTGCTCGGGCCCGAAGTGCCTCCTCTTCTGCTTCACGGGCCGGCTGTCGGGCAGGACGTTGAGTCGGTGCACCGCGATGGAGGGAGGGACGCCCGTGAGATCTTCAGTACTCCAGGCGAAAACATCTTGGTTCCGGAGAAGGCAGGCTCCGAGACTCTCCTTCAGTTCGGGCGGCAGGTCTGCTGCTATCTGGACTACGGTGTCGGCACGGTCGGGGCAGACCTGCAAGGCTTCCTTTTCTTCGGGGCGTGTCACGGGAGGAGCTTCCTGTACTGCATGGACCCCGTCGCCTTGTGTCTTTCGGTTCTTCCGGGCCTCCGTCCGAACCATATCAACGTAGCACCTTCGGGAGGCCAACTGATCTCCCCTGGCTTCCCCGACTTGATCACCCACCGGGAACTTCATCTTCTGGTGATATGTGGAGACCACTGCCGAGAAGGCGCTGAGAGTTGGCCTTCCCAAGATAACATTGTAAACGGACGGCGCGTCTACTATGGTGAATGGAACGCGCCGAGTCCTCTTCAATGGCTCTTCTCCCAGCGAGATAGCGAGGGTGATCTGTCCGAGTGGCCGCACTTCGTTCCCCGTGAACCCGAACAGGGAAGTAGTCATCGGCGACAGGTCGGCCTTGTCGATCTGCATCTGCGCAAAAGCCTTCAGAAAAATGATATTTACCGAGCTGCCCGTGTCGACGAAGACTCGGGCGATGTTATAGTTGGCGATGGTGGCGTGCACGACCAAGGCATCGTCGTGCGGCGTCTCCACGCCTTCCAAATCTTGAGGGCCGAATCCGAGGATCGGTCCTTCTTCTCGCGGCCCTTGGCCGACGCTGCAGACCTCCAGCTGCCTACTGTGGGCTTTTCGGGCTCGGTGGGAGTCGCCATCAGTTGCTCCTCCGGTGATCATAAGAATGTTTCCTCGGGTGGCATTATTCTGGTTGTGGCCGGGAGAGTCTTCACGGTGGTGGGACCTCGGCTCTCGGGGAGCTTCCCCTCGGGGAGCCTGTTCCCCTCGCCTTGGCGATCGGTCTCGGTGGTGCGTAGACCGAGGAGAAGGAGGCCGTGGTCTGGAACCAGCCCGCCCAGCGGCGGGTCTTCCTTGTCTCGGGTTGGGAGACTTCTGCGTCCGCTGGTCGGCGGCCAGGCGCAGCTCTCGGGCGTACTGGTGGCATTCATTGGTGGCGTGGCTTTTCGATTGATGATAGGCGCAGAACTTAGGCACCCATCTGGAGGTGCCGGCAGGGGGGCTGGGCTGATTAGCCACCTCATGGATGGTTCGCTGGTTATGCTTGGTCGGCGTCGAGGTTCGGTCCAAGTCGGACCTGTGTAACAGCTGAGGCGCCGACTTTCTCTCGGCTCGGGGAGCCGGTGGGGCATTCCGATGAGAGGCACTGCCATGGCCGGGTTCGGCCTCTCGGCGCCGTGCCGACTGAGCTTCTTCCACGTGGATGTACTTGTCAGCGCGGCTGAGCAGCACATCGAAGTTCTCGGGAGGTCTTTTAATTATTGACCGGAAGAAGTCCCCTTCGGTCAAGCCTTGGGAGAAGGCGTTTACCAGGACGTCCGAAGAGGCGGCGGGCACCTCTTGCGCTACTTGGTTGAATCGGTGTACAAATTCCTTCAGGGATTCCCGGGTCTTCTGCTTGGTGGCGAAAAGGTCCATTATAGTCTTGCGGTACGTCTTGCTGGTGGCAAAGTGTCGCAAGAAAGCGCCTTTGAAGTCGGCGAAGGACCGGATGGAAGATTGTGGCAGCCGATTGAACCACCTTAATGCGGATCCGGCCAAGGTGGTCAAGAAGACTCGGCATTTGATGGCGTCCGTGTATCGGTGCAGCAAGGCCGCGTTCTCGAACCGGCCCAAGTGGTCCTCGGGATCGGTGTTCCCTGTGTAGTCGGAGAACTGTGGCATTCTGAAATGCCGAGGCACTTCTTCCTCGAGGATTCGTCGTACGAAGGGCGAGCTCTCTAGACCTCTCCCCTCGCCCGTATCTGGTCTTCTCCCCCGGATGTGGTCTCGGCTCGGCGTCTGCTCTGCCGCCGACTCCATGGAAGCATCATAGTCATCAGCCTCCTCCCGGGGCCTTAGGGAGGGGGCTCTTGGGCCTTCGGGCGGATCTCGCTGTTGTCTAGTAGCAGCTGGGGGGGGCTCCTCGACCCGAGTATGCACTCGCGAAGGCTGAGCAGTGGCTTCATGCTGGCTCCGAGTGACGGCGAAAACCGCCGTCGCTATCCTCCGATCCAGTTCCTCTTGCGTGATGGTGATGAGCTGAGGCTGTGGCGGTTCACCCATAAGTGCGTCTTGATTCGGGACTTGTTGTGTTCCCACAGACGGCGCCAAAATATGTTCCCGTCAAGAACCTCTTCTGGGCGCACACGACACTTCCTCAGGGGCACTGTGCGGGAAAACGGCTGAGACTGGCTGACGATCGCCGGAGGCCTGCAACCACAGACACCGTGAGATGGACGGCCGGCGGGACCGGCGAGACCACTCCGATGCTTAAGTCAGCGGTAGCAGAAGAGAAAACGAGAATGGAAGAAGTGAGGAACAGTGAGCACATACCTGGCCCCTTCACAGGGGCTCGCCTTATATAAGGGAGAGTCGGTCCGTACCACGGGCAAAGCAAGGTGAACCTTACCTTGAAGGTACTCTCCGTACCTGGGAGGAGTGCTGTCTTTAATGAGGAAGTACACTGTGACAGTGGAGTACGTCTAGACGGCGCGTGGCCATACCCAGCGGCGTGCTTGTCAGCTGGAGTGGTCAGTAGGACAAGAGAGGGAGTGGTCAGTGACAGAGGTACGATTCGGCCCCGACTCCCTGGGTCGAGTCGGGTACGCTGCTCAGTCGGGCTATCCGGGAGTCGGCTTGGCAAGGTATCTGTGACATATGCTGACGAGCTCCGACTTCTCCGGACGAGTCGGGTATGCTGCCCACTCGGGTTATCTTGGGAGTCGGCTCGGTGGGGTTATTCGTATCCTCGGCGGACCCCCGGGCTATCGGGCTTGGATGTAGACCTCTCGGGCGGTTACCCGGGACCTGGATCCGGGCCCTAATGCTCCAGCCGACTGCTCCCGGATGATTGACTCGACTCGGCCGTGTCTCTCGGTCGGATCCGGGCCCGTATCCTTACGACCGTAACATTGATTAGATGTTGGACAACGAAAAGTCCTGGTAAGTTGAGGTCAACAAGATACTAGAAAATGATCAAAGTCTCGATAATCAGTTGAGGTCAACCAAATACTAAGTAATGATGAAATTCTGACATGCCAGGTTGATTGAATGTCAGATAATGAAAAGTCTCGACAAGTTAAAGGTGATCAGATGTTAAGTGAAGGAAGTCTTAATATAGATTGAGGTCAATCAGATATTAGGCAAGATGAGTTTTTAACTTTAGAATGATTAAAAATAAGGAAATAGTTGACTAATACAGATGTATCAATCGACTGATTCTCTGAAAATAGAAGGATGGATTCTATTCTAGTTTAGGATTTACAAAATCTGAGTATCAGTCAACTGATATCTAGCCAATTGATATTGGATATTAGTTGACTGATGTCGATCGAAAAACAAATAGAGGCAAATTGATTTGATTGACGACATTAGTCGACTGATGTCAATCAGGACCCGAACAGAAGTAAAATTGATTCGACTATAGGATTCGACTAATTAAGCAACAATCGACTGATGTTGAGATGGATGGAGCCGTTGAGCTGACAGGTTAGAGTAATCTTTGAATCTATAGTTGATTAATCGACTAATTGATGGAAATCAGCTCTGATCTAAAGGCTAAAAGAAAAGTTTTGAAGAGATTTTCGGAGCTAGTTCTTGAGAGTTTAGAGACAAAGTACTTTACATTTCTCTTCACCAAGAGGCATTCCAAAGCAACAAAAAAACAAGTAAAGCTAAGATCATTGTGTAAAGTTATTTTCACTTTTTATTTGTATTTGTATAATTGTATGTGAAATCAAGTTGTAAAGATTTCACCTCCAAAAGGTATCCAAGAAGGAGAAGAAATAGTGAAATAGTTGTTAGGATTAGGTCTTGGACGTAGTCGCCTTGGAATCCAACTCTATATTCTGCACATCAAGCTAATTAATTCTGCACATCAGCTCTGATCTTTGGATCTTACAAGCCAATTAATTTTGAGATATAATCCAACTCTATATTATGTACATCAAATAAATTCAAAAAAATGAGATGACTCTTAATATGACATCTTAACATAATTAATCAATGTACTATCCA
Organism: Curcuma longa; assembly: GCF_044706935.1. NCBI lineage: Eukaryota > Viridiplantae > Streptophyta > Magnoliopsida > Zingiberales > Zingiberaceae > Curcuma > Curcuma longa. The sequence goes on along the minus strand of NC_133867.1, from coordinate 10,439,395 downwards.
AACTTATATTTCACATATAAAATGAATTTGAAAAGCGAGGTGATTTTTGATGTGACGCTCTAACATTACTAGTTGTTAGAACGCCGTATACATACGTTGCACGAGTTTCGAATCCTTATTATGGCCCAGGGTTTTAAATTTACCCAATAATCATTATCAAACAGGAAAATAACTCTAATATCCAAACAAAGTAAAAAGACTCTCTTATTATTATTATAATCACTTAAATTCTATTATTATTATTATTATTATTATTTTCTCAGTAAATATATACACATATAAAAATCTATACCTTAAATTTAAGTTCGGATTCAAAAGAATTCGATTCGGGTTTTTATATGGATCCGTTATCATCCATCTTGTCTTCAGTGCAAGGAATCATCCGGTCGCCACCGGGCGTTCCGTGATTTCGTGCCAAACAGAACCTGGTTTCCACTGCGAATCTCGATCTCGTTCGTCTCCTCTCCGATTTGATGTCCGATCTCCTCCGATTCTTGCTCCCAGATCTCGTCGGTGATTCCTCCCCGCCTCAATCCGTCGACGAAGGCCCACTCCAGTTTGAGCTCGGCGAGATCTCTTGGTTGTAATGCCGGACCGCTCGGATTACGACTCCTCCCCCAAGTCGCAGTCGAGCTCCAGCGGCGAGGAGGTTAGGACGCTCCCCGATCCAGGCTCGCCTAGCAACGCCCAGCAGTCCTCCGACGAGAGCGGCAGCAGCGACGGCGTGCTTGTGGATCTCCCGGGACAAACAGATCAGGTGCCCGCTTTGGATCTTTCTGTTTGTTTTTGTTCCTTCTCTCCCCTTTCCTGTTTGCGGTTAGAGGTGGTGTCTTTGAACGATTAGGTTTGGTTGTGGATGCTGACGGGGTTGCGACGCAGGATTCCAGGAGTGTGCGAGGGGATCCCGACACTGGCATCCTGGTAAATATAGATGGATCGATGCAGGAGTCCACCGATGAATCCGGGAAGGAGGAGGCGTTCGAGGATGCGTCGGATAACCTTAGCAGCACGGCGTCTTCCCGGAGTGTTGGGCTGGAGGAGTCCATGGCTGTGATCGAGATTGGGGAGCGCTCTGGTAATAGATTGGTGGATGAGGAGCTTGCTAGGGTTCAGGCTCGGCTAGAGGAAACCATTGCTGAGTGCCGAAAATATAAGGTAGGACGCTTGCCTTTCTGCCTGCGTAATTAGTTGAGCTCTCACGAAGAGGAAACTGAAAAGCCTTTTTTTTTTTTTTTGACTCAGGAGGAAAGAGAGGCTTTTGGCAAGGAGATTAGTAGCGTTCGGAAAAATCTTCAGGACATCGTTGACCAGCATGCTTTGCGTGCCGCTGGCAAGAATAATGACTCAGTCAGTCTCCCTCACAATGAAGCAATTGAAAGCGATGATAGAGCATTGGCATCACCCACACCTTTACACTCTATGTTGGATGGTTGTTCCAAGTTGTTGGCCGATTTGAAAACCATTCTAGGCGAGAGGATAGATTCTGAGAGTAAAATAAGGGAGCTTCATGCTGCTCTGAATGCAAAAGACCAAGAAATTGAGGATCTCAATGTCAAAATTTCAGAATCTTCTGTTTCTCGTGATATCATTATTTCTTATTTGAATTCATTCGAGGAAACACGGTTAAAGACTGTTGAAGAGTCAACCAACCTTGTCACCAAAAGGTTGCTTGATTCTCTGGGACCAGCAGTTGGCCAACATGTATCTGCTGAAGATTCTTCAATTGATAGTCTCTCTCTTGTTGAGAAGAACACACTTCTTCTTATAGAAAAGCATTCTAAGTTCTTGTCAGAGATCCATCAATTGAAGCAGTGCTTAGCAGAATGCAAGCCTGCATTTGCATCTATACAAGATGATGATTTGGGTAATGCTTTCAGTTTTTTTCGTGAGGAATTGTTAGAAAGCAAGAGAAATGAAGCTAATCTACTGGATAGCATTAAAAAACACGAGGAAGAGAAAGAGAAACTTTTTGAGCAGGTCGAGAAAATAAAAGAGAATTTGGAGACAGCTCAGTTGGAGACAAACAAAACAAAGGCAGAACTTGAACAGGCAGAAAACAAGTACATGATAACCAAAGAAAAGCTAAGTATGGCGGTCACAAAGGGGAAATCGCTGGTCCAACATCGTGATGCATTGAAGCAATCCTTGGCAGTAAAGACAAGTGAGCTAGAAAAATGCGTAGAGGAATTGCAACAGAAGTCTGAGGTCCTGCATGCTACTGAAGCTAGTCTTGACGAGCTGAAGCAGTTATTGTACCAAAGGACAAATGACCTTGAGAAATGTTTGGAAGAGTTACAAAATAAAACTATTGAACTAGAAACTGCAAAGGTAAGCATTGAGGATATGAATGCAAAGTATGTCACAGTAAGTTCTCTTCAGGAGTCCCTTTCACAAAGGAGCAAGTGTCTTCTGGACATTGAAGATACTATGTCACTTACAGATCTTCCACAGGAGGTTCTATCCATGGAGACTATTGATAGAGTAAGGTGGTTGATGAACCAAAAGGCTAGTGCAGACATCATTGTCTTGGAAAATAGGAAAGTTAGGGATGCTTTGTTGTCAATTGAACTACCAGAAGATGTTTCATCTAGAGAATTAGATTACCAAATTAATTGGCTTGTGAGAGAATTCACCCGTGCACTAGATGATAATGGTCAGTTGCATGATGAAATTAGTTCTGCCCGGATAGTCACTGCATCACAACAATCACAAATGTTAGCGGCACACAAGGGAATCAACAGCCTTGAGTTGTATCTTATGGAAGAAAAGCTAGAAAAAGAGATTATTCATAATGAACTCAAAGAACTACAGTGCCAATATGATGACATGGTTCAGAAATTATCTGTGCTTTCTTCTGATAAAGATCTATTGCTCAAAGCATTATTAGAATTAGCTGAAAATACATTAGATTACCAACTTCCTGTTGATATAAGTTCAACAGTAGATAGCTGTGTGATTAAGATCAGTGAAAAGATGGCATCATCTCTCACTGGAATAGAACAAATTGAAAGGATGCAATGCATATTGTATTTAATAGATCAGGAATCAAAATTATATGAGCAGATTCTGGACGATGAAATGTTTGAAAGATCTGCCTCTTCAAGGCTATCCGATGAGTTGACAAAGTTGTCAAATGAGGCAGCTATATTGAAACATGAGAAAGAGTCGATGCAGAAAGAAATAGAGCGACTTGAGGAAAAGAATTCTCTGCTAAGAGAAAAACTATCCATGGCTGTGAAGAAAGGGAAGGGTCTAGTGCAAGAACGTGAAGGGCTTAAAACAGCCTTAGAGGAGAAAACATTTGAAATTGAGAAGCTAAAGCATGACCTGCAGCTGAAAGATGGGACTATTAATGAGTACCAAGAGCAGATCAATAATTTGTCAACTAATATTAAGCATATTGAGAAACTTGAGGCAGGTATTGCTTCACTGAAGAGTGAAAGAGACCAGAGCCAACAGAGCTTGCATGAGAGTAGCACCAAATTAGATACCTTAGTTACTTGTATAGAGAAAATTATTGTTCCTACAGTAACTGTGTTTGAAGGGCCTTTGGAAAAGGTGAACTGGATTGCTGACTACATTCAACAATCAGAAGTGTCAAAAGGTCATGCATTGGAGGAGCTCGATAAACTAAAAGAGGAAGCTAGTCTGCAGGCTAGGAGGCTATCTTCTGCCATTGAAACTATTAAGGAATTAGAAGAAGAAAAGTCTAAAACAGACCATTACATTTCTTTGATTTTTGAAGAAAAGAATGCAATTCAACTTGGCAAAGTTTCAGTCGAGCAGGAATTGAAGAAGCTTAAAGAGGAGGTTGATTTTACTGCTAGCAAATTATCTGAGGCTTATGCTACCATCAAATTACTTGAAGATGACTTGGCAAAAGCAGAAAAGGATATTTCTCAATTCCAAACAGAAAGAAGTAATTTGGAAGCTAAAAGTGAACGAGAGATTTTTGAGTTAAATGTCAAGTTAACTGAATGCAGGGAAAAGTTGCTTGAGAGTCATGGAAGCATGGAGAAATATTTGGCAGAGATGAATAGTCAAGTTGGACATCTGATAATGTTTATAAAGGACAAGACTCTGTTATCTATAATAGCTGAAGAATCTAGCAAAAGCATGGATGGTTTCAGAAAAATGAATGGTATTATTCAGAATATGCATAGCTACTTTGCTTCAAAGGGAATGCAAACGCTGACAGACTTGGAGGTATGTTTTATTTGGTTTTTGTTCAAAAATAACACTTTTAGCTCTTATGAGCAATTGCAGATTTCACTCTTCCTACTTTATTTTAATCACTGCTAATCAAATTTCTGTTTTGTCAATAGTGTTAGTGCAGAAAACAAACCTGAAATGAATATGAATTCAAGTCAACTTGTATCATTCCTCTTGTATGTTAGGACCGGTAGGATGATGACTGGATTAGCTAGAGGGGATGAATAATACTTGATTGGCAAATTACGATTTTTACTCTTGCTAAAACTTAAGCAAGGTAAATCAAATAATGTTAAATCTAATAAACCAATTTATGTGGTGCAGATACCTTGAGTCTTGCTCCATGTTCTATGACTCTTCGATGAGTCACCCCCTGAATGCCCATTAGCTTTCTTCTTCTTGGATCTTTCAGTAGGGGGAGAAACCTCTTACAGGAGTCTTGTTACAAGAATGAAAACAAGTGAAAGCTGGCTAAGATTATGAATATGACAAGAAAGATCTCAAGAGATCAAAAAATAAAAGTAAATTGCCAACATTTGCAAGCTCTTCTTGGTTCTCTTTTATGGCCTCCAAGTTATCTTCAACACTTTTCTTGTTATGTTGCAGATTATTCAACTGACTACCTTACTATTTTTGTGATTGCCCCAACCTTTAGTGTGCCAACAGATCTTTGAGTTGATTTCACTAAATGCTCGGCCTGACCAACCAATGACTACTTCAATTGATTCATCGTGACTTCAGTCGACTACTATTTTATTGTGTAAGTGATTTCAGGCCAACCATACTTCAGTTGAGTCACCGCGACTTCATTTGACTAAGCTATTTTATTACATATGCGATTTGCCCAGTGACTCAGCTTGCCGAATCGACTCAACTTGCTGATCGACTCAACTTGCCCAGTCGACTCAAAGATTACTTGTATACTTTTTCTCTACCATATTTCAATGACCCTTTCACTAGGTGGCTATCCCTTTATCCATGGTGATCTCACTGAAGAAAGTATACATGGAGAAACTATCGAGGATTGTTATTCAAAAAGAGAGTAGTTTTAGTATGCAAACTAAAGAGTCTTTGTGTAGTTTGAAGCAATCCCCTGCATCATAGTTTCGAAGATTCAGTTAGGCTCTCCTTCAATTCAATCCAGGATGATCAGAAATGTCTCAGATCACTTAGTATTTCATTTTACCTCTTTAGTTGGGAAGCTATTCTTCTTATTGTTATGCTCATAATTGGATGGCTCTAAAGGGATAATGAGTCTGAAAGTTTGGCCTCATTGGCACTTATAAACTAAGGATTGAGATGATCTAAGATATTTCTATACATAGGGGTGACCTGCTCTCCCAACTGAAATATGTAAATATGCTCAAGGAAATTGGTATGATGGGAACTAAGCTAGTTGATTACCCTATGGACTGCTAGTAACTTAGTTGTAAATGTTAGAGACTCACGCATAGATACCATATAATACAGGGCATAAGGTGTAACTTTATGTCAATATAGATACATGGGCATAAGGTGTAACTTTACATCAATGAAAAATAAATATAGGTAGAGAGGACTATATAGGGTATTAAACTTCAACAATTTCACATTAGTTTTCTTCATTGACTAATGATCTAGTTGAGATAGGATTTTTTGCTTCCATGTATAGTCAAAGTTAAAACTGTAAAGATGCCGTCTTCGCACAGGTCCCTCCATTGTTATTTTGATTCTTATGTGCTTGCATGGCCAATTATTTGAGTTGCATAGATATTTTGGAATTCAAGGTACTATTTCAAGCTTTTGTTTAACATAGCCATTCTGATTTTAGTATCATTTTTAATTAAACCCTAAACTGAATATTCATAGACCACACAATAGCCCAAATTTAAGACCAAATTGTTGTTTTTGCGTATTCCTGTCATACTAAAGCAATTGTAGCCAAAAGACCTTATCATTAGGTATCTAAAACCTGAATTGTTGGTCCAAATGTGATGTAATGTCAACTCCTAGCATGCTACTATTGATTATTAATAAGAAAACCATAGAAATGATTTTTGTCTGTTATGCTTGTATCTATAAACAGATATTAACTGCATGATTTTCGTGCTTGTGTTTCTTTTTGACATGAAACAGACATGGGCCTGACCTTAATTTCTTCTGTTAGGTTTTCTCTTTGCCTGAACTTGTTAGGTCTCTCTAGAATATATTAAAAATTTTTGAATCATGATATCTTTGGCTTATAGCTTCCACTTGTAATCATCTTTATACTTCATATAGTAATTATTGCATACTGATAGTTTTATTGAAAGTAGTTATATTTTCTTTTACTGTCAAATTGTGAATTTATTATGAATATGATATAAAGAGCAATTGTAGATATAGATTAAATTGAGTCTGATAGATGTAATTGTACTACAATGTCATGTTATATATCCAGTTACCCACCTTGTCACAAGTGATATAATTCTTCCATCGGATGTAGTGAAACACTCATAGTAAAGACTATGTGGACTAAAACACTTATTTTTTTTTCTTTTGACATAACTGACTTATTGATTAATACATGTGACTATCAGAAATTAATCCCTCAATTTTTTTTTCTGAAGTCACGAAGTGAAATTTACTGCAGTGAGATCTGAATGAGAATGCATTTCAGTTCAGATATAGTGTTACATGCAAACTTGCACAATGCCTCTATGTCGTAGTAGATAGGTACTTTTACACAAAAGGAGAAAGTAAGCCATGGGTGTAGTTCCTTCCACCCTCATATTCCACAAATGAGAACTGATATTGTTAATTCTCTCTTCTTTATATTTTCAAGTTGAATATGCAGATGTGTTGAATACTATCTTTTCTCTTGATTTACCACATAACCTTCTCTAGCTTGACTTTATATCAGCCATTTTCTTGTTTCTTCTTTATGGAAATTGTGGCAACCTTGATCTTTTTGCATGATATAATTCTCACCAGGATGCACCTGCATTTGAAGAGATTCCTTTACCAGAAATGGATAGCTTCACAAATAACTGCAATGCAATGTTTGAGGAAAAAGGTGCAATTGACAGAGAAGATGTTCCTGATTTGAGTAGGATTGTAGCAGGGCTGCATGCTCAAGTTGAGCTTCTTGGAAATTATTTTCGCACTTTCTTCAAAAAACTGGAAAAACACATTGCAAGTATATTGCAAGGTTTGCAAGTTACCAGAAATGAATTTGTTCATGTTCTTGAGCTTAGTGACTCCTTGAAGTTGGATTCCTATAAACTAGAAGCTCATAATAAGGCTCAGGCAGAAAAACTTGTTTCTTTACAGAAAGGATTGACAATGCTATTCTCTGCTTGCAATGATGCTACACGAGAACTTGCTGAATTGAGTGATTCAGGGGACTCTTCAAGTGGCACTGTCTCTGCCTCACATAAAGAATCCTTTTCAGGTGGGACTGAAGAGGATGTTGATTGTTATCCAAAAGTGGCTGATAGTTTATTATTTTCAGTTAATAAAATTAAGAGTAAGGTTCAGCAATTACTGAATGCAGAGAAAGTCTGGTTAACATTGGTAGACGATACTAAAAACAAATTAAAAGAAGCTGAACTGATTGCTAAAACTTCAGTTGAAGAGAGGATGATTAGCCAAGAAAGAGTTTCCATATTAGAGAGAGATGTTGAAGCATTGAATGGGTTATGTAATGATTTGAAGACTAAAATTGAGAATTATCAGGCCAAAGAGGATTTGTTGAGGGACAAAGAAGAACTTTTGACAAAACAGCAGCATGCTTTAGACAGAGGTAATTATTCATTTGTGTCCACTTTTCTGTTGAATCCTACTATTAACTTCCTATCGACCCTCATTCTTTTTATTTCATTATCAGGAATCCATGCCCAAGTTTTATCAGAGAGTCAAATAAGTGTGCTGATGGATAAAGTAAATAAATTAGAAATTCCTTATGTTGAGTCAGGAACACATGATGTTGGGGTCCATTTCTCAGATTCTGTTGAGAAACTCTTTTTTATAGTTGATAAAGTCAATGAGATGCAGCAAAAGACGGAAGTCTTGTGTAATGAGAAGGAAGATATGCATTTAATACTTGCTTCCCATGTCCGTGAAATCGAACTTCTAAAGAAGGCAATTGAAGAACATAATTCTCACTTTCAGGAATTGGAATTAAAGAAGAATGATTTATTGGAGATAAGTGGCGATTTGGAGAGAATTATAAAGAAGTTAGGGGGATATGATGATCAGAAATCTTTAAGTGGCAAACTTCTCGTAACAATGTTGGATAGATTGATAACTGCCTCAGTGTTGGAGTCTGAAAAATTAAGATCTAGAGCACAAGAATTTGAGGCTAAATTGCAAGCAAAAGATGATCTCATTCATGAATTGTTAGATAAGGTAAAAACACTTGAAGATTCAGTTCATGCTCAAAGTTTGCAGCTGGAAATCACAAAAGAAAGGACTGTTTTCGAAGCAACTCCCTCAAAAATGGGTCCAGAGATATCTGAAATTGAAGATGCGGTGAGACACTCCTATCTTTTCACTCATTTCCGATTATTTACTTATCAAAAAACATTCTATATAATTCAATGGACTTCTAGTTCTTCAAAATACAAATACAATTTATGATGCTGGAACTTTCTGGTCCTGGTATTTACGAGGTGTCCCATCTGTAGTTAATGAATACTTGCATATAAGATGGAGATAATAAATCAAAGAATCATATGGTGGCAGGCTAAGCATAGCCTGACATTGTTACAATTCAAATAACCTGGAAAACATGTTAAGACATTTTGCCATAAGATATTATTAGATTTATCTACTGTGTCATCTTGAATTTCATTTGTTTAGACAATATGACATTACAAGCAAATCAACATGGAAAAAAGCTCAATTGGCAAGTTGATATCAGATGGCTTGTATTTTATGAAAATTACATGTTAGTAACATAAATGATGCTTTACCTTTCAAGGATTATTTCAAGATATTATTTTAGTTGCTGCTGCTTTTTTGTAGGGACCACTGAAAGAACACCAAATTACCCATTTCAACTGCTGCTCAATTGAGAACAATGCGAAAGGGATCTGATGACCATCTTGTTCTAAACATCGATTCTGGGTCTGATCATTCAGTTGTTGCTGCAGAGTCTGATGCTAAAGGTTTGCACATCAACCTTCTGATCAGTAAAGGAATTCATCCTTAGTGGTACAAATATATTACTAAATACTATTGTCTCAAACAGGTCATGTTTTCAAATCTCTGAATACTTCTGGTCTAATCCCAAGACAAGGAAAACTGATTGCAGATAGACTTGATAGTATTTGGTGAGTTCTAAATCAATATCTTAAAGTTTGATGCTGTTTTGGTGTTTGCTTTCTTGATATTTTCCTCCAAAGATCTTGTAATCTTTTAGATGCAAGGTCATATATTTATTTGAAATAAAACCATGGTCATCAAATCCTCTAGTGTAGTATACATTTTAAGTAGAGCATCATTAAGACTTCAAATTATCTGATTTATTTGAACTTTTTTTTAATGTCGGTTCAAATAAAGCTTGCAAACTAATGATCTAAGCAATTCTTAGAAATTTCTGTTTTCAAGACATTTTTCTTCTCATGGTATAGTACCTAGCACCAGCAAACTTAAGTTATCAAGAAATCACTAAAAAATATGCAATTCTGCCTGCGAGCTTCTCATTTCATACTAGCAAACTATTTTTTGTTATTATGGAAATACCATTCAATCTGACACATGATTTTTGCAGGGTTTCTGGGGGGCAGCTTCTGATGCGCCGGCCTGGAGCAAGGCTAGGTCTCATGGCCTATACGTTCTTCATGCATCTATGGTTGCTAGGAGTCATCTTATGATAAGGCCAATAAATTTAGGTCACAAATATAAGATTAGAATGTAATATATCTTTTCATTAATTTTTTTTACATCTAGTTTATATTCTTTCTCCCTTCAATTAACTGGAACTTGAATTCAACAATTCATAAACAGATCCAAAGATGTATAGTGATAAAAATTCCTTAAACACCATTGCTTCACGGAGTAATGGTTTGAATGGTGGGTGACGTGTTATAGTATCCATGAGTAGTAGGTATTTTTATTATATCGAGAGATCTGCATTAGCTTCCTTTGGCTTTAGGGAATAAAATGTATTTTATTTTCTAACAAAAAGGTCATATTTACTCATTTGGGAGATTCAAAATTTTCTATATAGTTTGTTTGATAGAGTTTTTCCTGTTTCCTTTTCTGTGTTCGGGAATTTAACTTGTTGCTATGCTGCCTGCTGTCCTAATCGAGTATATTGTTTTGTATTTTGCAATTGTTTAATATAGGACAATTCTCCTATAAAGTTTATACTTCATTCAAATTACTCTAACTCTTGCTAAAACACCTTATTAAATCACACACCTAAGTTTCCTAAATGTTTTCATTACCACTTGTGTCCATTGCAAAACCCATCACAAGTTAATCTTGAAACTGTCATTTACTTTTATTTGACTTTCTAGTCTCATAGCTAGTTTGTTGGCCTTGTCATTGTTAGATCTTTGCCTTGAATCATCGGAAATTTGATGATGTCATAGTTTGCAAGCATCGGGAATTGATGATGAGATCTTTTTTGTTTTTGTTTGTTGTATACATGTATGTGTGCATATGCAAGAGAAATCTAGTAAAAAAAAAATCCTAATCTTATAGAAACAACTTATCCTACCCAATTCAAACACATTTCATACTCAAGTGCTTAATTATAAGACTCTGGTTCTCATTATATTAATCTCTTATTCTCTTCTATAATTTTGATCTTTGCTACTAATTCACTTCATTTTACATGATCATCACTAATATCATGCCCCAACTATCATTGATGTAGTCCAATTTTATTTTACAAGGCAAATTTTAGCAAACAAATCCAACCATTACAGTAATTTGTAATGAAAAAACACAAACAAGTCATCCACCTCATCCAAAAGTGATGTACATAGTTACTTCATTCCTGAAGCATGAATCTAAAATACAAATTTAATATAACTTTCCAATACCTCTCAGATATAAAAAGGAAACTTTTTGGTTGCTTGAAGCTTGATATTGCACCTGAGAACTCCCATGAATTGGGAATCTTTTAACATTTCAATACATGCCTTTGAAGACAGGATTTGTTCTGCAAATGCTGGCTCCATACTCCTCATATTCTGCTTTTGTGTGGCAAGCCTGCAGAATTGAGATGAAAGAAACCTCCACGTTATAAAAGGAGCATTCAGTGAGGGAAAAAGTTTCCAAAATTTCCCAATCACAAATGTCATAATTAACTTGGTGAAATATCTGTAATAGGGTTCCTTGATTGTACCTGTTAGGCTCTTCCTTCTGTGTTTCGGTAGAAATGTTCAGTTAGGTCAGTTGCAACTTTTATATTTTCATATATAAACTCAGAGAAAGTGGATGCTTTGTATAAAAAAGGGGAATGTGTTTTCTAGTTGCAGATCCTTATGACTAATAAGAGAAACTCAAAAGTTTATTGAACTTCTTTTTTTCATTATAATGAACATGGTAAGTCAAATAAAGCCTGCAAAAGCTTGTAACATGGGCAATCAGAATGAAAGAAACTTGCAAAATACCATTTTAGTTTTTTTTTTCAATTTTGTCCTGCATAACTTTGACACTTTTTTTTGGGTGGTCAGCAACTTGGATCTGTGTTCCCTTCATTTGAGTTCTTTTTTTTTTTTTTGAGCAATTATTGAATTCAGTTCTATATATGTAGGAACTCAAGCACTGTCAATTTGTTCACTATGCATACTCCAACTGTAGATATTGTCTAACCCCATCATCCTTTCTCCTCCCTCATGTTCTCATCTACCTTCCAGACATCGAGACTCCTTTGAGTATGAAGGTTTATGCAAACATGAATAGTGATCTTTTATCATGGATCTGTAAATGGTGAATTTACAGGCCTAATAAAAGTAGCCCAAGATCCTTGGCATTCACAGATTCTCTTTTAGCAAAAAAAGGTCCTTGGCATTAGTCTAAACTTATGAATATGCCTTTATAGCTAAAATCTATGGCAGCCAAAGTCAAGGTAGAGATCACTAAGGTTAATTCATTGGATAAGACAAAAGGGTTTAGGGAATGAAGGCATCGATTCTCCTAATTAACATTTAGCAGAGTTTGAATTACCCCATAAAATTCTGGTGTTGATGCAAGGACGGAACCGCCAAACCAAACTGCATATCTCTGAACAGGGTGGCTGACAACATTAACTTCAATAGGTTGAGACTGCAGCCAAAACAATCAAAAGACTATCATTATGAAAACTTTGCATTAGATGAAGGGAGAGTATTAGTTCACTTATTACTTTTAGATCTTCCTTGAGTTGGGCATCAGATGTTACAATTCTTGCATCCACTATCCGTTTTAGGTCTCGTTGCAATCTCCTATTAAAGTCCTTGAACATAGTTGAACCCCCAGATAATACTATATTCTGCAGAAGATTTTTTGTTTTTTGTTTTCAAAAAAGAAACATTAATAGCTACCCAAGATGGATAGAATTTATGTAGCCAAAGTATTCTGATTGCTTACCTTATATAGAGCCCGTCTTGTATCGATAGGAGATAATTGAATGCACTTATCAATAACAGCAGGTAGAGGAGTGGTAAAATCACTATTATAAATTTCAGGATGAAAGAAAATCTGCACATATTATATTCCAAAGACTTGAAAACATGCTCATAACAGAAAAATTTGAAATAGTGTGATCATATAAAGAGTATATTATTACTTAGATGTGAAAATGATGACGGAACAAAATTACCTAATTTGAAGTATAGATGATGCAGTACATGTGCGAGTTTGATTAGGTTATTTGCTATTGTAACATTCCACAGCTTGAAACTTAACAAGCAATGCATGCTCTATTCAATTAGGCAAAGGAAACTAACATATCATGTAAATATGCCAAGAATAGATAGTGGACAGGTAATAAATAGAAAATCAGAATTAGAGACATCATTAACAGAATAATAAAAAACACTCCAGCTATATTTCCATCACTTGGCATATGATTCTAGGTCCTACTGTCAATCCGCAATGGAAAACCTACATGCCATCTTTTTCACTTTCAACTCCTTAATCCAATTCCCTCTTTCAGACTTAGCTGTCCGTGGAGTTTGGATGATCAGGAAATCAAGAAAATAAGGTACACAGAATCTAATTCCATTTTGGTGACCATAATTTCAACTGATGAAACTTCATGATTGGATCTATGTGAAGGGCTCCCTAATGTGAAGGGACTTTTATTGTGGTCTTAATGGAGAGCTTTTCAAAATGAGGTCTAATTTAAGGGTTTTACGTAAAAGAGTATTGGTTGGCTTTTAGAACAATGAATAAAATAGCATGTAAATAAAAAAAATATAATATACATATCAAAAGAATGTTCAACAAGGAAAAATGGAAAAGAGACCATCTAAAATATAGTAGCATACACAAACTACAAATCTATTAAAAAAATTTAAAAGAGGGCCCAGGTAGTCAGCTACTTGCTTACTTGCAAAGTCAGCTGTTTGTAATTCACCTATCAGCAAGAGTGATTATGCTCCTGGCTGCAATCTGAGGCTAGGGCTCTTGAGCTTAACAACCAAACCAGTCCAACCATGCCTCAATTGAGATTTCTTCTTTATTATGACTCAAGTCACTCTTCTCATGTCAACTGTGCCCATGTGATCTTTGTAGATATCTACAGGATTAGTTTTTTTATCCAATTTTTCACTTTCTAACAGTTTTTCCAGGTATACTTGGTATCTAATTGAAAGAAGAACAATATTCTTTTCCATAATTATGCCCCGGACTCCTATTCGATTACCCAACACGGGTAGCATCTAGATGTTTGACATAGTTGTTTCTAGTGATCTTTTTATTTGTGATTAATATGAATGTCCATGTTGGACACAGAGTCAGTTTGGAGCGTCAAATGAGACAAATTGGAGAGGGGTTAGATGAAAGCCCCAAATATCAGTTGGCATATTTGCACTTTAGGGGCCTTAAAAACAGCAGTCTACAAATCTAGAGAAAAGAAGCTCCATTTGGTTCTTGCAGTCAACTAACTATACCTGAAATTTGATGGTATTTCATTTGTTACGTCTCTTGTAATCATGAGACTGTAAAAGTATGATGAGCAATGGCTCTAAGATGTAGAAACTCATTAAGTACTTTCTCCTCTATGTTATAATAAAGCCAACCTTTTCTATAGATCATGTCAGTTGACATTTGATCTTTCCAATCTTGGTGGACAGTAGAGTAGAAGTAGCTTGAAGGTATATGCCAAATGGAAGGTAAATGTAACGTTTAGCTGTACAAGAGCTACAACCGTTTTCTTAGGGGAAGATACTAGCTTTCCAAGTCGCTATGCAGCACCAATGGATAAGGTATAAATCTCAAGGCGATAATTGTCTAGTTTTAACAAGTCTGAACAAATAATGACACATGATAAAAAACTAGTTGGAGAAACAAAATGCATTCAAGTAAGCAAGACAAGATGGAAATGTTCACCTCTGGACCAAGAAAGCGCTCATATCCAACATCACATGAGTATCGGGCCCCAGTCTTTGGTTTAGCACCAACCCATTGCTTGGTATATTTACCAGGATCTTTATCATGTTTATTGAACTCCTGATATCATATGATAAATATTAGTCAGTTGTTGCCAAGAGTGAACTAACACTCAAAGATTCAATAGGATCTTGCAATTAGTTGGATTATCTTTTGTCACACTTCACATATCACAACAATTTTACTATACTCCCATATGATATGCTTGTGTCGGTTCTAAAACTTTAACGCTGACCAAAATTAATATGACTATGTAACAGAGAATGCCCAACATCTTGGCAACAGTAGATCCTTCTGAGCTAACAGGTAAATGATGTTGAGATCTATTTGGACCTTTAAGTATTAGGTTGAAGTAAAGAGAATGTCTTCTTTTTTTTTATATGATGTTCATTGAGTCAGCAATCAACCCCACTTAGTAGGATAAAGGCTTCATTGTTGTTGTTGTTATTTATTAAGTCAGTACTACAACAATAACAACCAAGCTATTATCTCACTAAATGAGCTTTACTATATGAATTCTCCTACGCCATTGGCCTCAAGCTACAACTATATGCTCATGTATATTTAAATGAATTTTATCCTATTTTATCATTGTTAATTAAGTTTTCTTTGATTTTCCTCTTCCTCGATTTGTTTATTGAGTAAAAGAAAAAAAATGTAAAGCTTTTCATCGACTATAATCGTCAAGATCTTGAAATTTTGAGCTTGTTTAAGTGTTTGGTCCTCAGACTAAAAGGTAGGTATCAGTACTCAGTAGTCAGTAGCATGGTTTAATGATACTAGGTCTTGTCAATCGCTTGTGGCAATGGGAACACTATGAAATCCCTATGCATCGTAACCATTTCATACATTTGAAAAGTATTTTGGTGAGTGAAAGATAAACACTTTGATATTTACATTTTTAATGCTCCACATTTTTGCATACATTTTGTGGGTACTCCTTTTAAGAACAAGTCTTCCTGTTGCAAAAGATACATAAGAAAGCAGAAAATTGATCCACAGAATAAACAAGCGCACCATACATGAATAACAGAAGTCAAGACCTTCCTAATTGGCCTCGCCATACTTTAGCTAGCAAATGAGAATGTAAATTACCTTGACAATGTCTGAACAAGTGTAGCAATAAGTTTCTTTGATCTTCCTTGCTACATCAAAAGAATCTTCTGGAGGTATATGTTCACCCCTTTCCTACAGGAACGGATATAACTAATCATCAGTAATTTATGTCAGAATGGGTAATGCTTCTATGAAATTAGCGTCCATGTTCTTGCCAAACTCTTTTACAAATCAAAATTGGGAATCCTGGTGGTTATAGTGAAAAGTAATAATTTCATGACAATATGAACTGATATTCAATTTTTAAGGAACTAAGCTTGCATGTTTACATCAAAAGTTAGGTCAAAGTTCCTATCTTTTTATATTAGTACTAGAGAACCCATTGATCATATTCAAGATGATCATATTCAAGATAAACTTCGGTGTATATTATTTGTGGATGGCATAGTGCAAATTGATGTAAGTGTGATTCGATTAGATTTGACATTTGCATTGCAAAACTAAAAGGTTCAAGTTAAAAGAAAATTTGAATATATGAAATGCAATTGAATAATAAGAAAAGAAGTGATAGAATAGTTAAAATGAGTAAATATGAAATTCATTTAACCAAAAACTTTAGATATCTTAGGTTTTTTGTAAATAAAAAGAAGATATTGGTGAAGGAATGATTAGTAGCATAGGAGATGGGTGGTTGAAATGGAAAGGAACATCCAAAATCCTAAATGACTATAGCGTGCCCCTTAGTGTAAAAGAAAAATTTTACAAGACTATGGTACGACTTGCTATATTTTATGGATCAAAGTACTTAACTCTTAGGAAGCAACAAGTAAAAAGTCTACAATAGTGCTAAAAATGCTATAGGATAAAAAAATACTATGCATATACCAACAACAACAAAGCATTTATCCTACTAAGTGGAGTTAATTATATGGATCCTTCTATGCCATTGAATTTGATCTCCTACTATACCATCATTTATATTTAAATGAATATATCATGTTTTATCGTTGATAACCAAATATTCTTTAATCTCCCTCTTCCTCGATTAATATGTGTATTTGTCACGATCTTACATCGCCTAACTACAACATTTTTGGTCACTTAAGTTCATATCTATGTCATCTTAAATGTGTTTCAGAGATTTTCCTCAATCGGTGCAACCTGACTTTATCTATGATATTCTTATTCTTTATTTTATCCATCCTCATATATCCATACATCTACCTTAACATCCTCATCTTTACGACTCTCATTTTCCACTCATGTGCTTGATTTATAGCACAACATTCAGCTCCATATAACATATCAGGTTCTATAAAACTTCCTTTAAGCCTTAAAGATATCTTATGATCACAAAAAACACCTAACGTCCTCCTCCATTTTAAACATCCTACTTGTATCTTACGCAAAACATCTCTATCAACCTCTCCATCATTTTACAAAAACAAACCTAGATATTTAAAGTTCTCAATTACAGGTAACTCGTCATCTCCTATCTTAACAATTGTCTTACTACGTCTATAATTACTAAACTTAAATTCCATATGTTCTATTTTTACTCTTATCTTAAAAAATACTATGCATCCAAGAGAAATTAGATGTAACTCTAATTGAGGACAAAATGAGAGAAAATAGGCTGAAATAACATATCCATGTTCATAGATGACCAACAATTTATGGTTCGAAGAGCTAATCAGTTGAAGTTCAAAGCGAAAGGGTAGAGAAAACAAACCATTGTTAATCAACGAATAAAACAAATTTGACTATTGCTGGTGCAGAGATTGATGGACGGTAAGGTTCATGTAGTGAGTAGATCCTAAATAGTTTGGACAAGCACAGCTTAATGATGATAAACTTGCAGATTCTGATATTTGCACTCTTTATCTCTCCTCTATACCCATGTCTGACATCGACACTCTGACACCAATATTCTAAGTAGACACTTAACATTCCTATGAATTGCATGTAAAAATTTCTAGAAATAGCCATTTATATGCTTAGATCCTCATCCATAATGGATACTAATAACTGAGTCAAGTAACATATAAGCAAGTGCACATGAAATACACAAGTATTCTTGATTGAGAATGCAACACAGGATACGAGTCAGAATTCATAGTTAAAAGGAACCTGGTTTGAGTCCTAGGATAGCATATGATAAGTTTCAGAAAACATAGAAAGAAGTTCACTTTTTCTTCCCTGAATTATAATCACTTTAAATCAATATAAACTATTTCTTGTCAATTTATCTCAAAGTATACTAAAGAAACATTACCACTCATTAATCATATTAGGGTTCTAGTCCACCTCCACAATCAATACACAAGTTACTATTTCATCTGTTTTAATGGACACTACACTATGAATCTGGATCCAGAATCGATGCAGAGGGGCACCAGTAATGTGTCAATTAAACTTTTGAAAGATTCTGCATTTACTTTTCTTTTCCTTTTGGAGATGTACAGAAGAAATTATATAAAGGGATTTTAACATGTGAGCCACTTCACTGACATTCTTGCGATCAAAGGTGTCGAACCAGTGGCAGCCAAAAAAGTATGCCACCTCTTTGTCTGAGAGGGAAGATGAGATTATTCCATGTTGCCCTTTAGCCCTTCTACCAGCATCATAACTCATGTTAGCACTCAGCATTGATAGCACATATACCAACACCACCAACTGACAGAGCCATCTTACTAGGAGCTAAATAGTTAATAATATATACCTATTCTGCAAAGTTTTACATTATGCTTAGTGAGTCTTAATTGTTGGGTTGGACACCATATTGAGCCTAGTAGACTCAGCTATAATTCAAGTGCCAAATAAATCCTTTTTTGATGGTTTTAGTAATATGAACACTGAGACAACAGGAGTTTGGGAAGCATAATGGAGTGGGTTTGGAGGCTATATGAGACCAAAAAAAACTTGCTGTGAGTTTTTTTTTAATACATATAAGGAGTTTTAGAAGTGAGGTTTTCCACTATTCTCTATCAATGTCGAGAGAGTAGTACAGGGAGAATTACAAGGTCTGTATTGTTCAACCAAGTGACAGTAAGACTTTACCACGTGCATTATCTTGATACTATTTTGCATTTGTATTAGATTTGGATCTATAAGGGCATGGTTTGAAGTGTAGATTCTCACACTGTTGTTAAAGTGGTCTCCAACCTCATCCAATGATATTGAAGACATTGATGATCCCAATAAGTGGTATCAAAACCGAGGTTACAAAATTGTACAATGGTGCATTAGGACTACGTAGTGGGTGACATAGTTCAAAGTTTCATTTTACATTGGTTGGCATGGCAAAACATTTTGTTCCACCCATAGAATGGTGTGCGGGACTCTCTGAGATGACAAACCCAGTGCGAGGAATTCCACAACGATGGCAACACAGGTAGAAGTTTTCATTTAGGTGCATGAGACTTCCATGACGAAAGTAACAGTGTAAGGCTTTCACAGAGCAACACAACTAAGGGGTTCAGTACTCTCAATGTTTTTCTTTCTCCTTCAAGGTTCTTCCTTCTCTCCTCTTCAATCCTTTGTCCCTGTCGGTACCTTTGCACCGTGTGCCAACACTGTTTGCGTAGGACTAACACATCTCATTCCAGCTGCGGGCACTAACCATGGCTCAATGAAATTTCAAATCTTGGTGGGTGCAAAAGTTAGCATATGGCATATATATCTGAGCATGACAAGGACTTAGCATTCTCAATCCAGTAGCTTGATGAGAGGTTTAGTTTCTTTATGGTGCTTGTGGATATAAAATATGTTGATGGAGCAGCCTAGTAGGGCATATAAAGCACTCTACTTGGCAGAGAGATGAGTAAGTCATCAAATATCAAAGAGAGTGATTGGGAGATAATAAAGGCAAGAGCAATTAGTCAGTAGAGCAATTGGTCTAGAAAATCATCTTCTGAAAAAAAAAACACCTTTTCTCTAGCAAAATTTCTTCTAAGAATAATAATAAAAAACTACTACCAATCAAGCATAGAATGCTTACAGAACTACTGCCTAACTGAAGGTCAAAACTAAGATTAATCTACCACCAAAGTGAAGTACCAAATGATTCAAGTCTATAATTAGAAAAGTTTAAGTGTAAGACGATGAAGTAAAGGAAGAATTGGCAAAAAAATTGAAAGTCTTTTAAACATATACTATCCTTGTAACCATTCCACGAATTCATTATTTGTCAGATGACCTAGAAAGGCATTTCATGCTTGTGATTACAACTAATAAAGTGGTGTCTCTCTTTGCCATTCAAGCAAATCATGGGTGGAACAACCATGTTATGCATGCCCGTGAAGTCTAAGTCAAACCTCAAAAGAACTGTAAATTATATAGTTTTGAGGGTCAATCTATGTCAATCTACAAGATGAAGATACCAGAAATTCGATAACAGCTGAAGTAAATGCATGATTAAGAGAGTATACTAGAGTCTAGATTAATAGGCATAAAGGTGTTGATTCATGATTCTCTACCTTCATAAGTTGCTGGATGAAATGGGTAACATCCTTGCCTGCGATAGGTATTGATCTAATACTACTGCCAATCACATAACCATCTGCAACTGGCACAACATGTGTAGCACCATCACCAACATCAACAACAACACCTGTCATTTCACACTAGAAAATTGAAATTGTATATTAGCCAACATAAAATTTTATGAGAAATGATAGTACAGGACTACATATTAAGGAAACTATATGACCCAAAAATCTTCACACCTAAATGAAGTTTGCAATTTCAGTTTGCATAGCATTTCAAAGCTAGCCTGAGGTTACAGAAATCAACTGAATGAGTAGCCAAATTTTTTATTTTTCTTTCCAGAATTTTACTTTACATGTATGAGGGATTTAAATACAAAAAGAAACTTAGTCATGTTAAAGATGGAATTTTCTTTACTTGATTGAAGGCCAAATGAATATGTAATTTTGTCCTAACACTGTGTCTGTGTCCTTTCCAGAATTGTATTGCCTCATAGTTATAGCATAATAAGAACAGTAAATAACTGAATATGTAATAGTAATAAACTTTTTTCCACTCAACATATAAAATAGAAGGGACACAAATGTGTTCCTTCGGAATTTCACAAGTGAAAATAATAAAGTTGGTGGAATTTTATGGCAGAAGGAGTTTCAGAACTTCGGCTAACTGGATCAAAGACTCACTAACAAAAAAATGCGATGGAAATAAAGTGGCATAAAGATTTCCGGTCACCCTTTTCCTCAAGTTCCTTTGGAAAATGGAGAAAAGGAAGAAAAAACAACTTGGAGAAATCTTTGCCCAATTTGGCACAAATCTACTTTGACCTAATTTGGGTAGAAAAGCTACTCTTTCATGCAATGGGCTCAAATTAAAAGTCATTTTTTTTTCAAATATATTTTTTATTAAAATTTTGAAATTTAATTTCCCTCCCCATTTCCTTCCCTCTAAAAAAGGATTGGAAGGAAACTCTCTTTTTCCCTTGTCTCCAAGGAAACCAAAACTAGCAAACTATATGTTGTTTGCACACATGAAGGAATAAATGTTAAACTCAAATCGTGGCGGAAAACATTTAAAAGTGAAAGCTTTTAGGTTTAATAGAGCAAAGATAGAATATATGAAATTTAAGTTTGACAATATTAGAAGTAATGAGGCAATTATTAAGATAGGAGACTGAAACTAAGAATTTTAAATATTTAAAATCATTTTTGCAAAAGGATAGAAGGATTGAAAGAGATATTTTATATAAAATATAAATATGATAGTTAAAATAGAAGAGAATGTTAGGTGTTCTTTGTGATCGTAAAGTACCTTTAAGACTTAAAGAAAAATTTTATAAAACGATAGTTAGACTTGCTATGTTGAATGTTAGACTATGACTCGAACACATAAGTAGAAAATGAAAGTCGCAGAGATGAAGATGTTAAAGTGGATGTGCAGACATACAAGGATGGACAAGATAAGAAATGAAAATATTAGAGAAAAAGTCGAAGTTGTACCTATTGAGGGAAAACTCCAAGAGACATGTTTAACATAGTACAAACATGTACTTAGACGACTAATAAATGCTTTAGCTAGACGATGTGGAACTATGACAAATGTGCACATCAAATAAGGAAGAAGAAGACCAAAAAAGACTTGATTAGTAATAAAAAATAAAATAAAATTTATTAAATATAAATGATGATGTAGTAGGGGATAAAGTCTAATAACGTAGAAGGATCCATGTAGCCGATCCCATCTAGTGGGATACGACTTGGTTGTTGTTATTGTTGTTTGCTATTTCTTTCCCTGTCTATTTCCTTCTCTCATAGGAAACTGAGCCTGAATACTAAGAATAACATTGTATGACCTGTCGAATCAAC
This sequence comes from Curcuma longa, assembly GCF_044706935.1. Lineage (NCBI taxonomy): Eukaryota > Viridiplantae > Streptophyta > Magnoliopsida > Zingiberales > Zingiberaceae > Curcuma > Curcuma longa. Next base: position 10,417,205 of record NC_133867.1, on the reverse strand, counting down.
TAGCTTGCTTCTCAACACTCACTTAGTATAAGCTACTCATACAACCTCCTGATGCAGTAATTAAACATTCACTATTAAGATATTGTGAAATATGTCATAGGATCATTATTCTCTGGCCTAGATTTTATCTTGTAACAATACCACGTCTAAGGATCTTGGTCCACAACCAACTCTGAGGTTGCTCAATTTACCTACAAGCTATAACATGAATTCTACCACTAGATGTTAATTCATGCCTACGTTATTTCAGCCTGTAAGGGGCAAAGCACCGAGATCAAATGCCACCCACAGTGTTAGCTCATGAGACAAGGAGCATAATATTAATTGATTATGCAAATAAGAAAAACCAAGTAATACGACAACACGCTATGTAGTTTTTTTTAATCAAATGCAAAGTTTCAAAAATTTGATAACAATGCAAGCTTATGCACATGTCCAATTTTGTTGTCCTTCTGAATTCATTTTCTAGTATGGAAAGCAACCGAAATCCATATGTCCACTAATATCATTGTTTCCTCAAATTTGCAATAATTGATTGGCAGTTGTGTGATTCAAAATGATTGGTTCAGGTTACCCACTCTAGTTATCATTCATAATACTAGTATCTACCAGATCCAAGCTAAAGTGGTCGTCCTAGTCATCACTGAAGTTTCTCTAAAGCTCCAACAATCAGCTGATTACCTTTGAAGTAGTGTAACCAGCTGCAAGGGCTAAGACCGGCTGAACTGCTATATACAGGCCAGGAATGTTAAATGTCTCAAACATGATTTCTCCTGTATATTCACGGTTTTCAGGAGCTGTAAGTGGGCTCTCAGTAAGAAGAAAGTAGTGCTCTTCAGGGTCACAGCGTAGATAATTGAATATACATTGCTGCCAAAACCTTTCCATTGTATCCCAATTTTCAACCTGGAAATAAGAAACAATAAGCTCAAGGATCCACATGGAACATGTAAAAAAAGGTTGAAGTATATTTCAAGTTTCATACCTGGCCATGACGAATAGGGTAGCTAAGACTGTACGTACTACTAGATTGAGAACATGATAAAGCTTCTTCCCCAATATAAAAATCAAGGTCAGCCATTACGCCTGCATTATGCTGTGCAAGCCAATTTCCCTTAGTGGAACTCTTAGGTTGATTGGAAAAGGACTCATTAACAGCAACAACTGTAGGGATGATGAAACTAGGTTCGACATTGCCTGAAAATCCCATCTTTGAGTACCTAAGAATATAAGAAGTCAAATTTATCATGTAAGCAGAAAAAAATGGAAGTTTGATAGCTTTACTGCTATCAAATGGAGGGATGATTAAAGATCAAGCTTATCTGCTAATCGCAGCAAAATGACAGAGTAAATACATTATTTTGCAAAAGGCATTCTTAGTGAAAATCTAAAAGAAGCTTATAATAGCCAAGCATGTATACTGATTCATTTGATAAGGATGGAGATCCCAAACAAACTAAGGTAAAACGAAGATATTTGGTTATGAATTTTATGGTTAGTGATCTTGAACTAACATTTTCGAGAGAGAGAGAGAAACAAATAGATATTAAACACTTGTTCAACCTTTGGAAACAAAATATTATGGATTTTTTAAGTTTGTTTAACAAACTAGTTTTTTGCATATACAAATAAAATGAGAAGAAATGCAATTAGAATAACCATGATATCTTTCCACCAAGTGCTGAATCCTTAGGAACTAGAAAAGCACGCTAACATTAAATATTCAATCATTTAGTTGCAGCGGCGGCTCAAGCCTAGGAGGGGCCCTAGGCGATTTTTTTAAAAAATAATTATTATTTTTAAAATATTTTAAAATTAAATAATAATAAAATTTAATTTTATGCGTAGTAAAAAGGAATAGATTCACAGAGGGGTGCTCGTTTACCACTTTTCTTCGGCCTTGCTCTTCTTCAACCGCGACGAGCCGACGAGGTCTGGCGAAGGGCGAACTGCGAAGGCGAAGGGAAGGGTTTGGTGGCGAAAGACGAACAACGAACGGTCGACGGTGAACCACCAGAACCGGCGAAGGCGAAGGGAAGGATTTGGTGGTGAAGGACGAACAACGAACGGTCGACGGTGAGCTGCCGGAACTGGCGAAGGCGAAAAGAAGGGTTTTTGGATTTGGTGGTGTTTTAGGGTTTGGTGGCGAAGGGCGAACTGGCGAAGGGCGAAGGCGAACTGGCGAAGGCGCGAGCGAAGGGGGAAGGCGAAGTAGCGAAGGGCGAAGGCGCGAAGGTGAACTGGCGAACTGGCGAAGGGCGAAGGTGCGAGCGAAGGTCAATTCAAATCGGGAGATTCAGAGCGAAAGGTGAACGGTTTGGTGACGTTGATTTGGTGGCATTTTAAGGATTTTTTTTTATTTGGGGCCGGCGAAGGTGCGAGCGAAGGTCAGTTCAAATCAGGAGATTCGGAATGAAAAGTGAACTATTTGGTGACATTTTAGGATTTGGTGGCGTTTTAAGAATTTTTTTATTTGGGGCCCTAACCGGCTAAATCGATTAATAAAAATATTTTAATAATTTTTATTTACTTAAAATATATATATTAATGTATTAAAATGGGGGCCCCAATTAAAATGGGGGCCCTAGGCATAGGCCTTAGTGGCCTATGCCTAGAGCCGCCCTGTTTAGTTGAAACTTAGAATATTGGTTATTATACCCAGCTGATAACTACTTTGGATTTACAAAATATCTTTTTAACTCATGTTATATTCTGGTGACAACAGTACATAAATTGACTGTAAACTAAATACCACTTTCAAGACTATACACTTAGTAACACATGGTTTTCTACTGTTCAATGCTGATATCTGCTTTTGCCTTCACTCTAATCCACTTCTTACTTGGTCTTCATATTATTTTTAACCTGTTGTGCAGCAATTATTCAGTGTTTGTGTATAATAATCAATTTAATTTGTAGGATCTTAGGCTTTTAATTTTGATAAAATTTCTACTTTTATTTAATTAAATTAATCAAATCAAATTTATGGTTAAACCACACTGAGACAGGTGGATTTTTAATGTTAAAGTTTCATTTTAAAAGTTAATTTACAAATAATAAAGCAATCTTTGAGAGTAATTGTTTGTGTCAAGTCAATCTCAAATTCTGAAATTCAATATCAAATAAAAACGTTGCATTTGGTCAAGAGTTCAGTATTTGCGTCAACATTCAAGCTCCATATCCAAATAAATAGTTTCCAAAATCAAAATCCTGGAATATAACCTAACAGGAATTTAGAGGGCATTTGGGAGGTATTAAGTTTGTGGATTTCATTTTATAGATTTAAAAAAAATCAATAAATGTTGTGAATAATCCTTAAAGCAATTTCAAGCAACGTATCAGGAAGGTACATTACTCGCTAAATTAAAAAAAAAAAAACAACAGCTACTATATGCATTGTCAGTAACGAAAGGAGCAAAAAGCAAGCAAAAGATTGACGAAAAACCAAGTTGGTACATCCTGATCCAGAACACAGCCATAGATCGTCCTATTAATCCAACGAAATTCTAACAGTCATCTCGTATACTTCACTCAGCCTACATCTCACGGCATAGAACATCACATAATTTGACCATTGCCTTTATCGGCCTTTCTCAAGTACGCCTAACTTCACAGTAGTGCACTAATAGTCAACAGAACACGCACCAATCGATAAATTTTGTTTTTTGAAATTTTCAATCAGAATCCTCAAAGTTCCCTCAAAATTTACGCCTGGTTTCGCGACGTTAACTAATCCGTCAACCTTTTGGCTAAATTTCCCTACTTTTATTCAATCAAGAATCGAGCTGAAAAAGAAAGCAGCCAAACCCAAAACCGCAGGTAGCGACAACATTCTAAGACCTCAAGAAAGCAGTCAAGGGAGTGAGGTATCATTCGGTACCCAGTGCCATTGTCGATGACCACAGCGGGACGGGAGGCAGCGTCCATTTTGAAGCCTATGGGGGGTGGGGGGGGGGGGGATTTTCCGGCTAGATCCGAGCGAGGAAGCCGCCGGGTCAACCGGTCATGGCAGTGGCGCCGTCAGCCGCGTCGCCCTGGAGATCCGGAGCCGAGAGTGCGGACAAGGGGGGTAAGCGGCGAATGCAGATCTGGAGGCGAGACGCGTAGAGAGGAGGAGTAGGTGGCGGCGTGGACGGGAAGCGACAGCGGCGGCTCAGCGGGAATCCATCGTGTCTTTGACATGCAGCAGAGCACGAGGGATGCCTTCGCCGGGTTTATTTGTGCTCGCTCAAGTCTTCCACTTCAAAAAGCGCTCACCTGCTTCTCTCTCTCTCTCTCTCTCTTCGCTTTCGATTTTTTTTTTCATTTAAACACATTTAAGTTTGGGATTGTTTCACATTGCCCCTAAAGGTTTCAAAATTATTACTCTACATCCAAAGGATAGAAAATAATATTAAATATTAAGTTATTAATTGAATTAATCAAATTTTTAAATAAAAATTAAATAAATTAAACTGATAAAATATTGATTAATCCAGTTTCAATTAAATTAATCAAAATAAATAAATTTATTAAATATTATAAAAAATTTATCAATTAATTAATAATTTATAAATTTATTTACTTAAAAATTTATAAAATATTTTTTATTTTGATTAATTTAATTTATTCGATTTAATTGAATAAACAATTTTAAAATTAAATTTTCTTAAATAAATTTGATGAATTTATCCCATTTAATTAAAATTTTATTCAATCTTATAAATAGCTGCCGATTGCTCTTTCCGAGTCCGACCGAGCCGTGCCTACGTACGTAACTCGCCGAACCAAACGAGTTCGGTTCGCGGATCTCGAGTTCGATAAAACCGCCTCCGCGAGCCCTAAGGCGACGAGCAAGAGCGAGCGAAGGCGAAGAGATCTGCAGTCGTGAGGTGGAAGGAGGAGAAGAAGAAGAAGAAGAAGATGGTTCGAGTGGCGACCTTCTTCGCTATGTCCTTGGGTGCTTTCGCCTTCTGGCAATCCATGGAGAAAGTTCACGTCTGGCTCGCTCTCCGCCAAGACGAGAAGGTCTCTCCTTTCACCTTCCTCTCCCTGTTCTCATTTGATTTGAGATCCAGTAGTGGTTCCTGTGCGAATCGGGACCATTCATCATTTCCTTCGTTGTTTGGTGTCTTAATTTTTTATGCTTACGAGTTTGCCCTAGATCGTTTTGACTGCCTCCGGGGGGAATATACAAGAAGATTCTTACATTTTCCTCAATTATCCTCTAAAAAACTGGCCGTGTTTCTTCTTCGTTACAATCTTTTGTTTCTTAGATTGTCAAAAGATTGTTTTTTTTATGATGTCTTTCGATGAAAAAAAAAACAAATTTTTAGGGCTACATCTTTCGTTTGTTAGGATCTCTGGAATATCTTTTTTTCCAATTATTTTAACGGTGAAAAACAGTTTGCTTCTTGGAAATGTGATCCCACATCATTTTAACCCAGAAGTTAACTTTGCACATGGTAGTCCTAGCAAAGTTGAGAAAGGACAGTCGCCAACAATTGTTCTCGGTCAGTATACTGGAAAGAATTAGTTGTGGCTATGTAGAAATATTTGTCGCCTATGGTTAAAACAGACATACGTTTGTCCTTTTGGCTCTTAATGTTGGTCTATTGTACGTCTGAGTTCATATACAGTGATATATACGGCACAATGGTTTGTAACAATAGGCAGATAGGAGTTATATTTGCTTGCTTGTTGCTACTACAGAGATTTGGGTCTAACCTTCGACCATGTGTTGATAATTGGGTGTTGGATTCATCTATTTGCATTGTAGGTAATTGGATGAATGGCTGATCATAGGTTGGATGGCAATGGTGATCTTGATTTAATTGAATATTTTGTTGTGTCTTAGAACTTTACTGAGGATATTTTCTTGTTAAATTTCTATAGTATGAAGCACAAGGAAGACTATGGTTTCACATAGGAGCACTAGGAAATCAAATTATATGTCCAATGACAAGCAGACTATTTTAGTATGCTCATAGATAGTTGTGGGGAGGTGCAAAAGTAGCACAGGGAGAGGACATTAGATGCATTGTGTTAATGAATAGTTAAATTACAATCCATGTATTTACAACCCACATGACTAGCAATATATAATAGATAGTATTATGGGGAAAAACTCGTTGTATTTGACAATTATAGTCTCTTTTAAAGTTTTAATTGTAGTATCATATGTCTACTCCCATTGATTTTCTATACTGCCTCAGTTTGCAGGTTCGGTCATCTGTATGGGGGTTTCTCGTTGTTATTTGTTAGTCCTAAGATGGATTTTGACTTCTTTATATTTTGATAAAGAAGAAAATAAAATCAAGAGTAATTTAATTTGTGATGCTATCTGCTATAAGACTATTTTCATGGTATTGTGGTGTCTGCTGATCTACTGCCCCTATTGTCGTTTCTGATTGCTGATAAGAGCTGAAGTTGGGTGGTGGAAGAGGTGATTGAAATGATGTGATTTTTGGTTCATGACCTATGTCAACAGTTGCATATTCATAGCTTGTCTCTCAGATGCCTCCATTAATTATGATTGGGAACTAATGCAAGGCTTGTTGGGTCAATTTTTTCTGATTACTAATAGTAATGAATGGACAAGTCTGTGAAACTGAAGGCATATTAACATTTTCTTTGTTATTTGTTGAATCAATCTTTCTGATTACTATTAGTTATGCATATACAGGTCTATGAAAGTAAAGGCATATTAACAATTTATTTTTTGTTACCTGAACACTCATTTAAACCTTATATGATAGGAGGCAAATATTATGAATTTAATATGATAATTGGAAATGATTTGTATATATGTCAAATTCATAACCTACTTGTGACATCAATATACACTCTTATTCATACCAATTTAAACATTGATTCCAAGTGTGAATTCTGCATTAATAAGAAACGGGGTAGCTGCTGTTGAGAAATCTCAGAAAGTTGATCTAGGTATAGTTCAATTGAAAATGCTAAATTAGAATTGCATGACCATGTACCATATTACTTTTGACTCATGAGTATCCAACACGAATATTATCTAGGTATTTGACACACTTGTTGCTAAAAGTTCATACACGTGATGATGGAGTGATAGCTAGGGATGGCAGTAGGGGTGGTTCCTGCATTTTTGGGTGCTATCCAAACCTGATCAAGTGCCCACTATCAATACCATGTTAAATACCTGCTTGAGTATTAGATTCTTAACTAGAACCCCACCTGTGTATGTAAATGGGTATCCAAACCTATAGTACTCAGGATAAAATGTGAGTGCTAGGGTATCCATCACTTTAAGCATATTCAAACCCCCCTCTTGCATATACATTTTACCATACAAACCTGATTGTTTGATACTTGAACTCGGCGTAAACTAATTCTCTAACTGTGGATGCAGGACTATTAGGGACCTATTGCCATCCCTAGTGTCAACTTATGGCTTATTGTATCAAAGTTGGACTTCAGTGTATCCAACCCATGTGTATCTATACAATCTATTGTTTAGAAAGTCTTATAATTTTCTTGGACATCAAGAAATTTTCTTATATATTTGCATGTATTATTTTCTTAGACTGTTTTATATCTGTGTGGATGCTGAGATGATTCTTTCTTCATTTTGGCAGCAAGAAAGATTGGATAAGGAAATGGAGATCAAGCGACTCAGAGAAGAGTTCCTCGCTCAAGTCAAAGAGAGAAACTCACATGCATAATCTTTGCTATTGGTTGCCACATTATTCGATCCATCAATCATAGATGAATTCCTATTTCGCAAGGCTGAGGTATTTCTTGAAAAACACTTAATGTTGTTTATGTCAATTGCCAATAATGAACTAAGTGGTGGTGTTTAGACTAACACTGTCATGGATAATTGTGACATCTGTTTAGTTTGAAGCAAATTAATACATTGCATCATGGTAAACATTGTTTTGAAGTATACAAGACAACTTATCTTGTTGGATTGTAACAAAAAGGTTAATAAAAAACATGAAATGCTATGCTGCATTCCAACAACATCAATGGCACAGTTTCTGGTTTTGCCTAAGCATAAAACACATGTATGAGTTTGTATCACCAGGCATGGGGTTTGGAGGATTATTAGGTTGATTTGACCTATGTGATTTGGGGTTTGGAAGTAGGCTGAGTATTGGATTAAAATGAAATTGAATTGAACCAAATTAATTAAAATTGTACCGAACTGAATTGTTTTGAATTAATCGAATCGATCAAATTTTTAAATAAAAATCGAACGAATTGAATTGATAAAATAAAATATCAATTAATTTACTTTTCAATTGAAATAATTAAAATTTTTAAATATTATAAAAAATTTATTAATTATTTAGAGTTTTATAAATTTATTTATCTAAGAATTTATAAATTATTTATTTATTTTAATTAATTTGATTTAATCAATTAAAGAATTTTAAAATTGAAATCGAATCAAATTAATTGAATTAATTAATTTTTTAAAAAAATAATTAAAATTTTAAAATAATTAAATTAAAATTTTAAATTTGATTAGTTAAATTGACTTATTTGATTTAATTAAAATTTTGTTCACTCTTGTTTAAAAGATTCCTCTTGCGAGACCATGGCAAAGAAGGTACCGCCTCTACCACCATGCTTGCATCTTTTGTGAGATTTTCAGGTTCTAGATACATCATGATCTATTGCATACACTTGAGTTACCTCACTTACTAATTAATAATCATACAAAGCATAGCTAAAATGATAAGCACACTACAATTATATCCATTATGATAGCAGTGCTTGGGATCAATCAATTTTACAGCGGCGAGGAAAGCAACTTCATGGATCATTTTCCTATCAAAATGGTTAATCTTAGTTTGTTATTATAGCAAATGTGATTTATCTTGTAGTTCATTCTCAAAATTTTAGATTTTTTTTATTCTGTATTTCATCTTTATTTACTAAATTACTCTCATATTTTAATTATGATGAAAATTTATCGTGCAATCTCGTTCTTTTAGGTTTATTATTATTTAATTTTAAATTATTTTTATTTCTATAAAATAGAAGCTTGAATATAAATATAAAAAATATGATTCTGAATATACAAAACGCATGAAAAAAATAGAAAAATTTAATCAATTAAAAAAGGTGCACTTGATTGAAAATTTCAAAAATAATATAATTAAAAATTTAAATAAAAAATCAATTGAATTAAAAGACAATACTATAGGAAAAAATAATTTAACAATATTACCAATTGAAAAAAATTTATTATTAAAACTTGAATATGAAAATTTAATTAATAATTTTGCAAATATTTAATTTTATATAAAAAACCCGATTTGGGTAGGGCCTCCAACAGGCCAGCAATACTCTCCTTTGTCTTTTAAAAAATGATCTTCTCGATTTATCTCCTCATACTTGTGATCATTGGAGTGGTGAATTCACAAATCAAATAATTTACAATGAAATATAAGGATCAATACATGGATCATTCTTATGGACATTTGTTATTATAGCAAATGCTTGTAGATTCAATCTGTGTTCGTGCAATCTCGTTCTTTCGATATTTTTTATATATGTGCTTCTGGTGGAATTCACCACCTCAGCGGTCCCATACGGTCGATCTTACATCTGTGAGGAGGTAAATTGAATACATGGTTGACATCGTCAACGTTATATAGTCTGATATTTTTTTTATATGTGCTTTTGGGACAGATTTGTTGTAGTAGACAGACTTATTGTAAATTAAATTTCGATGAAGTTGAATTAATGTCCTTTTCTATAGTGACTAATTATATTTTTATTTATTTACAGTTTCGTGGAACCGATCGTGCAATAATTTTTGGGATGGTCGAATTTCACTTTTTGCTACATCGATATTAATGTTTTTATCAATAATTTAGAGGAAAAGCAAAAAATAATAATAATAAATCATAATATTCAATTAAAATATAATATGATTATATGTGGATCGGACTAATATTGTGGTCTACTATTCTAATACTCAGATTTGAACAAGTCCCCACTGGCCAAATGTCCATGGAAAATTCGATTGGTGTGAATCCTCTGATTGAAAAGTCAAAATAATTGAATAATGCTTGTAGGACTCAATGATTGAAATGCACAATTGATTAATCATTAATGCACGATTTAATCAATTTTAATTATTGATTTGAAAAGTAAAATGAAGGAATTGGTCGTAATTAGACTTAGTCTGTTTGTTTTTATGCTTTTAAAAACAGTATCATTTATTTATTTTGTTGTACTATGAGAGAATGACGACTTGGAAGTCAAGCATTTGCTTGCTTGATTGCTTTCCGCGTAGGCTCCTTTTTAATCCGAAATTAAAGCATAAATTAATACAGATTAGTGACAATAGCCATCACATAAAGTTGAAATGATTTATACAGATGAGTGCATTATTAATAAAATGATAATCCCAGTAGGATAAGTGGAAATCGAAGCGCATTTTCCTTTGATTGCGTTCTTCATTTGGAGGAAAATTCGCCGTAGCTGGAGATCGAACCGCGGGTCCCTGAGTTACAACTCGGATATCCTACCGTTGCACCATTGTCCTGGGGACGATGAGTGCATTATTAATAGTATAGGGATAAGTGGAGAATTTTTGTTTTGCTCTTGAGTCACAGTTAAATTGATTACGATGAGATAAATTTATTAAAATAGATAAGGGTCAAATCTTAGTGAAACTGAGACAGTCTTTTTCTGTCATGATCAATTGTAATTTTTCGATTTATTTTTTTACAGATAATTGTAGAATCGATCGTGTGAGACTGTTGGGGTGGTGAATTTCATTTTTTTATTGAGTAAGGAATAAGTGAAGAAGGTCTAGCAGTTCTTCCACAAATTTATATCCATATAATTATAAAATACGATGATATATTCTATATCAGTTACAACACACTCTCTTATTTATCGACTAGACCGGTTATTTGAACCGGCTATTTCTAGTGCTTGCTTGTTATGCGAGCAGGGTCCTAATTTAGTAAGACAACATCTTATCTATCTATAAACCGAACCAACCGAACTAACCGAATCAACCGAACCGTCCTTAGATCTCGTGCTTTTTTAATTGACTGAACCGATTAATCCGGTCCGGTCCGGTCCGGTCCAAGCTAGTTTTTGATTTGGGCGAGCATGGTCCGGACGTCCTTGCTGCTGGGCCGCTCTTTGGGGTCCTCAGCCGTGCAGAAGACGGCGATCCTGAGCACCAACAGCATTTGCTCCTCGTACCCGTTTCCGATCAGCTTGGGGTCGATCGCCGCCGCCGGATTCGGCCCGCCCGCCATGTTCCTCAACCACTTCACCAGGCTCATCTCCTCCGTCTCCTGAAAGAAGTTGTCCGACGGCATCCGACCCACCACCAGCGTGGCGAGTATTACCCCGAAGCTGTACACGTCGCACTTCGCCGTGAACCTCAGCGTCTGCCCGTACTCCGGCGCGATGTAGCCCAGAGTCCCCGCCACCTTCGACTCCGTCACGTGCGTGTGCGCCTCCGGCATCTCCTTCGCCAGCCCGAAGTCGGAGATCCGCGCCTCCATGCTGTCGTCCAGCAGTATGTTCGCGGGTTTCAGATCCCGGTGGATGATCGCCGGCCGGTGGTTCACGTGCAGGTACTCCAGCCCCGCCGCCACCCCCAGCGCCACCTTGAATCGCGCCGCCCAATCCATCTCCCGCTCCCCTGATCGCACCCCATGCAGCGCTGCCTCCAGGCTCCCGTTCTTCATGTACTCGTAGATCAGCAGGTGCGACTCCGGTCGCACCACGTGGGCCAGAAGCGGCAGCAGATTCCGGTGCCGGATGTGGCCCACCGTTTGGATTTCCGACCGAATCTGCCGCATCCACCTGTCCAGCAACCGGCTCTCTTCCTCCGACGTCGGCTCCGCGCTCTCCGTCGTCCGCTTCATGATCCTCTTGATCGCGATCGCCATCCCTGGCGCCTCCGGATTGGCCGGATCCGCCGGCGGGAGATGCGCCTTAAACACCTCCCCGCAACCGCCGCGCCCGATCACCTCCAGCGCCGCCAGGCCGTCATCCTTCTCCAGGAAAGCCAACTCCTCTACCCGCTTGATGTGCTTCTGGCTGAAGATGGAGGGCCCGCCGGAGTTGCGGTACCGCCCGCGGATGCAGTTCATTAAAAGCCGGAACAACATCGAGAGCACGACGCCGGAGACGACGCCGGCGATCGCGCCAGAGAAGAAACCCAGGATCCAGTTCCGCTTGCGGTTCTTGTGGCTGTGCCGATGGTGGTGGTCCTCATGGGCGGTGGAGTTGTTAGTAGAAGAAGCTGGCGGCGGCGCATGGGAGGTGTTCGTGTTGTTATTGGCCCTCCGGGTGGTGTTTTCGGCCAGAACGTAACGTTTGGGAACGAAGCTCCGGCGTTGGGCGTAGTGGAAAGAGGGGCGGAGGGAGTGGCGCGAGGAGGTGAGGCGGCGGTGGGAGAGGGAATGGGCGGGGAGGTGCAGGGCGGAGATGGGAGCGAGGAAGAGTAGGAAGGGGAGGAGGAGGAGGAGGAGCGATGGAAGAGGGGCTGCGGCGGCGGCGGCGGCGGCCATTTCGCTCGCTGAGTCGTTGCGGTGGTGAAAATCTTAAAATTTGGAGGAAATAAATGGAGAGGAGGTGGTGGAAAATAGGGGCTGTGGGGCCCGGGAACCGTGTTGGCTGTGGGCCAGGTTATTATACATCTGAAATATGATTGGACGGAAGACTTGGCCGGTCGCGCAGGAAGTCGACGAAGAAGACTGAAAAATTAAAATATTTTTTTTAAATTAAAAAATTTGCACTAAAGTTAATTCCCCGCGAGCAACTTCCAAATGTCTTGTTTAAACCCTAATGACCATGGAGTGGAGATTAATCTAAAATTATGAAAAAAAAGGATTCCAAATTCATACACAAACGGTCTCACGTCATGAACCCAACAATAAGCTCATAGTCGAAACTACCTTTCAAGTTTGCGACCGCATCTCACAACTAAGATAAGTCAAGCTTGTGGTCGTGAACTCGTCATGACCACAAACTAGCCTCGAGCTCACTACAATTCCCCTCCTCAAGTTTGATTTTTAAATTTTTTTTACTTTATTAAAATCAGGAACCATTTAAAAATAAAGAGGGTGATGTTTACTCATTTGTCTTATTATTAGAATGTATTTACAATATTTAATAATTTTATTAAGAGATAGATATTATTGGTGGTTTATATTAGTAGTTAATTATATTTGTATGACTTAATGCACATTTAAATTCTTATTATCTCGTGGAAAACAATAGTGGTGTGGAAAGTCTCTAGCAATATTTAATAATTTTATTAAGAGATAAATCATGACTTGGACTTGGACTTGGACTTGGATTGTACATGACTTTGAAAGCTCAACTAATAAATTGAAACCCCTTCCGTAAGCAACAAGTTTGATTAATATTTATTGATGACCAATGAAAATTTTTTATAGGATTGAATCAGTCATCTTCAAAATTATTTTTTTCAAAAAAATATTTGATTAGTATTTATGAAGTGAAAGAAAAGCAAAAATAAGTCAAAGTAAGGCAAAATCTTTTGCAACTTAATTGAGATGGAATTTGTGAGGGGAAAAAAAGCTTATCTATCATGGGACATAGCACATAATTGCTAACACTACAAAAATAAAGGCTATTTGCGATGAATTTTGCGACGAAAAAATAAAGATTTTTCGTCGCAAACGCTTTTGCGACGAATTTTGCGACGAAAATATTTTCGTTGGCAATAGCTCGCCGCAACTGATGGCGACGAAAAATTTAAAATTCGTTCCAAATTTGGCGACGAAAATTAAATTCGTCGCAAATTTCGTCGCCAAATTTTAGCGACGAATTATCTTATTTGTCGCCAAAATTAGGGACGAAAAATTATTTCGTCGCCAAATTTGGGACGAAAAATTTCTTTCGTCGCAAAAAGGGGCGATTAAAACTTTATATCTGCGGTAGAATTGGCGACGAATTACGAATAGTTTAATTCGTCGCCAAATTGGCGACGAATTGGAGATAAATTTCGACGAATCGTCGCCAATTTGGCGACGAACGTCGCCAAGTAATTCAGTTACGTCGCCAAATTGGCGACGAATATTAACGAATTCGTCGCCAAATTCGACGAATTAACGAAAATCCCTAAGTTACGATACTACAGTGTATTACGATATTTTTGCGACGAATACTGGATTCGTCGCAAATTTCGTCGCCAAATAAAAAAAAATTTAACAGATTCAATTTGTTTCTTCAAAATATGAAACCTGTTTACAATTCAATATCCACAACCATGTAAAAAAAATCCAAACACATTCACATAACATTCCAATACATCCACAACCATATAATCACATCCAAACACATCCAAATACATCTACAACCATATAAAAACATCCATACACATCCACAAACATAAACAAGTCAAAACAACATCTATAACAAACAACAACTAAATATGAAACATAACTATATAACATCCATATAAACAACAACTCCAAATGTAACTTACACATCTATATAAACAACAACTCAAAACATCCAATAGTAACATCCATAATAAACAAGTCTACATGTATCAAACATAACTAAATATGAAACATAAACTCCAAATGTATCAAACTAACATAACATCCAAATCCATAATAAAATACATACATAAGAAAGTTTCAGGTGAATGACGACCAGAAAAGGAAAGTATCACCGTCCATGGAATCAACCTCAGGTAATACTTTCAGCATCACTGATTTTTTCTTCATCATAATATCTTTTTCTGTTTCTACATAAAAAAACAGAAATATTAGAACATCATTTTGTATAAATAAAGCATAATATGTAAAATTTACCTCTTTGCCATCCTTGGTTTCATCAACCCTGTTAAAAATAATATAATAATATTAGTTAGTAAATAAAAAAGAATTACAAATAGGAATAAGTAAAAGCAATATTAAATGTGCAAAAAATTAAAATGATACACAACTAGGCTATCAAGAATCGTCGTCTTCACCGGCATCATCGGGAACATCAGGAAGCTGACTCGGAGCGGAACCTAACTGAAAATGCTTCATAATCAATTCCTGCTGTCTGCACATTTCTCTCATTTCTTCAGTTTGTTGTCTGCGCATTTCTCTCATTTCTTCATCCCTTTGATTAATTATACCTTTTAAATGAGAGACTTCTTCAGTTAGGTTGTCTATTTGTGCCCTCATTGCCGGTTGGGTGGAAGAAGAAGAAGAGGTGGCAGGAATTCGATGAGTTCTGCTCAGAGAACCCAATCCCAATATCCTCCCCCCTTCGATCCTCCAGTCACCTCCAACCAGATATTCAGGTCATTTCCTACAGAGGGCTCAGATCCTTCACTAGCACTTGAATTCCTCTGTGCTAGCTCGGCCTCTTCATATTTTTCCTGTATTGAAATATAAATACATTTAATAAGTTAAAAAAAGATACATAACTATTAAAATTAAATTAAGTTAAATAATAAAATTTAAACCTTCATAGCTCTAGCTCTGTCCCCACTCCAAGTCTTATCTTTTTTTTGAAAAGTGCGGGTAAATGTCTCAATAAATAGTGGCTCCTTCCCCATCTCCTGAGTCTAAAAAAACAATGTTAGAAATAGATAAATCAGTTAAATTAAATTAATAGCATAATGTATAGAAGAATTTACTAATCTGCGCGTGTGTTCCTCGATGTTGATGGAGCCTCCCGCATATGTAGCAGATGAGTCACCAGAATTATATGATTGGTTTGTCTTGTTCTGGTGACTTTTTTGTTTACTTTCCTCGGTTTCCCAAACACCGAGGATCCTCGTCCAATTTTCATCTGTGATGCACGGTGGTTTCTTGTTTCTGGTCTTGGCATGATTCAATGTATGGCGAATATGATCCCCACATTTTTTTTAAAAAATTCGCTTTATTTCCAATTCATGTGCAGGATCCCAAGTAAATGCTCGCTGAAATAAAAAAAATCATTAGATATATTCAATTTTATATGATATATTAATTAAATTAAAAAAATATATACCTTAAATTCACTCCACCATAAATCCTTTGTGGGTCCTGGAGTGCTAGTATAAGTGAGGGAAGTCCCTCCCCAATGATTATTTACAATTATATTAATTTGGCGAATAATTGATACCGAATTTTCGAACCTATAAAAAAAGTTAAAAAAAACATTATTAAGTTACCTTGGTCATGGAGACTTATACTTTGACATCTTAAGCAAATATCTCCGAGGAGATGTGGACTCGGGATGATTGAGTATAAGTCAAAGTGCCCGAAGGTATTTGAATAGCCCATAAATGATTCATCGCTCTTTGAAAAGGAGATGTATATCTTGCGGTTACTTGTTAGGATTGTTATTGAAAGTCTTTGGTCAAAGTATTATATGTCAAGATTATGGTACTCTTGGATACAAGTACAAGTAACTTGAATCCACAAGACAAAATATCAAGCTTGGGCTAGGTGTGACATAGTCAACCTAGTGAGGACTGATACATATAGACTATATCATGAACCAAGCGAGTATAAGACGGTGAAAGGAATGAGACACATTTCATTATAGCTACTGAAGTATTTAAAAATTATTCTGGAATCAATCATTGATTTTTCGATCAATTGGGGATCATGATATACGACTAGGTGTTGTTAATTTGAGGGGTGTCCTAAGGCAATCGCCTTACGGTTATACTATTTATTAGATAAATAGCAATTCACTATTTAAGTGCGCATTCTGTTGGTGCAATCTTGCCCCAAGCATTATTGGGTTTTAATGTTTGGCTAAAACATGTTTAAGTTAGGCAATGTTAGTGATCTAACGTGTGTGAATTGAGTTCACAGGAAAGTCCAGGTTAGAAGACTTGGCAAAAGGTGAAGTCCCGGAGGCGCGACCTCTTGGCAAAGGTGAAGTCTCGGAGGCGAGGCCTCTTGGCAAAGGACATAGCACAACGAAGCTGAGGGAAACATCTCAAGCTAGTGCAAGGAAGGGCACGAGGCTTGTGGAAGGCGTTTGAGGGTTTGCGTCAAGGCTAAGGGCTGAAGAAGAAGCTGAAAAGGGAGTTTCAGCTTGGTCAGTCAACTGGAATTGTGATTCAGTTGACTGATCAGAGTATTAGTCGACTGGACTGTATTTTCAGTCGACTGATCAGAGTATCAGTCGACTGGACTGTAATTTCAGTCGACTGATGGCTGAATAAGTCACACACAGAAAGATCAGTCGAGCCAGAAGAAGGCAGTCGACTGGCCTATAAGCAGTCGATTGGAATTCAAACGTTGGGCTAATTAATGCAGCAATTAATGTAGATTCTATAGCCGTTGAAGCCCATCAGTCGACTGGTCATGGGAGCAGTCGACTGATGTCACGAAAAGCATAAAAGATAGCTGCGAGATTGAAGAGAGCACTTCTTCTTTTCGAGTACATTTTTGTGAGATCTTCAACGCTCTGTCTTTTACTTTTCTACTCTTCCTCCCAAAGCTATTTTCTATTCATAAGAGGAAGAGATCAAGTGTAAAGGTTTCTCCGCCTTCAAGAGTTCTTGAGAAGGAGATCTTTTCATAGTGAAAAGGGTGTGTGGGCTGTGTGGATCCTTGGATTAGTCACCTCTGCGGAGGTGGAGACCAAGTAAATCGAACCGGGTTAGCGTTGTGATCTTTTATCTCTTTTATTATTTTGCTTCCGCTAATCTCTGTGTAGAGAAAGATCAAGAAATATCGAAAAACGTTATTCACCCCCTCTAGCGAACGCACCGATCCTCAACACATTCCGTATGTGTTTGATTGGATCTTAAACTCAAATACTGAATGTCCGCAATACGATTCATAGCGTGAGAGAATTTATGATTGGATCACAACTAGTAAGCATCTCTACACGTGTAATTATGAATGTATTAGAATTATCCCTAGTCGAGTAATTGATGAGCACGGACGTCGTCGATTCTGTCGAGACTAGCACGTTTTGAACTCCTTGGTTAGCCAAGCAGCTGATCTCACTGCTGTTAATATTAGATGTTGAGAGTTAAACGTGGATGCTGATTAAAGGTAACCAGTTCATTGGAATGATATGATTTGAAACTTCATATGGTTTGATATATATATGTCAATGAAGATCTCAGTGCAGCTTAAGTGCGAGTTTCCTTTGACTTGCGGTATTCAAGTCACCTTGGTCATAGAGGCTTATACTTTGACATCTTAAGCAAACATTTCTGAGGAGGTGTGGATCTGAGATGATTGAGTATAAGACGAAGTACCTGAAGGTGTTTGAATAGCCCACAGAGGATTCATCGCTCTTTAGAAAAGGAGATGTATACCTTGCGGTCGCTTGTCAGGATTGTTACTAAAAGTCTTTGGTCAAAGCATTACATGTCAAGAGTACGGTACTTTTAGATACGTGTACAAGTAACTTGAATCTACAGGACAAGAAAGCAGCTTGGGCTAGGTGTGACATAGTCATCCTAGTGGGGATCGACACATAGACCATATCCTGAACCAAGCAGGTATAAGACGGTGAAAGGAACGAGGCACGTTTAACTAAAGCTGCTGAAAGGTTTAGAATTATTCTGGAATCAATCGTTGATTTTTTGATCAATTGGGGATCATGATATACTACTAGGTGTCACTCATGATCGTTCCGTAATTAATGATTAATTACGGATGTCCAACATAACCGGAAACCTATTGGGTCACACACACAATAAATTCTCCGAAGGACTTAAAATGAATTTGAGAATTGGATTCTCAGAATGAGAGAAATAAAATCTGGTTGGACCAAACAAAGGACAAAATGATGAAACTCGTCTTGCGAAGACGAAATGAACGAAACTGATTTCGTTCAAATCAGAGATCGTTTAGTTAGTGAACTAAATGATTCAATTTTGAACTAAAATTAAACCGACTTAGTTTGGTTCAAGATGGAAGAGATTTTGGTAGAACGAATGTAATGAGGAGCTTCGTCTTGAGAAGACGAATTGAATAAAATTGGTTTGGATCAAATCGGAGGTCATTTGATTAGTGAACTGATAATTAGCATTTTCTACGGATAAATTAGGATTAGATTGGACCGGTTTGATTGCATTTCATACCATAAATTGGGTTTTTAGCTTATTTTTGTATCTTGGGCTAATTTTTAGTCTTCATTCTATTTTCTCATTATTTTTTGAGGTATTTATGGATATTAATTTTCATCTTTAATTTTTTTGCAGGAATTAGAATGAAGATAATGATAATTGGAGGGTTCAATTGAAGAAAAATCAACTCTGATTCAAGTCCGAGATAAATCGGATTCAAATTGGCTCGATCAGGTTCAAAATCAGTTGGTTTAAGTTTTTGGTTCAAACTCGAGTTCGGTTCACCTGGTTCAAGCTTGGGTTCACTTGATTAAGCTCAATTCAATTTCATATAACCCAAGTTCAATTCAGATCAGGCCAAATCAAAATTTAGCCTGATCCAAGTCTATTTCAAAGCCAAAGCCCAAAAGATCAATTCAATGCATTGATTTCGGCCCAGTTCAGCACAGCGCCGGTTCACGCGAAGGTTAAAGGCGCAACTCCGGTTCATTCACAGGGGGGCTCGGCGCGATTAGGGATACACTGTTCTTCTTCCTTCTTCCCAAGTTGCGATCCAAGCTGAGCTCCCGTCACATTTCTTCCCCTCCACCGTCATTCTGATCATCTCCTTCCTCTCCGATCAGCACGGATCAGAGCTGGCCGGAGTTGTGGTGGTTGAGCGCCGAGTATCTGCCCCTTCCTTTGTCGTTCGTGCTTCGCTTCTGTGAGCGGAGTGCCTAGCTAGTTGCGGTGGTCGGCGACAGCACACTCCTCCGCGTCCACAGAAGAGCCGAGTGGTAGCCGATTCTTCCTGGTGGCGATTGTAGCAGGGCAATCGGTCTTTGGCGGCGATTGTAGCAGAGAACCTCCGGTCATCTTCAACCTCCGCTGTCACTGGAAAAGGACAGGTAAGAGGGTTTCAATTCTTTGTAATGATGTTCTGTCGGTGATTGTAGCAAGACATTGGAGCAGAGGTTGAGGATCTTGTTGCTTCATCCTCTCCGATCGATTCTTACTGTCGGCGATTGTAGCGGTGAGAACCATGGTCCCTGTTGGCGTGACTCCATCGATGCTGGTTTCCTCTGTTCTGAGCTGGTTCGGAAACCCCATCTAGCAACCTCCATCGCTTCCCCTGTTTTCTCCTTTCCTCAGTTTGGTACCGGTGCCGATTGAGGGAGAATCCTAACCCTAACCCTAGTTTTGATTTGTTTTATTGTTAGCTGTTTGTTTCAATCAAAATCCCCCTGGTTCCTTGGTGTGTTGATTCATATTGGATGATTATTGATATGCTGTTTGTTGGGTTTTATTAGCATGAATCTGTTGAGAATGTGGTTGTTTTGATTGAATTTTGGTAAGGCTTTAACTGTGAACAGAATGGTTAGATGATTGTATAATGGCTTTGATTCAATTGTAATTGGAATATATCAAGTTGTTGAAATCGGTTATGCATGAGGGGAATTGAAGTTCGAACTTGTGTCCTGAATTGGAGTAGAATTATCTATTTATGTTGAATTATGTGATGACTTGTGTTGAACATGTTTTGGTTGTGTTGTTGGGAAGCTTGAATAAGATGGATTTATTTATGTTGGCCAATTGTAAGATGTGTGGAATTTAGGGTGTATGTTTTATGTTAGTTGAATTGTGTTGTAGGGTGTTGTATATATAGAATTCATGTTGTATGATGTTGTATAATGAATATTGTTGTTGTTGTGTAATGTATGTATTGTAGATATATGTTGTATGTTATAGTATTTGTATGATGCATGGTTGAGTAGTTGTATGTTTTGTAAACGAAAGTATGTTGTGTGTTGAAATTGTATGAACAAAATTCATGAAATAGCTGTTGAATAAATGGTTGTAAACATATTTTATATTATATGTCATATGTGATAGATGTTGTATGTGATAATTGTTGTATAATGCATTAATGAAATTTATGTTGTATGTCTTTGCATGCTAATTTAGAATCCATGTTGTATGTTAATGTAAATAGGGATGTATCATTGGTTGTAAGATTTAATTATGATTAATATTCTTTTGGATTAATAAATGGATTGTGTAGTTAGGATGAATAAAACAAAATAAAACCCCGCACCATGAGTTTAGGATAGAACTTCCTGTCATTGAGTCCAAGAGAGACGACCCGGACCTCTCTACACTACTTAAGGCGATAGTTAGGGGTTTGGTAAATAAATAATTAATTTTGATGAGTGTGAGTGATAACAAATAAGGGAATAATTATATAAATAAAAAATACCCACAAAAACACCCACATCATGAATCAAGAGTGAACCAGATTTACCTCCTCACAGATGGTCGTGGGGCCGACCGTGTGGGGCCGCTAAGGTGGCGGATCCACCTTTTGCAGAAGAAAAGAGTGAACCAGATTTTGCTAAAGTAAACCTTATTGGTCTGGTTCGCTACAGTAATGGGTTGGTTCGCTACAATACTCCTTTTAGGGTTTCTTGGGTTTTCTTAATGGTTCGGCTATTTGCCCGACGCCGCAAGCCAACCAAGCACGATCCCCTTTAAAACAGAGGAATCGCGCATGGAAACCCAAGCTTCTCCGACTGCTACCTGCCCGCTCCGCTTGGCCGATGATCTCTGCTCGTCAGCTGCGATTCGTCGCCGGCAGCGTGGAGGTGGAGAACCCTAGGTTGAGCGCCGCTGGTCCTCCCTCAGGTGTTTCCTCGCAATCACCAATTGGTTGCCGTGACGCCGCCTCAGCTTTCCGCCGCCGCCGCCGGAATACTCCGCCATTGTGTGGAGATGAGCAACGACCGGCGCCGCTGCCCGACGCTGCCCCTTCGCCTGAGCATGACAAGAGTTGCCGGTGCCACTCCTTTGCGCGACGCTCCCTATTTCAGCCGGAGGAGAACGTGAAAAACTGTTAGCACTACAACAAAAATGACTTTTTGCAGCGCGCAAATATACTATCCGCAGCGCACATCGCACGCTGCAAAGTTGCAAGCTGTTAAAAGTCGTTAGGCATCCGCAGCGCGCAATGCGCGCTGCGGAAGCTCTCAGTCGCAGCACACAATGCGCGCTGCGGATGTGATCAATCGCAGCGCGCAATGCATGCTGCCGATGAGATCAATCACAGGTCAAACCATTCAAATCATTCCTGATTATAACTACGTTACAAACCATTTAAATTACAATTATAAACTCACAACTCAAATAATTAATAACATAAATACCATACACAACAACAACCATACACAAATAACACAATAATAATATCATTTCAAACTAGTATATATATCCAACAAATAACAGACTTTACTTAGTAACAATGAATCAAAATAACAAAAAACTATTTAGTTCCATGTTTTTTCTGAAAAGGTTAAAATCTAAATCAGCCTTCTGCCACAACTCCATCAACACACCAATGAATTAATTTGCATTTGCTGTTCTCACTAATATCCCCACGACTCACATTCTTCACTTTTGTCTGCAAAAAAAAGCAAGGTATCATTAGCATAAAATTTGCCAAAACAAAAAATCATGTAATAGTTAAGCATGTAAATAGCAATAAAAATACATGAGGTTAACTATCTACACTACATCAACTATCTGTACCGTGTTTGAAATACATAGAAGACAATAGTAATTTCTTGATATATCGATTGGAAGAGAATATATATGATTGAACTTGTACAGATGTTAAACGATTAGTTGATTGATTACATAAATTCTACTAGATATAATTCTACTAGATATATATACTGCATTATCATAATTGTTATTACTTGTAAAGAAGTAACAGCCATAATGCTCAAGAAGTTTCACAAGCAGCCATCAATTCTATCTGTTCGCTGCAAAGATAGCAACAGTCATAATGCTCAAGAAGTTTCACAAGCAGTTTCACAATTAAGTAGTTTTACAAAAGTAATTGCATCTCTAACCTGAAAAAATTTACTCACGAATGGCTTGCGTTCAGAAAAAATTTACTACTGAAGGAAGAATTTAATTTCACCTAACACAGTTAGAAGTTCTATCTTCTTGAAAAAAAAGCATAATCCTACGTTCAGAAACAAGAAGCCAAAAAAAGTAGACAGTGATACAAAAAAGGTTTTGTGGGTCTTGTATATTTAGAGAAATAAAATTGAAAGTAATCCTAAATTTCCAACAAATGCATAGAAGCAATGGTGAATATTTGGAGTAGCTTACCTTTACGTTATCCCCAATACGAGCATTCTTGTCTATAATAGCTCTTTTAACATGAGAGTTTTTTCCAATGCCGATTGGAACACTTCCTTTCAAAGCTAATAGCCTCTTGTCAGCATCAGTCTACAAATGTAGCAAACAATATAAGATCGAGTAAAAAGGAAAATCTATATTTGAAGAACAAGTTAATTGGTTCAGTTGTATGTTCTGTAGATAACCTCATAGTAGTTTGCTCCCATCAGTAAAGTATCTTCTATGATTGCACCTTCAGAGATGCAAGAACGAAGTCCAATTACAGAATGTTGGATCTTGCAGTTCTGCAAAAGGAAACAAGTTACAACAAAGGTGGTAAATACCGAGGTAGAATCCAACAAACTAAAGCTAAACTATAAGGCAATATCTCTTATACCATAAAATTTAAAAACTATTATTGTTACATAAATGTCAATAAAAAATGATGTTGAAATCATCTTGTAATGCACTTACTTTGATCACACATCCCTCACCAATAACGCTGTCAATTACATCAGCATCAAGCATCTTTGAAGGTGGTAAATACCGAGGTTGTGTATAGATTGGCGCAGAACGATCATAAAAGCTGAACAAACTAGTCACATTTAAGCAGATACCACAGGTAAATATAAGAACCTATGAAGGATGACATACATATCAATAAGGGGGAAAAAATATCTTACTAGTTCTTTTAAGCAATCTACCTGAAATCTGGCATTGGCTTTTGGTTATTCCAAGGTTTGCATTGTAAAATGCCTCAATTGTACCAATGTCCTCCCAGTATCCATCATATAAATAAGCTTGTACCTATTAATCATAATCAAAGAGTCAAATTACATCTTAAAACAACAAAGTGATTATGTAGAACAAGGAATTTTTTTCTGTTTCAATCAATCATAATCATTTTGGCATGAACCATGAGTTTCCAGTATTGAATACTCAGTAGCTCAGTCATGGTAGAAAAACTAAGGAACAAGGCAAAATAAAACATAATTTAAACAGTGTACCCCCTTGCATATTAACCTAATCAAGTCCTACATCATTCGTTCCAACCCCATTCTGAAAAGACCCCCTTGCATATTAACCTAATCAAGTCCTACCTCAAAAAAGCGACCACAAAAACAACGACGGGTAGCTAGATGGCTTACCTGGATGTAGATGAGAACGATGGCGACGAATTGCAGGCAGTCGTAGTGGCGAAGCCAGGATCGAACTCTTGATCCGAGGTAAGGAGAAGGCCAGCAATCACGATCCAGATTCACAAAAAAAAAACATAAATAAAATATTATTGGGGGCAAGAAGCAAACAGATTCATGTGTAAAAAACTCACAGCTTGAGGTGTCCTTCTCTCTGAGGGAGGTAACGGAGGAGGAGCACACGCCGGCGGAGGACGACCTTCTCTCTGAGGCTTGTATGCACGGCGAGGAGAAGGAAGCGGATGAAATCGAGTGGGATAGCTAGGGTTGAGCGACGGTGGAAAAGGCGAGAGGTGGGAGCGGCGGTGGGAAGGAGATTAACAGCTAGGTCGAGCGGCGGTGGGAAAAGGCGAGAGGTGGGAGCGGCGGTGGGAAGGAGATTAGCAGGGTCGCTCGAGAGGAATTTGGGGGAAAAGGCGAGCGGGAGGAAAGGAAATTAACCGGGATGGGGAAACCTAAGCAGCGGGATCGGGAAGAGTCAAGCGCGTGCGAGAGGTAAATGGGAATGAAAAAAAAATTATAATGTTTTTTTAAAAACAATTAAATTAATATAATTTTGACAGCGTACTATATATGTTGTTATAAGTTATAAATTTTTAACAGTAAATATTGTGCGCTGTCAATATAAATTTTTAACAGCGCATATTGTGTGCTGTCAAAAATACTTTTAACGGCGCACAATATGCGCTGTCAAAAATAATTTTAACAGCGCACAATGCGCGCTGTTAAAATTATTTTTAACAGCGTATTATTGTTGCACGCTGTGGATGATAAAAATATGATATTATCCGCAGCGCATTTTATTGGGCGCGCCATTAAAGCAACTATTAACGGCGCGCCTATAATGTGCGCTGCGGATGACGCACTGCGGAAAGTCATTTTTGTTCCACTGCTTAGCCTTGCAAATCACAGACAGATTAGAAAACCAAACAAAGACTTACCTCGCGTCTTCGGTGGAGAAGATGGTCGAAGCATAGCCGGCGTCCCGTGCCTTACTCCGGTGGATGCGAAGGATCAACGAGGTTGCCGGAGCAAATCACCCACGGCCTCTCTCGTGAAGTACTGTCGTTCTTCCACAACTGGAGCAAATCGCTCACGGCCGCCGAAGAACCGGAGGGTTGAAGAGGAACCACGCCGGAGCAAATCGCTCACGGCCGCTCCCCTGCGTTGTCGTCGGTGCTCGTGGATCTCTGTGGACACCGGCCACAGCTAGAGAGGGTTGATCGGAGGGGGAATGGTGGCGATGTCACGCGCGACGGCTCGGAATCGCGGCGGCGAAGACGGTGAACAGTGAGGGAAAATCACGGATGAGAAAGAATGCGCCGAGCCTGATTTCTTTGTGAGCCGTCCACTGCTTTTAACCTAAGGCGCTGAACCGGCGGAATGCAAGTGAACCGGAGCTTGCTTTTGAACCGACTGATTTTAAATTTGAACCAGTCTGAATTGCAGTTGGACCGGACCGGAAATGGCTTGCTGCATTGGGCTGTTTGAAACAAAATGGGCCAGGCCTTTGCAAGGATTGAACCAGCCCAATCTGCTGATTTGGGCTTAAACAGTGGAGTGGGCAGATTTGGGCTTTAAGCTGATTTAGACTTTAGGCTGATTTCAATTGAAATTGATTGAGCCAAATGAGATTTGGCTCAGCTGACTTAGCTTAGCCTAGTTGAATCAACTGAATGTGGATGAATTAACTGATTTGTGTTCAATTTGAACCCGATTCAAGCCAATTTGATTTTTCTTCCAATTTGGACCCCCAAATATGATTATCATCATCCTACTTTCCTGCCAAATCAATTATCACAAATTAATATCGATAAATATCTCAAAATAATAAGAAAATAGGATGAAGATTATAATTAATCTAAGATAGAAAAACAAGGTAAAAGGTTTGTTGAAGATTGGAGATGGCTAGAGAGGGGGGGAGTGAATAGCCTCCTTTCGAAAATTCGATTTTCTCCTACAAAAGTGTTAGTGCGCAGCGGAAAATATAGCTAACAAACTAAAAATCAAGGAAGACACAAAGATGTACGAGGTTCGGGGATAACTTGCCCCTACTCCTCGGCGTGTCCGTAAGGTGGACGATCCCTTGATCTTCGGTAGATCGAACCCCGGATGAATCCGGCTATATGAATCTCCTTCTCGGTGGAGTGACCTCTCCACAACCAATCTCACAAATATATGTATTAAGCACAGAGATTATAGAAGGAAGGATTAAGGCCAACAGATACAACTTACAGCACAGCCTTAATCAATGGAACCAAACCAAGCAGAGCTTCTTCCCTAGAGCAAGGCACCACCCCTTGCACCACCTCAGGCCGAAAGCTTCAAGAAAGAGTCGTGAACACGAGTAAGCAGAGAGCACAACTAGCACAAGCACACCACAGCACTTCGTTTCAGATTGATGGATAGCTCTCTTCATCTTCCTCTCTTCCTTTTAGCCTGCTTGTTCAAACGGACTCTGAGTCCACTGCACCACGACCAGTCTGAGCCACCTGAGCTTACCAGCACCACGCTCCTCTCAGCCCACTCACTGATCACCTTCCCGTGCAGCTCAGGGTCTCGCCATGTCGTTTACCTGAAAACCCAAACTCGACAAGCTGACATGGCTAAAAGGCAGCCCTTGACTCTTCCTCTTCTTAACTTGAATTCAAATTCCATCTGCAAGCTTCAGAGAGGATTAGCAAAGCATATCAGAACAATCAGAAATCAGAGCAGAAACCTGAACACGATCAGAAATATCTTAATCGATCAAACAATCGATTAAACGTCGTAATTCTCTCCTCTGTAAAGCGTGTAATCGATCAACCAGTCGATTACCCAAGCTCTTAATCGATCACCTGATCGATTAAGGCATGGTAATCGATCAGGTGATCGATTACCAGACGCTAATCCGGTTTCTCATTAAACTTGTAATCGATCACCTGATCGATTACAGTTCACCATAATCGATTGCCCAATCGATTATGGTACGTTCTGTGTGTTTTACGAATTCTTACAGAATGCTCTGTAATCGATCATCAGATCGATTAACAAACTAACTCGTTCTCACAGAATGCTCTGTAATCGATCACCAGATCGATTAAAGCTCTGTAATCGATCACCAGATCGATTAATCAACTTACCCTTGGTTAATCGATTCACTGATCGACTAAACCAAGCTAAACATTAAACCCTAAATCAAGACTTGATCAGGTTAACTTGGGTCTCACCCGAGCCAACCGCATTGGATCACGTAATCAGAGAACAAGCTCCCAAGCCTCCTCTGATAATGATCCGGTCCGAAGACAGGCTACCATGCCTTCTCCGACCATAGTCCGGTACAGAGAACGAGCTACCGAGCCCTCTCTGACCTAATCTGGAGAACGAGCTACCGAGCCCTCTCTGACCTCATCCGGTCCAGAGAACGAGCTACCGAGCCCTCTCTGACCTAATCCGACTCAAACTCGGTCCAGAGAACGAGCTACCGAGCCCTCTCTGACCTAATCCGGAGAACGAGCTACCGAGCCCTCTCCGACTCAATCCGGTCCAGAGAACGAGCTACCGAGCCCTCTCTGACCTAGTCCGGAGAACGAGCTACCGAGCCCTCTCCGACTCTATCCGATCTAGAGAACGAGCTACCGAGCCCTCTCTGACCTAGTCCGGAGAACGAGCTACCGAGCCCTCTCCGACTCAATCCGTCATTGATCAATCTGAATATATTGAACTTAATTCTTATACAATTAAATTGAACTTAAATCTGTGTCAACATCAAAACAACAATCGGGACAGACTGCATCAACAAGATCCCTTAGGGCCGGTGGCACAAAGAAAACAATCTTCCCTCTTTTCTTTGCTTGGGTCGGCCCTCTCCCTCCTCCTCCTTCCATTGCTTGCTAGGGCCGGCGCCCACTTCATCCCTACCTTCCTTGTCCTCCTTGCTAGGGCTGGTGCCCAAGAGAAGAGGAAGAAAAGGGAAGGAAGAAGAAGAGACACCACCTTTCACCTTCACATTCCCTCCTTTCCTTCTCCTAGAACCGACCACCCTTTATCCTTCCTCTCTATCTCCTAGGGCCAGCGCCTCTATTTAAGGTTTTCCTTTGATTAGTGGCGGCTTGAAGAGGAGAGGAAGAGAGAAAGCCTTGGTTCTCCCTTGGTGGGTGGCGGCTTGGAAAGGAAAGGAAGAAAGGGAAGAAGAGAAGAAGAGGAAGATGAAGAAAGCTTCTACCTTGAGTTCTTGCCATCGGAAAAAAGAGAGGAAAAGAAGGAATTGGGTGGAGTCAGTTGGGACGTATACTAAAAGTCTAGCTTTTGTATAAACATCTCTGTTGAAATAATATGAAATAAGAATCACATTGGTCAAATGTCTGCATTTCTTATGTAATGCAGTTGTCCACTTAATTTATATTGTAGATAACATGGTGTGTGGCGCCACACAGAAGATCATGTTATCGGTTCCTTATAAATTATAAATAGTAGCTCACAACCAAGATGGATAGGGACAAACCATTGGAGTGGTTGTAGTGTAATTGGTATTAGTTTATCTTGACTATTAAATTACACTAGTACATTTTGTGTGTATTGAGCAGGACCGTTTGAGGTCGTTCGATTTATACTGACTATATAATCGAACTAGATCTCTAGTTATTATGGATGTGCATGCTCTTAATCCCGATATAATAACAAGCACATATACTTAGTATGTATTTCTTTGATTCATCAAAGGGTGAGATTTATCTCGTTAAATCAAGAGGCTCGATAAGTTGGGAGATAATGCTATGTATATGGTGTGTTGTTGATTATAGAAGAAAACTGTGTCCTAATATTTAGGTTGATGATGTCCCCTTGAGGAGCTCATAAGGATTATCATATAAATCCTACAGGTGGACTTACTTCCGCATGATAATAAGATTGAGTGGTACTACTCTTGGATTCAGAAGTTAATTAATTGAGTTGTTAGTAATTCAATTAATTAACAGACATATGATATCTTAAACACAGGGAGATTAATGCACTCATGATAAGAAGGAGCCCATAATATAATACGAGATTGGTGCGGTAGTTCAATAATAACCCTTTAGAGGTATGAGTTATTATTGATGGACTTGAGTTGGGTGTTCAGGGAGAACACAGGAAGCCCAAGCCCATCAGGAGGTCATAACCAATTTCTCCTCTAAGTCTCTGTTGTAACCTCTGGATAAAGTCTCGAATCCACCTAAGAGAATTCTGTAAGAATTTTAGTTAGAAAATTCTATTAAAAATTTTTGAAATTCTGTGTAGAATTTTTCTATGAAAAATTCTGTTAAGAATTTCTATTAAGAAATTCTTTTAAGAATTTTCGTTATGAAATTCTGTTAAGAATTCTATTTATTCTAAATCATAAATAAAATTTTGATATAATATTTCATAGAAATTTTATTAAGAAAATAACAAAACTTAATAAAGAAATTTTATTTAAAAATTAACAAAATTTTATTAAGAGATTTTGTTAATATAATAATAAAATTTAGTTAAAAAAATTTATTAAAGAAACTAACAAAAGCTTATCAAGAGATTTTTAGATTTTTTTAAACTAAATCTAGATAAGAAAAGTTTGTTAGGAGAGGTAAAGATACACAATTCCAATTGTTTCCAAGCCTCTAAGGCCAGCGTCAATACATCTTACCCCCTCCTTTTATTTGCTAAGGCCGGCCACAACATCCTTCCCTTCTTCTCTGATAAGCGTAGGTCATATATGGTTTTTTAGCATTGTTTAACGCTCATCTATTTGTAATTCATTGCATATGATCTACTTTATTGCACTTTTTTTATTTATTATTAATTATTTCTACTCTTTTACTCGGAGATTTGTTTTTTGTATATTTTGATTGATAGGATATGATTTAGAGCCAAAACGATGTATTATTGATGGTAGAGCAAAAAGAGGAGAAAAGAGACTTGCACTGGCCGTGCTCGTCATCACGGACGAGTCTCTTATGCAACAAACATGAAGAAATGGAGGAAAAGGAGCAACAGAGCAGAACATGGTCGTGCCTTCTAGGCACGACCGTGTCTCACTTCCCCAGGTTTAGACACGGACGTGTAACACAAGGAGACATGGTCGTGTCCCTCCAACAGAGAAGTAGCAGTCCTGCCCGTGCCTAAGGGCACAGCCGTGCCTCCGTCCAACAAGACAACTGCACATGGTCGTGCCTACCAAGCACGGTCGTGCCTTGATTACAGAGACGCAGTTGCCCATGGTCGTGCCTCACAGGCACGGCCATGTAGATTTCCAGAGCAGCAACTGGACACAGCCGTGCCTACTAGGCACGGTCGTGCCCTATTTCCAGAGAAGC
>NC_133867.1:10378160-10386425 GCF_044706935.1 Curcuma longa | reverse complement strand
CAGAGCATCAAAATGTGATAACACTATAACTTCTATAAGTGGATGTGACCATGTGACACTATGAGAATCATCAAGACCAAAAAGAAATTTAGCCATCTGCAATTCTTCATGGCTGAGCTTTAGAACTTTAAAATCCATGGAGATAACATGATATAGGACAAGTTCATCCCACTTGCCATGTGCAAGTATTGTTCATATGAAACCCTTCCCATCTTCAATCTTCAAAGTTCTCATATGAATATTTGCTACTACCACTAGATCTTACATGAAGATCGCTCCACCCAAGTTCACACCTTGACTTTTGCTATGCTCACCGCTTCCTCCTACTCATCATGGCATTGTGCTCACCCCAGTGATTGAATATGGGTCACACACTTAAGTGTCATCCATTTATAGGGATATTTGATTCAGCAAGTAAATTATTTACACGCTCCTTGGAGGATTTCAACTTCCATGACCACCGTTATGCTACCATCTTGTTGTCTTAATCAACCAACATCCTTTATGATATCTATGTTAGCACATAGTTGGGCACTATATTCCTCTCTTTTGGTTCATCTTGCATCGTCAATTCTTACCAAAATATAGCCCAATTGGAGCTCTCAATTACTCAATGCAGCTCAATGGAGCAACTACATTATCCTACCTATTTAAAGTTTGTGAATAGATCCAAGGCGTTGCACCCTTGATGCCTCTAATCATTAGCTTTACCTGATAGAACTCCCACAGTGGAGCACCAACTATGTTAAGGGAAACTTCAGGTAATAAGAAACTAGCCTTTTAACTAGAGGATCATCCCTTCTAATTGAAAATATCCTTGTGTGTAAAATACAGTCTGCTTGTGAGATTACAACCCCTGGAGTATATCCTATAATATCTCAGAAGTGTAGAGGAGCATCTCTAAATCAGTTAGAATCAACTGCGTATGTTTGAGAAACCATTTTTAAAAGGAAAAAAATATTGAGATCTATACTTTTGCTGATTAAGTGGCATCCTCATTTGCAGTAACCCTAGAAAGAGAAAAGAAAGAAATAGTTTAAGACATACAGTCAAAAGAATTACATACCTACCTTAATGATGTACTATTTCTTGTGCAAGGAAGAGAGAGAAGATAAGATCTATCCATTATATTTGAGGCTGAAGGGAGGTGATCAAGTGAAACTGAGGTGTAAACAA
The DNA here is from genome assembly GCF_044706935.1 of Curcuma longa. Taxonomy (NCBI): domain Eukaryota; kingdom Viridiplantae; phylum Streptophyta; class Magnoliopsida; order Zingiberales; family Zingiberaceae; genus Curcuma; species Curcuma longa. The sequence goes on along the minus strand of NC_133867.1, from coordinate 10,385,249 downwards.
GTTCTGGGAGGAGATTTATAGAGGGTAGAAGATGGTTTTTGGTAAACAGAAGCAGAGGGATTGAGGGTGGATCTGATGTTGTGGATTGTTGGAGGAAGAAGACAATTGGAAGAAGAAGAGGGAGCTGGCAAGGCTACGAATCAAGTGTCGATTTGCCACCAAGGGACTCAAGAAACTAGAGAATTTAGTGATGGAATTCATACAGAAGAAGAGGTCTAACAGAGAAGAATTTGGTCATGGAACTCGCAGAGGTTAGAATCCTAGGGTTTAACGAAGGGAGGGAGGGAATGCTTAGAAAGAAGAAAGTGGCAAAAGAAGGGGTTTATAGGGAGGCTTGTGGAGGAGAGATGTTTGCAGTGAGTGAACAAAAGGAAAAAAAGGAGAATCTTAGGCATGGATGGCAAGGGGTGATAGTGGCATAGTCAAGAAGGGTGATGCAGAAGAATGGGGCAACAACGAAGAGAAAGGGGAGGAAAGATTGATTATACCTCATCTATGCATACCCCCCCCCCCCCCCCCCCCCCCCCCCTCTTGGCACTTAAGTAGAACAAATTTTTAATTTTTAATTTTTTATAAACTAATTAACCTAAGTTGAACAAATATTTTAACTTTTGTGGTCGAATGGAGGTGGAGCCCATCGAGTAGATATGGTGATTAGGGTCAAGTGGATCCAAATCGAACTCAATTTGAATTTATTTTGGTCGGATTAAAATTAAATCCAATTTTAAAATTGAATTCAATTTATACATAAGATAGTTGGGTTCAATCATATTTAATTTAGTGATATTTTTAAAAGGTCAAAAATTATTATTTAATTCATATTTCCTTTCTCTCTCTCATCTAACCCACCACACTCACTCATTACCCGTGTAACGATCCGGCCCGTCCGCCCGTGGGAATTCTACTTATCCCGACCCCTATTTTTCTGTGGATCATGGGCCGTCGACCATCAACCGTGCCGTTACCTACTAGGACTCCACCCCTGCCCAGTTGGTTCGCCTTCCCCAGATTCGAACTCTAGACCTGCAGGCTAAAGTACTAAAGTTCCTTGAATCTGGTAACCAAGTAGGCAAAAATCCACTGGGCAGGGGTGGAAAGTCCTAGTAGGTAACGGCACGGTCGATGGTCGACGGCCCATGACGCACAGAAAAATAGGGGTCAGGATAAGTAGAATTGCCTCTCACTTGGTTACCAAATTCAAGGAACTTTAGTACTTTAGCCTATAGGTCTAGAGTTCGAATCTGGGGAAGGCAAAAATCCACTGGGCAGGGGTGGAAAGTCCTAGTAGGTAACGGCACGGTCGATGGTCGACGGCCCATGACCCACAGAAAAATAGGGGTCGGGATAAGTAGAATTGTCTCTCACTTGGTTACCAGATTCAAGGAACTTTAGTATTTTAGCCTGCAAGTCTAGAGTTCGAATCTGGGGAAGGCAAAAATCCACTGGGCAGGGGTGGAAAGTCCTAGTAGGTAACGGCACGGTCGATGGTCGACGGCCCATGACCCACAGAAAAATAGGGATCGGGATAAGTAGAATTCCCATGGGCAGACGGACCGGGTCGTTACAATAACCCGCCCACTGTTGCTCGCTTGCCTGCCACCACATTGCAGTTTGCTCGCTGCACCTCTCTCTGGTAATCTTCCTCTCTTATCCTCCCTTCTCTCCTTCTCCATTCTCCTCCCTTTTCTCCTTCTCCACTCTCCTCCCTTTTCTCATTCAGTCTCTCTTCTCTTTATGTTTCCACCAGCTCCTATGTTGAATCCTGTGTAGTGGCGGTCGGCATGCGGAATGGCAAAATTCACCCAAGTTGACCGACATGACACAACTTCAAACCATGCTTTTGAAAAAGGTATCACATATATTTGCAAACTTGTACATTATCTGTATGATCTTGCCCATAGCCCATCTTGCTCCCACGTCAAGATGAAGTGCAGAAGCAAAATACCATACCACAAAGAAAGCTTTGTTTACTTTGGCAATTAATCTCTAACGAGTTTCTTCCTTAACAAACTCTAGCTACCTATGTGGCTGCATTGACATTGTAAATCCAACAAATCAGATAATTGTGTGGGGTCAGGGTTTTTTTTTCCATTGTTGCTTGCTAGTGAAAGTTTGTAGCTTCCTTTGTCAATGATAAGAGTACCACAAGAATAAACTTGATCATAATGTGGCAACAATTTTTAGGTCAGTTCACATATATAAATGGTATAAATGATCAGTGTTATTTTGGACAAGAAATTAATTGTATTTTTTACATGGCTCTCTCAGCTGTGCTATATCAATAGTGTACTTTGTTTTACAAAGCTAATATGAATAGGAATGCAAAATAAATTTCCATTACACAAGAAAGAAGAAGTGGGTTGAAGCTTTTTCTGAGTGCAGTACACTCTACTATTCTATTATTAGGTATTGAAATGAGAACTTTTTGAACAATCAAGGCTACCTTTGTGTACTTTCTTCGTCATCACCAGGTTCCTCATCAAGCACTTCAAATCTGCAGATTTTCACAAATAGTAAATAAGGCTCCATATTACTGTTCACATAAAATTGCAATTTTGGATTAGTTTACATAAATGTAAACCAAAAAATGGATAATGGGTAAGCCTTACAAAGGCAGAACGACATATGTGCCCCTCTATGAGTAGCAATATAAATTTATCATATATGTGCCTATATATAAATGCTTTTAGGGCAACCCAAAATGACAATTCAATCTTCATTACATAAAGAGATTGCATGACTTTCCAACATCTAATAGTTCGATACTTTTATATTCATAGTACTAGCTCATTTCTCACCATCTCATTTCTCATTATTGTACTAGTTCAAGCTAGTGCAACCTTAACTTTTAATTCACAATCATGACACTGAGCTTCTTTCTTTCCCATCTTTTAAACACAATAGTGAATAATTAATTATGGGAAAAAAATACAATATCCAAAACCTACAAAGTTAATTTAGCAAGTTCATATGAAATCAAGTCAAAATATTAATGTTAATGTGCAAAAGGCTTACTCCTTCGTATCCTTGTCAAAATTTATGACTTTCACAACAATCCACTCATCTTTTTCGGCATCATCAGAGGAGACCCTAGCTGCAACCTGAAACAGAAATTATATTCCAATTGAAATGTTAATAAAGATAAATAGTAATGCTGCATTATGAACAAATCGCATGGCTAAAAACTCATACTCTTCACTAACTGCATCAAGTAATTTGTTAAAAGCATAAGATAAACCTTGCAAAAACAACTTTTGCTAATGCAAAATAAGTATTGAAGAGGAACAACTTAAGAAAAGAAGCATAGACCATAAGGAGGAAGGGGAGGGAAAGTAAGAGAGACAATTTTCTTTTATAGTAATGGCTTGTTTATTTGAGCGGAGGAATAGTATGGAAAATGGGAGGGGGAGGAAAGGCATGAAAAGTCCATAATAAACAAAAGCAAAAAAGATCATCCATCTGATTCTTTGTGGCACGTGCTCCCTTCTCACCTCCTATTCACTCATACAAGTAAACAAGACAAAACAGTTATCTAGTAATTCACAACTATAAAATTTTCTAATTATGACATGCAAATAGACACCATCAAGGATTAAAATTTTGTGCCAAACGGGTCAAAACGAGTGAAACATTTCGTTCCGCCTGCCGACCGGCACCGGCACGACCCGGCACCAGCCCAACTTGCCAGAGTGGTCATGCGACCCCAGCAACCGCGTCGTAGTGGTCGCGCGACTCCAGCGGCGGCGCCGGAGGGGTCGCGAGACCCACGACCGCGCCCAGAGGGATCGCGCGACCCCTCCGGCGCGGCCGCGGGGTCGCGTGATCGCGCGACCTAACATCCGTGCATGCCGAGATCGTGTGCATTAGTGAAAAGATTGGGTTTTTTTAATTAAAATGCTAACTTTGATTAACTTAATTAAACCTTAATAAAATTATCCGGTTCGGTTGGTTCGAAAAAAATCGGTTTATTCAGTTTTCGATTAATTCAGTTCGATTCGGTTCGGTTTTAACCGAATACTCAGCGCTACCTTTATCATTGTGGATGCATGCATTAAAGACTGTTGTATGTCTACTTAATAGAGTTCTTAGTAAGGCAGTTCTTAAGACTCCTTATGAACTGTGGACGGGATGGAAACATAATTTAAGGCAACTCCATGTTTGGGGTTACCCAGAAGAAATAAAAGTATATAATCCACGTGAAAAAAAAGTTGGATGCGAGAACCATTAGTGGTTACTTGATCCGTTATCCCAAAAAGTCAAAAGGGTATAAATTTTATTGCCCTAATCACAGTACAAGAATAATAGAGTCTGAAAATACTCAGTTCATTGAGAATGACTAATTAAGTGGAGTGAGAAATCACAAAAAGTGGATATTAAAGAAACTTGTGGCTAACTTTCTTCGTTTAATGTTTCTCCTCAAGTTGTTGTCCCATTTGTTGCATCACAGTTACGCAACATGTCAAGATAACAAAATAATAATATTCAAAACCCACAAAATGAACATATAGATGATGAACTAACTAACAATGTGCAAGTCACAAATGATCAATTATAGAAGACACACAAGAAATAGCTTAAGGAAGTCTAAAAGGCAAAGAAGACCAACTATTTCCGATGATTATATCATTTATTCACTTGAACATGAATGTGACTTAAGCGATGAAGATCCAAACTCGTTCATACAAACCATGAAAAGTGACAATTCCAAAAACTGGCTCAATGTTATAAAAGAAGAGTTAAATTCCATGGATAACAATAAAGTATAGGAACTAGTTGAATTGCCTAAAGGCTCAAAACAAGTTGGTCGTAATGGGGCTTTAAGACCAAACGTAACTCGAAAGGAAACGAGTTGGTCGTAATGGGGCTTTAAGACCAAACGTGACTCAAAAGGCAACATCGAAAGGTATAAAGTCAGACTTGTCGCTTAAGGATATACTCAAAAGAATGGCACTGACTATAAAGACACCTTCTCTCCAGTTTCTAAAAAGGACTCCTTGAGGATTATTTCGGCTTTAGTGGCTCATTATGACCTAGAGCTTCACTAAATGGACATAAAGACCGCCTTTTTGAATGATAACTTAGAAGAAGTTTATATGGATCAACCTGAAGGATCCCTGACCACAGGAAAAGAAAATCTAGTGTATAAATTAAAGAAGTTAACAAGCTTTCAAATAGTGGTATCTTAAATTCAATGACATCCTTACAGGGATTAAAATATCGTGGCAAGCCGATCGAAATGGATGAAATATTTTGTTCCGCCCACCGACTGGCACCAGCACGACCCGGCACCAGGCACAGCCGCAAGAAGGATTGCGCGACCCAGCGACCATACTGAAGGGGTCACGCAACAACAGTGACCGCGTCGGAGGGGTCGTGCGACACTGATGGCTGCACCGGAGGTGTCACACGACAGTCATCGTGCGACCCCGACGATAGCGCCACAACCCCTGAGCCACGTCAGAGGGATCACGAGGTCGCGCGGAGGGATCGCGAGGTCACACGCTGTGTCAAGAAAAAAATCAAGTTTTTTAATTAAATTTGAACTTTGGAATAACTCCATTAACTAGGATAATTGGCTTAATTAAACCCTAATAAAATTATCTAATTAATTATATATTTAATTTATTTTATTTAAACCCTAATAATTTTTTATTTAATTATCTCTTAATTATCTTATTATTTTTAATAAATCCAATCAACCCCTAATTTAAATAAATAATCAAACATATTTTCTAAAATTCTAATCAAATTATCCCATTAAAATATATAAAAATTATTTAAAATTCTACTATTTAAGAAATTTTATATATTCCTAAACCCTCCACAAGGGTCGCAGTATTGCGAAGACCTCCACAGATTATTGCAGCCGCAATTTTTTTTTTGGTTTAGTAAATTTTTATTTTTTAAAAAATAAACTATTATTAATAGTTATAAAATATTAAAAACCATTTCAAAATTTTAAAATAATTTTAAAATAATTTTAAAAATTAATAAATATTTTATAAAATAATTTAATTTTAAAAAATAATTTTAAAATTAAATATAAATTTAAAATAATCTAAAATTTTAAAGAAAATATAATTCTCAAACATTTCAAATAAATTTTTTTTAATTAAAAATTTACAAATACATTCAAAAAATAATTTAAGGATTTCAAATAATTTTATTTTTATTTTTAACCTTTCAAATGATTTTATAATTATAAATTTAATTTAAATTTTAAAAATTACTTTTTAAAAAAATTATAACAATTTAATAGGCATTATCTTATGAGAAAATGTTGAAATATAAATTCAACATCTCAACATATAAAGCATATTTAATAATCAAATATTAATAAAATTAATATACATTTATATTTAAAAATTTTAAAATACTGAAACTATATCGGCAGGCACGATATGATACCGAAACCGTATCGTTTCGGCTCAGAATTGAAACCTCGACGCGGGTCGAGATTTTAAACCTTGCATCATTACATCGTATGGTTTTGAAGAAGACATTGTTGATCGGTGTATGTATATGAAGGTCAGTGAGAGGAAGTTTACTATTTTAGTTCTATATATTGACGACATTCTTCTTGTTGCCAATGATATTGCTTTGTTACATGATGTAAAAGAAATTTCTCTCTAAAAACTTTGAAATGAAAGATATGAGTGAGACATCTTATGTGATAGGAAGAGAAATATTTCGTAAAAGATCACAAGGATTTTTAGGATTGTCTCAAATGAATTATATTAACAAAGTATTAGAGAGATTCAGAATAGAAAACTGCTCCGCAAAAATAGTTCCAATTTAAAAGGGGATAATTTAATGAAATGCAATGTCCTAAAAATGACTTCGAACGAAAGGAAATGGAGTCTATTCCCTATGCATAAGTGGTTGAAAGTTTAATGCATGCCCAAACATGTACTTGGCCGGATATCAGTTTTGCTATTGGAATATTAGGCCAATATTAAAGTAATCCTAGAACTCCGCCTGTGATAAGTTTACCTTATCATTGCCGGTCCCAAGCCCGGATAAAGGAGGAGGGTTGCGTTAGGTTGCCAGCCAGCGTTAAACTAAGGCAAACACTCATGAATGGATCCA
>NC_133867.1:10374150-10378060 GCF_044706935.1 Curcuma longa | reverse complement strand
TACGTGTTCAGCTTCACTCACCAAGACTTCTCCTAGCCTCCAACTAGGACTTCTCTAGCTTAGCATCTAGTTAAGACTTTCCCTACCTAGTCTCCAACTAGGACTTCTCTTTGCCGAGTCAACTTGACGAAGACTTCTTGTTAGTCTTCTAGTTAAACTGACCTGATTAAACTTCATCACATCCAAACATCAAGTTCTATTTGGATCAACCTTTGGTCAAACTGACCAAACCAAGGTGTAATGTCAAACATCAAAACTTTAGGGACAGACTAGTGCTCCTTGCACCAACAATATTTATCCTTTTGATGTTTAATAATTTCTTAAGTTAATTCTCTGTCAGGGTTTAATAATCTGGGAGAAATCTAGAGTTTTAACTCAAGTACCATTCTCTCCCTTTTCATATATTAAAAAGATTTATTTTGCACCAACAATTAATGTATTTTCTATGGTCACATAGTCTAGATAATTTTTGGAAGACCATACTAGATTTTAAATAATGATTTTAAATAATTTTTTCAAAGAGTTTTCCAAAGGAATTTTCAAAATAAGTTTTGAAAAGATTTTCAAAATAATTTTTTTTCAAAGGATTTTTATTTAATCCAATTTTTCAATGAGTTTTCAAAGAAGTTTTGAAAGTGTATTTCAAATGAGTTTTTAAAGATATTTTCAAAATAGATGGTTTTGAATAACTATTCATTATCCTTTTAACCCAGAATCTCCCCTTTTACTTGACATGTCCTAAGGCTCTTTGTTAAACACAAAATAACCTCCCTATGTGTTTTAGGATTTAACCTAAATCAGAATAATTTAAAATAATTTTCAATATAATTTTGAAATGATTTTTTAAAGATTTTTCAAATATTTATAAAATTAATTTTAAAATATATTTGCTCTTTTGATTTAATCCTAGATCTGATACTTTCTTAGGGTTTCCTATTAATCACAAGGTAAACTCCCTATGTGTCTTAGAGGTTAATCTAAATCACTAGAGCAAATAACTTATGATTTTTTTTTAAAAAAATAAAATATAATTTTTAATTAAACTTTTAAATTTGGACTCCTCCTAAATCTGATACTCCCTTAGGACTCCTTGTTGACCATAAAGCAATCTCTCTATGTGTCTTAGAGGGTTGTTCCAAGTCAAAAGATCAATTCACAAAATATTTTGCAAAACATTGAATTTTTAAAAAAAAATTCAAAAAAAGGTTTTTTAGGTAATTTTTAAAAGGTCTTTTGAAAATAAGATCTTTCAAGAATACCCTCCTCCTCAACTAGACACTCCCTTAGAATATCCTTATTAATGATAAGGAATTTCTGCCTATGTGTCTTAGGGTGTTAGACATAGTGTTGACCTAAAAGTTTTGTATATAAGTATTGGTCAACCAATTTTCAAAGATTTAAAGCTTTGAAAACATTAGCATATAATTATACATAGCAAACATGAATTTCAAATAATTATTAAATTTTAAAAAAAATATTTTTAAAACTTTGTGATTTAATAGTCCTTAACATCTTATCTATTCTAAGTATCTCAGTACATAACATAAAAGGGTTGTCTTATGGGTTTTGTGAAATATTTTATCAATTTTATCTTTATTAATTTAAATTAATTCAACTGAGTGTTTGACCCTATGTTAGATTTAGATTTAATTGTCAATTGGTTAAGTCCACATTTTAAAAATTAACTTCCAGATCGTGGCAAGCCAGGGGTCTTCTTGGTTATCGGAACAATGATCATTTCCTTGGACAAAGTCTTTTTAAGAAATTATGATCTTAATCGACTTATTAAAAAACTCTGGTCTAACTAGTTTAGGATGTGGTAAAATAACTTCAATTAGGTCGACTTAGTTAAGCAGATTAAGCAAAGTACTTCTTACCCCACTTGACTACCTAGACTAAGCTTTTCTGATATACTATCATCTTGCTCCACTCTGATACTATATTGGACAAGTGTCAAGTAATTATTTATCCATAACTAACCATTCTAAATTAAGTAGTAAGTAACATGATGACATAACATTTATGTGTATATAAAATAAAATATATGCATGTACATTGAAAATATGCATAAATCAATCAAGGTAAATAATTTTTAATTTTTAATTTTTAATAATTTATCAAAATCTCAATTTGATATATTTCATGTGGATCCGTGAATGTGTCAATTGAGTTTGAAACATTTTAAATTTTATTAAAATTTTATTTTATTTGATAAAATTTTAAATAATTTTATAATTATAAGTATTTTATTATTATTAGGTTTTTGAATTATTAATTTATTTTTGAATTATTAGTTTGTGATTTGAATTTGTTATTGGATTATTGGAATTGTTATTGTAATTATAATTCATGATTTATTTTTTTAGATTATTAATTTGTTTAAGTTTAAAATTTTCAAGTTGTGGATTTAATTTTAAATTTGAATTAAGTTATATTCCATAATTAAATAGAACTTGATGATAATTAATTTTATTATTTAATAATTTTTAAATTTAAATTTGAATTAGTATTTTTAAACTTTAAAAATTTATTATAAAATTTTTAAGATTTAATTTTAAATTTTTATTGGTTAGATTATTAATTTTAAAATTTATCTTATAATGATTTTAAATTTATCTCATTATTAAGATTATCTTGATTATTTAATTTTTGAGTTATTAATTAAATTTAAATTATTAGATTTATCTTGATTATTATCAATTTTATCTTGTTCGATTAAATTATTAATTATTTTTAGATTTATTAAATTAATTAAATTTAAATTTATTAATTTATGGATTATCTTGATTGAATAGATTAAAGAATTGATCTAATTTTTTATTTATTTGAATTAAATCTAAATTAATTATTAAATTTAAATTATTAATAATTAAATTTATTAAATTTTGAATTAGTTAAATTATTATTTAATTTAAATTTATTAATTAATTTATTTAAATTAAGTGAATTTTTATTATTGATAAGATTTAGGTTTAAATTTTTTAAATTAATTAAATTTAAATTTTTTAAAAATTTTTTAAATTTTAAATTTGAATTTTCTTTGAATTTTTAAATTTAAAATTTTTAAATTAAAATTTTAAATTTATTTAAATTTTTTAAATTTAAATTTTTAATTTTCTAAATTATTTGAATTAGTTTAATTGTTTATTATTCAAATTATTTAAATTAGTCAAATTAATAAATTTTTGAATTTGTTAAATTATTTGATTTTATATTTTTTTATTACTAAAATTAATATTTTTATTAATTAAATTAAATTATCTAAATTATCGATAAAAGTAGATTTATCATGCAAAATCCTAGGGTATTTTTGTAAATTAACAAACTTACCGGAATCGTATCCCTTAATTTTGATTTTGACTCCTTCTTCTTCTTCTCCCGGCATCGATTTTTGTAGTGTCTGCATTTCTGGCACTTGAAGCACGTGATGTGCTCTTTGTTCCTCCGGCTCCTAGCATTGGTTGCTCCTTTGCCGCGGTCGATGGTGTCGTCCAAGTCTTACAAGTAGGGCACTGATTTTTGTAATGCCCTCTCTCCCTGCACTTAAAATAAATTATATAAAATTTAAAATGAAACTTTAAAATAATTACCTTTCTCCCCCTCCATCTTTGTTTCGTGCTCCCGTGGCGGTTAATCCAATCAAGAGCAGACCTGCTCTGATACCAATTGTAGAACCGGTGTGCACTAGAGGGGGTGAATAGCGCTCGTCGTTCGTTCGTTCGTACTCACAAAACTAGTAGCAGATATTAGAACATAAAATAAGGGACTCGTGGATTTACTTGGTTACTAACCCCTCAGGGTTAGTATATTCAAAGCCTATGCATGGGAAGGTGCCCGTCCACTAATAGTCTCCTTTCTGAAACTTTTTCAGAGGCAGAAAAACCGTCTTACAGTCCAAATAATAATAAAG
>NC_133867.1:10359441-10374107 GCF_044706935.1 Curcuma longa | reverse complement strand
TTGGATTGTAAATCCCAATGTTGTGGGTCTATCATGATGGTAGATGACTTTAGTTGTATATCTACATAGGTGGTTATCATACCTATTTCCATCGCGGTGATGGTGACTGTATGGCAGTGTACGCAGTCGATGGCTGTATGGCAGTACGCAGCCGAGTCGATGATCTGCCTCGACATCGGGTAGGGGTGGTACTCGGAGAGTACATGGTTGGTATGTCGGTGATGAGTATTAGAGGACAAATATCGGCTATAGGATATGGCTCTCATGGTCCGGGATCACCGGACGGGGAGCACTGATCCCCGATTTGGATCACCAAACTACTTTGTTGTAGGGCGCGGAGTACTGATCCCGATGCCGGACATTCCCAGACTCAGATGCTTGCACGAGTTCTGTAGTGAGTGTGGCAGTTGCATCATGCATATGCGCATCATGTGCATGATATATATGTATTGGACCGCACTGATACTGCATTTTGATTGTTTACTTGTTTGATTCTTGACTATTGCACTATGTTTGACATGTCATTCATATGGTGCATTACATGAGATTCATGTTAGTTGTTATTTATCTGCAGAGATATTACTGATACCTTGTTGACCTCTGGTATGTAGTATTACTCTTACTCTTTGTTTCATACATGCACTGTCTTCCTGTATTATCCACTGAGTATTTATACTCACATCTTTTAGACCCTGGGATTTTTTTGTCTTCCCAGATATCAAGTAGGAGCTTACAGAGGATGCCAGGGATTACGTCATCTCACGACGACGGGATTTTATGTATGTGTGATGTATTGTGGTATACTTGTGATACTTGTCGAGTTGTTGTTTACGATTCATAGTTTCGGATTTCCGACTTCGTCTTGATGATTATGGTGGATTTTCACATGTAGTATTTCTTGGACTCGTATCCATTGCATTGGACTTTATTGGATTTATGTTTCCGCTCCTATGATTCATCTCATAATCATAATGAGTTGCTATGGCCAAGAGTATTCGAATGAATTTAAGCATGACTACTGGTGAGAAGGTTCATCATAGTTAATATCATATTTTTGACGATAGTCTTTCGCCACTAGTCTTACTTTATAGGTAATCATATTACCATCCATATCGATTTTCTTATTCAAACCTCACTTGTACCCAATAGATGTTATGCCTTCGGGTGGGTCCACCGAGTCCCAGACTTGATTTTTCATACATGGAATCCATTTTTGACTTCATGTGTTAGTCATTTATCCCCTTCTAAAATTTTCAAAACTTCTTCATATCCACTAGGCTTCTTATCCTCTATGAGCAACACATCTTTTAATTCACTTATGAGGAATCCATATCTCTAAGAATTTGACATGCCCTGCTAGATCTACGAAGAGGTGATGTATCAATAGGTTTAGTTGTTATCTCATCCTTATGAGTAATTAGATGTGGTTCCAAACTAGATATCTCTTGGTGTTTATTGGAGTCTCTTGAGCTATTCCAAGTTTAATTTCACTTCCATTGTTTTCTTATAAGAAAAACTCTTTCTCCAGGAATACAACATGCCTTGAGATAAACACCTTTTGTTCCAAGGGATAATAGAATTTATAACCCCTATTTTCCTTAGAGTAATCAAAAAATAAACACTTATAGCTAGCTCTAGCATATCTGATACAGTCCTCTTCACATATGTAGGACAACCCCATGCCTTTAAATAAAATAAATGAGGTTTCTTACCAATTTATATCTCATATGAAGTAGTCGAGACTGTCTTAGTTTGAACCCTATTTAGCAAGTAAATAACTGTCTTAGTGCATAGCTCTAAAAGGATTTGAGAAGATTTGCATAATTCATCATTGACCTAACCATGTCCAACAATGTTCGATTTGTCTCTCTGATACATCATCGTGTTGTGGTGTATAAGGCAGAGTCCATTGGGATAATACGTCATTGCCTCTGAAAATAATCTTGAAACTCTTGGCTTAAGTATTCGCCACTTCGATCTGATCGAAGTATTTTGATACTTTTGCAAGTTACTTCTCTAATTCATGTCTATATTCTTTGAACTTTTCAAAGGTCTCATACTTGTATCTTAAGAGATATACATACCCAAATCGTAAGTGATCATCGATGAAGGTAATAAAGTAGCTATAACTTTCTCATGTATGAGTTGACATGGTCCACATACATCGATATATATATAATCCAGTACATCGTTCTCTCATTCATCTTTTTCCATAAAAGGTAACTTAGTCATGTTGCCTTTTAAGCATGAAATACATGTATCAAATGAATTCAATTCAAAAGATTCTAAAATTCAAATCTTTTATAGTTTGATCATGTGCTTTTTACTTATATGGCCAAGGGGACAATGCCACGTATAGAAAATTAATTGATTGTCTCTTTGAGCATATTTGTTGCTCATTTCGATATTAAATCCAATCCCATAAATAACACCATTCAAAGTTATGTAACAATAGTTGTTACTAAAATTTAGATGAAAACCTTTTCTATTTAAACAAGAAATAGAAATAATATTCTTTATTAACAAAGGAATATAATAATAATTTTCCAATTCCAAAACTAGTCTGCCAGCGAGTTTTAACAAATAAGTTCCAATGGCTACGGTTGTAACTTTTGCCCCATTTCCAACTTGCAAATTTGTTTCTCCCTTAACTAGTTGTCTACTGTTCTTTAGCTCCTGCATGTCATTACATACGTGTGAGACACACTCGGTATCCAATACCCATATGTTATAAAAAATAGTATGACATTTAATAATGAAGATACCTTCTTGAGTTGGGGCATCGGATGTCCTCTTCTTCTTTAAGGACTCAAGATAAATCTTACAGTTTCTTATCCAATGTCCCATCTTGCCATAGTGATGGCAAGGGCCCTTTGGAGCCTGTTCTTCTTTCTTAGCCTTCTTCTTCTTCCCTTTGGCTTGAGTTTTTGACTTTTTCTTAGAATCTTTCTTAGAAGAGTCAAACAACATCACAACTTTTGGTTCTTTCTTAACAAATGACTTCACTATCTTAAGCATGTTGACACTCGGGAATGGTGGATTCGAGATGGTTCATCTGATAGTTCATCACAAACTATGAATAGTTATCAGGCAAACTGTGCAGACTTAAGTCGATACTTAACTCGTGATCCATTACAAATTTAAATGATCTCAATACGCTCAATGTAACCATTCATCTTTAGTGGAAACTACATCGCCGATGAACCCTCCTTCATCTTTCGATGCCCTCCTATATATTTAAGTGAAAGAGAAGTTTGGAAACCTCAAGCTGTTTGGATCTCGCTTGCTCATCAAACAATTTACGAAGATGATAAATAATTGTATAAGCATCCATATGCTCATGTTGATTTTGCAGTTCAAGAGACATCAAAGCTAGCATGATGTAGCCTACAAGCTTAAAATTGGCCAAATGCTTTTGATAGGCTAACTTTTGGTCACCAGTAGCATTGTCAGCAAGACTTGTGGGAAGAGGCTCTTCAAGGACATATGCAATTTTCTCAACCTTGAGAATAATTCTCAGGTTTCAAAGTCAATCCAAGAAGTTTGGCCCTATCAGTTTGTTTGTTTCCAAAATCGAGTGCAAATTCATAGAAGTCATGCTTATTCTAACAACCTAGAAATACAAAATTGAGCATATAAGAGAGATAAATTAAATATGATATGCAAACAATTCACATTCATAAAAGGATCCCACTTGCTTGTTCAAATTCAAAAGCCCTTACTTTGAATTCGGAAGATGGTAGGTTATCTCCAAGTGGATTGATATCCACTATAGATAAGAATAACATTAGAGAGAGTCCAACAAGTCATTCTTAGTTCTAGTGGTAGGTATCAAATATACCAATTATATATTACATATATATAACTATCACTTTATGCTACCAACTATTGATATTTGCATAACTCATCAGGTTGTTCAACTCATTTACATATATACATCATATGCATGTCACTAATTTCATCTCTACCCTATTAACCTTTGATGATTTCAACAAATTAATACTTTAAGTTAAAGCTAACCCATTAATCACAAGATCATATCTCAATGGTCTGAACATGTTTAATGTCAAATTAGGCTTGGAGATAATCCAACAACTTGAAATAAAAAATCAAAATATAGCTCTCACTATATTAATAGAAGGTGTAAATTTAATATTTAAATAAGGGATTTATGTTTTTAAAGTCTCATCAATTCCATACAAGGTATAATCATGGCATAATTATCATGGTCTAAACATGGTATAAACATGACATAATTATCATGGTCTAAACATGGTATAAACATGACTAATTATTGTTCCGGCCAATACACCGTGGATGGTTCAAACGTTGGTTCAAGGCTCGCCAATGCGCATGTTCCTGTGGTGAGGTTGCAGAAGGAGAAGAGGCCTGCAAAGTACTCAAAAGGATGGTTAGAATGACACTGAGGGGGATCCCGGCAAGCCACTCCGACGCTCAAGTCAGGGTTCGGTGCAAGGAGTTTAATGACTTGGGGAAGTTATGATTTATGTGTGCGTACCTGTACTCATGGACATGGGTTACCTTTTTATAGCAGTTGATTTCTGAAATAATAACAATTGTTTGAGAAATATTCTGGTAGACTGGTTCTGTCCTACAAAGATTCATTCCGTTTATATATATTCGAGAAGGCATTCCTATTTCCACAGAAGAATCGGTTCTGTTCTCCCTGATTTAGGCGGAATGACCATGACTCCAAATAAGTATCACATGCCGAAGATTGACCTTGGATGTAGGAAGTGTGATGAGACCGAGTCATGAAGTCGGCGCACGATGCAGGGAGCGTGTAAAGACTGAGTCATAAGATCAGCACACTATTCAGAGAGCGTGCTAAGACCGGAGTAGAAGGTCGGCACATGCTTAAGAAAGCATACCATGACCGAGGCATGAGGTCGCACATGCTTAAGGAAGCATACCGAGATCGGAGTAGGAGGTCGGCACATGCTTAAGGAAGTATACCGAGATCGGAGTAGGTGGTCAGCACATGCTTAAGGAAGTATATCGAGATCGGAGTAGGAGGTCGACATATGCTTAAAGAAGCATATCGAGACCAGAGTAAGAGGTCGGCACATGCTTAAGGAAGCATATTGAGACCGAAGTAGGAGGTCGGTATATGCTTAAGGAAGCATATCGAGATCAGAATAAGAGGTTGACATATGCTTAAGGAAGCATACCAAGACCAGAATAGGAGGTCGACACATGCTTAAGGAAGCATATCGAGACCAGAATAGGAGGTCGATACATGCTTAAGGAAGCATATCAAGACCAAAATAGGAGGTCGACATATGTTTAAGGAAGCATACCGAGACTAAAGCAAAAGGTCAAGGGGTTTAGTTGGATTAATGAAATGACCTTTAATATTTAACCGATAATCATATTTACTCTATTTTCCTCATACTCCTTTTTGCCCAACGTCTATGTAAGCACTAAATAATCCTACTGGATCATAAGCCTCTTGACTTAATCTAGTTGAAGGAGGCGAAGTCCGACTAACTGGACTTGAGTTAAACTAGATGCGTGGCTCTTGGCTTATTACATTTAGCGAAAATTAGATTGATATGATGTAAGCTTAAAAGATATATCTTCTCCTTTCAAATGCTCTTTTTATTTATTCACTTATCTCGTCCCTTGATTCTTGTGGTGATTCTACTAACGTTAGTTTAAGTGGGGCACCCACTACTTTCATCTTAAACGGGAAACCCTAGCTTTTCCTTATTCACGCGCCCTCGTGCTCCCTTCGTCTCCTTCCTCAGATTCTTGTTGACGCCCTTAGCCCTAGTAAGTTCTAGATCTCACTTCTTTTTTTGTTTCCGGGCTTTCCTTCACTCTTTGCATCTTATGGTGACCCCGGTGCCTTGGTACGAAGTTAAACAAACTTCACTCACGTCAGGGGATGACATATTGCTCCGAGAGCAGTACGACATTCCCTTAGACCATAAGATTAGAATTCCATCCTTAGACCATCATCCCCACGAGCCTCCTCTAGGGTATGTCACCTTCTTTGAAGGTCAACTGGCAGGAGGGCTAAGGTTCTCGATTCCCCCTTTCCTTCAAAACCTAGCTACCTACTTTCAATGCTCCCTATCCCAGCTCGCTCTTAACTCCTATCACCTTATTTGCAGTGCTTCTATCATATTCCAAATTTACCAAATCCCCTTCGACTCTCAGACCTTCCATTACTTTTTCTTCCCCAAGCGAGGAGAGCTCAGGGTAACCTACTTCGCTGCTAGGCCAGGATGTAGTTTTCTATACAAATACCCGACCTCCCACAAAGGGTGGAAAGATCAATTTTTCTTCATAAAACCACCTCAGCCCTACACTTGGCCTACTTTCTAGCGTCCTGAGCCCCCTCCTCAACCAGACTTAGGTCAATATAGGCTAGAGTCCTCTTTTCTAATTGCCATGAACATCCTTTCTGATTTGAAGTTTAGTGTAGCTTCTTTAATAGCTAATGAAGCCTTACTGTTCCGGGCGGGCTTGAGCTCTAATGTGATCTAGCTAGAGGAATCCCTAAGTAAGCCCCTTTCTTTTGCTCAGATTTTGTTTTGTTACTAACTAATTTTTCTCTTTCTGTTTCAGGTTGCACTATGTTGAATGCTTCGGTTAATAAACACCTTAAATGAGACCTTACCACCACAGATAGTTGGTGGGTCTCCGAGGACGCAACTGAGTCCTCGGCTGCTGGAGCAAAAGTAGATGTGCCAAAGAATGATGCTCTATCTAAAGTGGTGGTCCTAACCCCGGAATCTGCTAGTTCTCCTCAGGAAAATGACAAAGTACAGGATTTGCCTACTCCAGAGACATCAGTCTCAAGGTCAACATTAGAAGTTACAGCCCCGAAGGCAACATCAGAAATGGTTAGAGAAACTCATTCAAAGAAAGAGGAACATAGAGCAGAGTGGCAAGTCTACTAAAGATGGAACTGAGTCGGGACAAAATGAGGCTCCTATTAATGTTTCAGAGACTCAAAAGAGTTTGGCTGCAAAAAATCCCCTCATAATACCCCCTTTGAGGTCTCTCCCCCCTGAGATAAGAACCAAGATTAGACATGACAGAGGTTAGTCCTCCTCCCTGAGCTCCTTGAAGTCAGACAAAGAGGTTGCACCGACCACCAGTCATCCTCCCCGAGCTCCTCAAAGTCGAGATACCTCCGCAGAAAGAGAAGATCAAGTTCGACAGTCTGTAGGCGATTTCCGTCGATACGAGACAGAAGTTCTTCCCCGTATAGACACAAAGGTGTTATGTGAACATCTAAATGGTTCACTGGTCAAGATAAACATGTATACATAACTTATGAACTCTTGTGTTATTTGATAATAGGGATATGATTCGTAATATGGTCATGTGATTAGGTCTGGAAGCAATATCAAGAGCTCAGTCATCGTGTCCCTTTAATGAATGTCACTCACCGACAGCTGGAGATGCAGATAGCTGAGTTGAAGAATTAGCTGAAGAGCCGCCTCAGGGATATCGAGGAAGCCTGAGCCCAGGCAGACATAGAAAGAGTGTGAATTTCTAATGAAGAGACCCAGGCCAAGGTGAAGGAGGCTACAAAAGAGGTACTACAGCTGAAGAAGGTTGCTGAGCTCTAGACCAACCAAACTCATCAATTGGAGCAGGAGCTAAAGAAAGCTCAAGCGGCTCTGAGGTTATCCCAAGAAGAGGCTATAAAAGCGAAAGAAGAAACTAAGTCCTACAAGGAGAGAAAGCCAGAGCAGAAACTGAACTAGCTATCAGCCACACCCAACAAGGAGATCTGCGCCGAGACCTGCATGAGGTAGTGGAGAAAAGACATGAACTAAAATTCCAATTATCTGAGGAGAAAAGACATAGAGAGAAACTGTCTATGGATAAGGACAAGGTGCTATCAGAACTAGAGTTGATTAAGAAAGAGTTGTTTGACCTCAAGGAAGGTGAGGAGAGCAGGTGGTAGGAAAGGAAAATCACATTCTTGTCTTCTCCTGAATTTTACGATCTGTTGGGGGTTCGGACCAGCAAGATGCTGAAGTATGGATTTGAGGGCGCAGGTAAATAGTTTATACAGTCCGGAATGATACCTAAGGGATCAGACCTAAGCTTCTTAGATCCCCACAAGGTCTGGGACAGTCTGCCCGAGTCAAAGAGATAAGATTACCCTAGGTTGTAATACGGCTTTGAACTTAGCACTACTGAATTCAGCTCTTTGTAGCTTTGAAAACTAAAGTTGTTATTATCCTCTATGTAGGCTTTATTTTTTAGCTAAGCAGTATTTGTTTTGAGTAACTTTTTGTTAAACCTTGAATGGTAATGATCTTTATTCAATGCATTGATCTGAGTGTCCCAATTATGCAATGCCTTACTTCGGGTATCCTTATATTGAACTAAGACTTGTCGCGGTTTCCATTCCGAATTAGCATTTCTTATCTAAAAGACCTGTTTCCTTGCACTTGTGGGTTAATTTGGTATGTTGGTCGTTTTTTACTAAGGTGATATCGTCTATGAAGCTTTAATGAAGGACTTGTATACACACAAAAGGCTATGAGGGAAAAAATAAAAGAGATAGCTTTATAAGTATAAGGTATCAGGTACCTAAGTGGTATCTCAAGGCATACCAGTGTGTGTTGAACCCATGGTTCGACCAAGAGTGGTGCTGTTGTATAACTAGATCAGTATGAAGTGATGAATTTAGAATTCTCTTCCTGCCATTAAGTGAATTCCTGAATTTAGCGACTTAGTATCATGGCCTATCATGGGGCATGTCTTCGGGCTTGAGGCTCGGTGTTCTGGCCTGTCGTAAGGCAAAGTCATTGAGCTCAGGGATCGAAGTTCCAGCTTATTGTAAGGCAAACTCATCGAGCTCTAGGCTCGAAATTCTAGTCTGTCGTAAGGCAAAGTCATCGAGCTCGGGGCTCAGAATTCTGGTCTGTCGTAAGACAAAGTCATCGAGCTCTGGGCTTGGAATTTCGACCTATCGTAAGGCAAAATCATCGAGCTCGGGACTCGAAGTTTCGGCCTGTCGTAAGACAAAGTCATTGAGCTCGAGGCTCGGAGTTCCGGCCTGTCGTAAGGCAAAGTTATTAAGCTCGGGGCTCGAAGTTCTGGCCTGTCATAAGACAAAGTCATCGAGCTCGGGGCTCAGAGTTCTGGCCTGTTGTAAGGCAAAGTCATCAAGCTCGAGGCTCGAAGTTTCTGTTTGTCGTAAGGCAAAATCATTGAGCTCGAGGCTCGAAGTTCTGGCCTGTCGTAAGGCAAAGTCATCGAGCTCAGGGCTCAAAGTTTTGGCCTGTTGTAAGGAAAAGTCATCAAGCTTGGGGCTCGAAGTTCTGGCCTATCGTAAGGCAAAGCATCGAGCTCAAGGCTCAAAATTCCAGCCTATTGTAAGGCAAAGTCATCGAGCTCGGAGCTCGAAATTCTGGCCTGTCGAAAGGCAAAGTCATCGATCTCGGGGCTGGAAGTTCTGGCCTGTTGTAAGGCAAAGTCATCGAGCTCGGGGCTCGAAGTTTCGGCCTGTCGTAAGGCAAAGTCAACAAGCTCGGTGCTCGGAGTTCCGGCCTGTCATAAGGCAAAGTCATCGAGCTCGAAGCTCGGAGTTCCGACCTGTCGTAAGGCAAAGTTATCGAGCTCAGGGCTCGAAGTTCCGGCCTGTCGTATGACAATGTCATCAAGCTCGGGGCTCGAAGTTCTAGCTTGTCGTAAGGCAAAGTCATCGAGCTCGGGACTCAAAGCTCCGGGCCTGTCATAAGGCAAAGTGATCGAGCTCGGGGCTCAGAGTTCCGACCTGTCGTAAGGTAAAGTCATCGAGCTCGGGGCTCGGAGTTCCGGCCTGTCATAAGGCAAAGTCATCGAGCTCGAGGCTCGGAGTTCTGGCCTGTCATAAGGCAAAGTCATCAAGCTCGAGGCTGGACATGGAAGATAAAAACTTATATTACATAACCATAAAGTGTTTTTACAAAAAATGATAAGAAAATCTATATAAGATTAAATACGATAAGGACGAAGATGCGTGGCATTCCCAAGCCTGCTGAGCTCTTTTCCCTTGACGTCTTCCAGGTAATAAGATCCACTACTAAGCCGCCAAGTAACTTTATAAAGTCCTTCCCATTGAGGTTCCAATTTTTCGATGTCACCTACTGGTTTAATCTTCTTTTAGACAAAGTCTTCGACCTGAAAAGAGCGAGGTATAATCTTCTTCTTGTAAGTCTGGCACATCTTTCATCGGTATGCTGCCAGCCTAATTGCCGCGAGTTCTCTAGTTTTGATGATGAGATCCAGTTCTGTGCATCGTTTATCATTATTGTCATTCTCATAAGCAAGGATCCGGCTTGATTCCTCTCCAACCTCTACAGGTATCACTGCTTCTCCTCTATAGACTAAGTGAAAAGAGGTCATCTGGGTACTGTCTCTTGGGGTAGTTCTGTAAGCTCATAGAATACCAGGAAGCTCATCCACCCAATTTCCTTGTACTTGATCTAGCTTTATCTTGAAGCCTTTGACGAGCTCCCTGTTAACTACTTCTTCTTGTTTATTGCTCTGTGGGTAGGCCACGGAAGTGAAGGCTTGAATGATCTCCAATTCTTTGCACCAATCCTGTATCTTGTGTCCTTGAAACTGTCGTCTATTATCAGATACTATCTTGTGAGGAATTCCGTATCGGCAAATAATACTTTTCCACAGAAACTTTAAAACTACATCTTCAGTGATTCTTGTCAGCGGTTCGGCTTCCACCCATTTGAAAAAGTAATCCACAGTTACCAACAGGAATTTCTTCTGGTTAGGTCCTATTGGGAAAGGACCAACGATATTCATTCCCCACTGATTAAAGGGACAAGAGAAAGTGGCAGTTTTCAACAGTTCTATCTGCTGACGAGGAAGGTTTTGATGTCTCTGACAGTTAAGGCAGGTGTTGGTCATCCGAGTTGTATCCCTTTGTAAAGTAGGCCAGAAATATCCAGCTAATAGCACTTTCTGTGCTAGAGTTCGGCCTCCTATATGGTTTCCACAAATACCTTGATGAACTTCTTGCATGACATATTCAGCTTCATTAGGTCCTAAACATTTAAGTAAAGGTCGAGAGAAGGCCCTTTTATATAAGATATCTCCAACCAAGGTGAATCGATCTGCATGCTTTCTGACAATCTTGGCTTGTTTGGCTTCGATTGGCAAGCTCTCATTCTTAAGAAAGTCGATGATGGGAGTTCTCCAATCAGCAATCCCATTTATTTCAATGGCTTGGTCGATGTGAGCTATCAGTTGATCGTGTATTATCGGCTCCTCTTGCTCCCAACTAGTCAAATTACTAGCTAAGTGAGCCAGTTCGTCTACCTTCTGATTGTCAGCTCAGGGTATCCTCTGTATAGTAACTTCTTGGAAAGTGGATTTTAGTTTGTTGAAGGCCTCAGTGTATTTTCAGAGTTTATCATTACGAGTCTTCAAGGTTCCTTCTATTTGCTGAGCGATTAATTGAGAATCTGTGCAGATTATTACTCGAGTTACCCCAATATGCTGAGCTGCCTGCAATCCAGCGAGCAATGTCTTATACTTGACCTCATTATTAGAAGCTTTAAAATAAAGTTTTATGGCTACTGACAATAAATCTCCTTTAGGAGAGCATAATAAAATTCCAATTCCACTTCCCTTTTTGGTGGATGATCCATCTATGAATACCTTCCATGTCTCGGGTTCACTGTGTCTGAGGTCTCAGTTAGAAATCTGCTAAAGCTTGTGCCTTAATGGCCATCCTCGGCTGATACTTCTTCGGTACATAGCCAAGTTGATTACGATAGAGCAGATTTGTAAAAGAGAGCAAGTGCTTGAATCTCGGCGAAGTCGAGCAATAGGGCCGGCTCTAGACATAGGCCACTAAGACCTATGCCTAGGGCCCCAATTTCATAGGGGCCCATTTTTTTTAAATTTTAATTATTATATATATATATATATATATGCATATTTTAAAAGAATAATAAATTTTTAAAATATCTTTATTGGATTTTGGAGAGATTTGGCATGATCATTATATTTTGTAGAGATTTGGCATTCATTGGATATCATAAAGATTTTGGCATGATTCCAATATATTTAATATTTCTCAATTCTCAAAATTATAATTTATTAGTTTTTTTATATTTCTCTCCTTCCTTCCTTATTAATCTAATAATCTATTTTGCTCAACTTCAAACATTTTACTTATTTGATAGTTTGTTTTCTTTCCTCAAGACATTTCCGAGATCATCACAATGGGTGCAAGGAGAGGAACGATCTTTTATTACAGATTTTTTAATGATCTTAAAATCTAAAGGTATCGTCTTTCTCATTTTCCTATCAAAATTTTTTTTTATGCTTATGTTAATTTCTTAGTTTTTATCAATGATTCATGTTGTAAACTTGTAATCTTATAAGTTCACATTAGAAACTTGTGATTTATCTTTATATTTCATTTTTATTCTGAATAGTTCATCTTTATTCTCAAAATTTTAGATTTTTTTTATTCTGATATTTCATCTTTATTTACTAAATTACTCTCATATTTTAATTATGATGAAAATTTATCAATATAATAATTCTAATTTCACATTTTACAGGTCATTTGTCAAACTTTGAAATATCATCAGATTAAAATTATAAGACATATATTAGGTTTATTATTATTTAATTTTAAATTATTTTTATTTCTATAAAATAGTAACGACTTATATTTTTATTATTATTATTTGAATATAAATATAAAAAATATGATTCTGAATATACAAAACGCATGAAAAAAATAGAAAAATTTAATCAATTAAAAAAGGTGCACTTGATAAATTTGTTATTAATAATAAAAATCAAAACTTCAAAAATAATATAATTAAAAATTTAAATAAAAAATCAATTGAATTAAAAGACAATACTATAGGTCAAAAAATAATTTAACAATATTACCAATTGAAAAAAATTTATTATTAAAACTTGAATATGAAAATTTAATTAATAATTTTGCATCTAAAAAAACTAGAAAATTTAATTTTATATAAAAAACTTATTTTTAAAATTAATATTTTAATTTATTTTAAAAAATTGTTAAATTCATTATTGTCGGTCTCAAGTCCGAATAAAAAAAAGGATGAAAGAAAATTTTTTAAAATAATAATAATTATTTTTAAAAAAATCGCCTAGGGCCTCCAACAGGCTTGAGCCGCCCCTGTCGAGCAATACTCTCCTTTGTCTTTTAAAAAATGATCAACTGTAGTTTCTCGATTTATCTCCTCACAGATGATCGTGGGGCCGATCGTATAGAGTCATTGGAGTGGTGAATTCTACCTTTTTGTAGAAGATAATAACAATGCTTAAGTAATTTACAATGAAATATAAGGATCAATCAATTTTACAGCGGCGAGGAAAGCAACTTCATGGATCATTCTTATGGAATCGTTTGTTATTATTGCAAATGCTTGTAGATTCAATCTGTGTTCGTGCAATCTCGTTCTTTCGAAGCTTGCTTCATATCATGCCATTGAATTTTAGCCTTGAGAAAACTATACACGATTTGGGTATGTTATAACTGACTTCTTTTCTTCTGGTGGAATTCACCACCTCAGCGGTCCCATACGATCGATCTTTTGATCATCTGTGAGGAGGTAAATTGAGAAAACTACATGGTTGACATCGTCAACGTTATATAGTCTGATATTTTTTTTATATGTGCTTTTGGGACATGATTGAGTTAGTTACTATGGAGCAGACTTATTATAAATTACAAGGATCGAATTTCGATGAAGTTGAATTAATGTTCTTTTCTATAATGGCCAATTATAATTTATCTTTTTACAGTTAGTCGTGGAACCGATCGTGCGTAATTTTTGGGATGACGAATTTCACTTTTTTCTGTATCGATATTAATGTTTTTATCAATAATTTAGAGGAAAAGCAAAAAGTAATAATAATAAATCATAATATTCAATTAAAATATAATATGATTATATGTGGATCGGACTAATATTGTGGTGTACTATTCTAATACTCAGATTTGAACAAGTCCCCACTGGCCAAATGTCCATGGAAAATTCGATTGGTGTGAATCCTCTGATTGAAAAGTCAAAATAATTGAATAATGCTTGTAGGACTCAATGATTGAAATGCACAATTGATTAATCATTAATGCACGATTTAATCAATTTTAATTATTGATTTGAAAAGTAAAATGAAGGAATTGGTCGTAATTAGACTTAGTCTGTTTGTTTTTATGCTTTTAAAAACAGTATCATTTATTTATTTTGTTGTACTATGAGAGAATGACGACTTGGAAGTCAAGCATTTGCTTGCTTGATTGCTTTCCGCGTAGGCTCCTTTTTAATCCGAAATTAAAGCATAAATTAATACAGATTAGTGACAATAGCCATCACATAAAGTTGAAATGATTTATACAGATGAGTGCATTATTAATAAAATGATAATCCCAGTAGCCACATTTCTCGGGTGGTCGGTCCGGTCCTACGGAAGTTTCCCACCGACCACCAGGGTAAATCGGGAAGCGCATACGGCGGCCACGGAGATGCCCAACATCCTTTGATTGCGTTCTTCATGTGGAGGAAAATTCGCCGTAGCTGGAGATCGAACCGCGGTGGCCGGAGTTACAACTCGGATATCCTACCGTCGCACCATTGTCCTGGGGACGATGAGTGCATTATTAATAG
>NC_133867.1:10355703-10359374 GCF_044706935.1 Curcuma longa | reverse complement strand
TAAATTTTATTTGTGCACGTAGAATAATTATTATTCAAAAAATTTTAATTTCCTGTCATGCCTTGTACATGTTATTACCTGTTATGCATGCGTGTGTTGTGATAATAATTAGTTTTTTTAATTATCTGTATATTTTCGCTGTACACGTTTCTGACACGTGTAAATATGCGCATTGCACCTGGACGATCCCAACAGGTGTCACTCATGATCATTCCGTAATTAATTATTAATTACGGACGATCAACATAACTAGGAACCTATTGGGTCACACGTACTATAAGTTTTTTGAAGGACTTAAAACGAGCTTGATAATTTGATTCTCATATCGAGAGAAATAAAATCTGGTTGGACTGGACAAAGGCAAAATGATGGGCTTCGTCTTATGAAAACGAAATAAACAAAATTAATTTGGTTCAAAATCGAAGGTGGTTTGGTTATTGAACCAATCGATTCGATTTTGAACCAAATTGAACCAACTTAGTTTGGTTCATGATGAAAGATATTTTGACAAAACAGAAGAGATGAGGAGCTTCCTCTTGTGAAGACAAAATGAACAAAACTGATTTGAATCAAATCGGATGTCGTTTGATTATTGAACCAAATGATTTAGTTTTGAACCAAATTGAACCTAGTTTGTTACAGTAAATCCTAAAAACTGGTTCAAATCAATTTTTCAGTCCGATTTGGTTTATTTTTCCCCTCAAGTTCATTCTCTTCTCCGACTTGTTCGCCCGCCGCTTATCCTCGCACGCGAGATCCCGCGTGTGCAAACGATCTCTGACCTTCTTGCGACCCAGATCTGCCGGGGAGAAAGTCAGATGAGCGACGGTATAAGGGGTTGGCCGCAAGCGAGGGAGAACAATGAAAAACCCTAGCTGTCACGCATCCTTCTTCACCTGAGCAACGGGAAGCAGAGCCCTTCCTTCGCGTGAGCGCCGCCGACCGCGTGGGAGAGAAGTGAGCGTCAAAACCCTAGCATTCCTCTCGTGATCCTCTGCTAGCACCGCCGATCTGCTCGTCGTCACTGACTGTAGGAGTGAAATATTGAAGCCGGATTCCTCTCGCGATCCTCTGCTAGCACCGCCAATCTGCTCATCGTCGCCGACCGCAGGAGTGAAATGTTGAAGCACGCGGTTTTGATCTTCCTTCCTGAATGGATGGTGCTCAGGACGTGGTGAAGGATTGCCAACACCGGTGGTCGTTATCTTCGTTGTCATAGATCGGAGCTCAGGTGGAAAGGGTTTTCATTCGACTACCGCCGGCCACCGAAGTGTTCTCCATCGTCGAAAATTGTTTCCAACGATCAAAGAAGCCAGGAGTCGCTGCTAGTTCATTGCTAATCCTTCTTAGTCGTCCAACTACCATCTATAATCTTTTCCAAAACTTACGAAGCTTTTGGAGAACGTTCCATCAATGTCGAAAAGGTTCCGACCATTTATCCTAAATCGACGGTCAAAGGTTAACCACTGAAAACTACATCAGGGAATACAATTATCAATGATAGTTAAAAAGCTTTAAAAACGATCACGATAAACATTGTTGCATATTTTTTAGAATTAGGTTTTTATCTTGTATCGACCGTTATCGATCGTTGGCTAATACCGAAAATGGTGATGCGACTCGTGACTTTGGAAGTCATCCAGACGAGAACTTGGCGTGAATCACAAGTAGAGACGAAACTTGGACAAGGGCCGTTTGATTGATGCCAACCCGGCTCAACGTCATCTATCAGGTACACATAGAATATTTATTATTTTATAAAATTTTAAATTTTCATTTATGTCATGTACTTGTTATATCCTATATTTGTTTGCATGTGTTGTATTAATGAGGTGTGATTATTAGTTTATTTCTGTTGCTTACGTTTGCGAAATATGTAAACACGCGCAATGCACCGGGACGATCTCAACAAATCACCTTAGATATTATATTATTTATTGAATAAATAAAATCACTATTTGAGTATACATTCTCTATGTATTTGATTTGATCTTAAACTCAATTACTAATGTACACAATACAATGCATAGCATGAAAGAAATTGTGATTAGATAACAATTAGTGGGTATCTCTATATATGCAATTATGTACGTATTGAAATATTCCTAAGTTATAAATTGATGAAATTGGACATTGTCAATTCTGTGAGAGTAGCATATGTTAGATTCTTTGATTTTGCCAAGCAACCGATTCACACTGGTTGGAAACATTAGAATGTTGAGAGTTAGCATATGTGTGCTAGTTAAAGATAACTAGTTCATTGGGAGTTACCTACCATAAGATTTTATGTGGTTTTATGAATGTTTATGAAAACTCTCTTTGACATTACTATGGAGGTATAGACTCGAAATAATTGGGTATAAGTAGAAGTGTCCAAAGATCTTTGAGTAATCAACAAAGGATCCACCACTCCTTTAATTAGGAGACGTATACCCTATAGTCACTTGTCAGGATTGTTACTCGTAAGTTTTTGACCAAAGCAATAACACGTCAAAAGGATGGTCCTCTTAGACAGTTGTTTTGAGTAACTTGAATATCGCAGGACAAACAACTACAACTTGGGTTAGATATGATGTAGTCAGCCTAGTGAAGACTTACACCTAGATCATGTCCTGAACTAAACGGGTATAAGATGATGAAAGGAACAGAGACACGATCAACTGTAGCTGCTGAAGGGTTCAAAAGTGGTTCTAAAATCAACTATGATTTTTTGATTAATTGGGGGTCATTATGTACTATTAGATGTCACTTATGATCGATCTAAAATTAATGATTAATTATGGATGACCAACATAAATCAGGAACATATAAGGTCATACGCACTATGAATTTTTCCAAGAGACATAAAACGAGTTTGAGAATTAGATTCTCAAATCGAGACAGATTAAGTCTAGTTGAACTAGACGAAGGACAAATATGAAAGATATTTTATTAGAAAGGAAGTGCGGATGGACCATGTCTTTGAAAGATAAAATGGGCCCTCTTTGGTTTAATTTTAAACTAAATTGGTTGATTTTGATTAAAGGTGGTTTGGTTTTGAACCAAATTTGAGGCTAAAAGATAGAAGTTTGATTTAATAGATTATGTTAATATTTCTTAACGAAATTTTTTCTGTTAAATACCTATAAATATATCTCTTATGAAGAGTTATTAACAGGGATTAAAAACCTAATTTTTAGGTTTTAAAAATCTAAATAAACTCCCCTCTTCTCCTCTTGCCGCCGCCCAAGCAAACCCCTTCTCAAGTTGGCGCCACCCACTTTTGTTAGGGCTTCTTATTGTTGCCAGCCAAAGAACCTCCTCCAAAGCTCACCATCGGTTTCTAATCCTCCAAGGGTCAGTACCTCCCAAGGGTCGGCTGTTCCAGAGCAAAAGGAAGTTGCAAACTAGTGGTGGAAGCAAGGAACGTAAGGGGATGCAACAATTGTTTCTCCATCGAAAGGTATCGCTTCTTCCTTTCGATTTATTTTTTATATCAGGGCAATTGTTGCCATTAGAATATCCACAATATATTGGTTCGCTGCCCCTTCTTGACAGCGAACCATACGACCTTCGAATGGAGATATGATTCCCTCCGTTCAAACTGATTCGTATCGTCGGATTGCTTTGAGCCGCCGGATACAGAATCGAACCGTAAGTCTTCTCTCGGATCGTTTGTCTCCTCCCTTCAA